>NW_024104571.1:0-564266 GCF_003945595.2 Pipra filicauda | reverse complement strand
TTCCCAAAGGATTTCTCTCTCCCGGCAGCACAGACAGGGTCCCCGAGGCAGCGCAGACCCTCCCCGCGGGGGGGTGTGGTGCGTGTGCAATGCCAGGGCACATCCGAACCCGGCCCTGCGGCGGCACGCAGGTGCAAGTTCCTCCGCAGAGGCGAGAAAGCTGCCCGTCGCTTCCCCTGCCTGCAGGCCCCGCTGGCCGCGGGAGAGGCAGAAGAGCGGCCGCCGCCCCCCCGCCGGGCCCCCGCTTACCCCGGCGACGATCTCCTGCAGAGCCCGACGTCGGATCTGCCGCCGTGGGTCGCCTCCGGGGGGGGGGAGGCGGCGGCGCAGCCCCGACAGCATCTCCGGGGCACGGCGGGAGCGGAGCGGGGCGGAACGGGGCGGACGGGCAGCGACTGCCTGGGGTCCTCGCGCGTGCGCCGCGCGCCGCGGCGCCGAGAGGGGTCTGCCCGCGCCGGTGCCTGCCGCCGCCCGCGAACCTGCCGCCCGCGCCCGGCGCCGCCGAGCGCCCCGCCCCGTCCCCACAGCGGGAAGCGGCGCGGCGAGACGGCGCTGCGGGCGCGGGGCGGGGGTCCGGGTCGCGGCGGAGGTCAGGCAACAGGATAGACGCCTCTCTGAGGCCAGGGCGGGGGCCTCTCGCCGCCATCTTGAGTTTGGCCTCGGCTAAGTTCCGGTCCTGGCGGCGCCATCTTGAGTGTGGCGTCGGGGCGAACTTCCGGGCCGGGGCCGCCATCTTTAGTGTGGTCGTTCCGGTCCTGGCGGCGCCATCTTTACTGTGGGCTTGGCGGACTGCCGGGCCGGGGCCTTGGAGGACTTCCGGTCGCTCTCTACGTCCGGTGACCGAGTTTACCCAAATTACCGGCCCTCCTCGCTAATTTCTGCGCTTTCACCCCAAAAAATCTTCACGTTATTCCCCCCACACACACCCCGCCAGAGACGGGAGACCGCCAGTCCCGCCCTGCCGCCGGAACCGGCCCTTAACGCGAGCGGGGAGCGCTGCACCGCCACGAGAGCCACTGCGCATGCGTCGCCGGTCCCGCTCCTGGCTGCCCTTACTTACCACGTGGTCGCCGGCGTCTTGCCAACGACTGCGCACGCGCCGCCGTCGCCACCTTGCCTGCCCCCCCCACCCCGCCGCCCGACCGCCCGGCTTCGCTTTCTTACTGCGGCGCCCCCTCCGCTTTTCCGGCTCCCTGGGGTTCCCCCACCCGCATTTTGGGATCCCCGTCTCACATTTGAGGGGTGATGACCCCGCAATTTACGGGTCGGGGGGCGGGAGGAGAGGAAACGGGGTGCCCAAGAAGGGGTTTCTTTTTTTTTTTTCTTTTTTTTTTTTTTTCTCTTTTATTTCATTTTCATTTTAATTTCCTTTTTAGGTTTTTTGCCTTTTTTTTTTTTAATTTTCTTTTGTTTTTTATGTTTCATTTTTTTATTTCGTTTATTTTTTATTCTCTTTATTTTTCATCTTCTCTCCCAGTGCTCCCCAGTAACCACCCAGTGCTCCCCAACAACCCCCAGGAACACCCAGTGCTCCCCAAAAATTGACCCAAAACCGACCCAAATCACCCCAAAAGCTGACCCAAAACTGACCCCAAAACCTGACCCAAATCATCCCAAAAGCTGACCCAAAACTGACCCCAATCACCCCAAACAGTGACCCCAAACTGACCCCAAAACCTGACCCAAATCATCCCAAAACCTGACCCAAAACTCTGCATTTATTTGGCACCATTTCCTCCCAGAAACAACATCTCCGATTTAGTTGATTGCGAAAGCCATCATTTTAAAACCATCTCGGGAAGCAAAAGGCACTGGAAAACACACACAAATCATTCCTGCACCCACCAAATCATTAGGAATTGGAACCCCATTCCCTCATCTCTCTCCTTGTGCTTCTTGGCTGGAAAACCTGATGATCCCCGCTGGCTATTTTTAGGCTGCTTTTCTTCCACAGCTCCTTTCCTCCCGGCTGAAACCTCCTGGCACATTCAGGGCTTATCCGGAGGGAAGCCCCTCTGAAGTATTTCCTCCCGTGGCAATTCTGTGGGATGAAGAAGGAAAAAAAGCACGTCAAGAGCTCCTTCTACCCCCTTCCCTCGCATACACCCTCCCAGTTTGCCCTTGGCAGCTCCATCCCCCCGGCACCCGCACCCGACGCTTCGGCTCCGCTGGGAAAGGGACAGCAAGTGCACAAGCAAGTTCAGTGCTGGGCAGGGGCTCCCTGGGGAACGGCACTTCAGTGCGTTAGTCCGTGGCCTTTCCTGCTGCCCTCCCTCCCGGAGGCAGAGGATGACCCGGCCCTTGTTTCTCCCACGCTCGCAGCCCCAGGTCCTGCTCCTTTGGCCCCACTTTTCTTAGCAGACCCGGCATCATTTCCCAGGGTCCCCAGGAAACTTCTGCACTTGACCCATTGCTGAGTGCAGAGCACAGGGCGAGGGAAGGACAAATTTCGCGGCACCCACCCCCTGGAATTTTCCTTCTCCGCAGCACGCTCCCGTTCCCGCTGTCTCTGGAGGTGCCCGCACGAGTCCTCCTTCTCCCAGCACCTCAGAGAATGTCCTCTTCACCCGGGTCCTGCTTACCGGCGTCCAACAAAACACGCTGACGACATTTTTCAGGATGCCAGTGGAGAGATATTAGAGCGCACTGCCCAGGGAAGCTGAGCCTGCCCCATCCCTGCAAGTGTTCCAGGCCGGGCTGGACGGGACTCGCAGCAACCGGGGACAGTGGAAGGTGTCCCTGCCCACGGAAGACAGGCTGGCCTTTGAAGGTCCCCTTCAAACCAAATCGCTCTGGGATTCCCCTCCAAAATCACTCCCCAAGAGACACAGCGAGCAAAGCAGAGGGACTGCACTCCCCGCTTTTCTTACCTGCAGGCACACACAGCACAGCACAGCACAGCACAGCACGTTGGACAGAAAAGCCACGGGGTTAGTCCTGCCAGAGGCGTCCGGCACACCCACGGCGACCGAAGGAAAACAGGGAGCCTGGGAACACGGAGTAAAAGACACCTTAATTAGGACCACACCGAGCACTAGCCAGGTCAGTCCCACAGCTTCACTGTCCCGTCACACAAAAAGCACTCACCGAGGCCTCAGGTAGGATGGCTCCTGCCGCTGACCAGGTGAATACCTCCCTGGAAGCCCGCTCCGCTCCTGCCAGGCACTGGGGCGCACCCAGGGGGGCTTTGCCAAGCATCCAATGGAAATTAAAATTACAGCCTGGGCAAAGGCGCTTCCCGCAGGACCGCTCCTGGCCAAGGCCACCGGTCCGTGCAAGTCAGACCGCTGACCAGCCGGGGGGATTTTCGGGGGCACGCTTCCAGCTTTTATTCTCCAGAAACTCCAGTTCTGTCTGGCACCGCTTGCTTCAGTCTTCCCCTGTTGGAAGAGGTCACTTAAGGCTTTCGAGGGGCCAGACTGCCAAAGCCCGGCCGGTCCATCCCCACGAGGAAAGGTAGCTTTGTCTTGGACAGGATACTGGGGGGGAGACACAAAATAAAAGTTTAATTTAAAACAACTGCCTAGAATAGAAAGCAATTCAAACATAAGGCAGACAAGACTCGTGCAAATCTGAATCCATTTGGCTTCAAAGGAGAATTATTTCCCTCTGCACCTAACAGAATGTCCTCTTCACCCGGGTCCTGCTTACCGGCGTCCAACAAAACACGCTGACGACATTTTTCAGGATGCCAGTGGAGAGATATTAGAGCACACTGCCCAGGGAAGCTGAGCCTGCCCCATCCCTGCAAGTGCTCCAGGCCAGGCTGGACGGGACTGGGAGCATCCAGCCGGGGATGAGAGCGGAAGGTGTCCCTGCCCACGGAAGGCAGGCTGGCCTTTGAAGGTCCCCTTCAAACCAAATCGCTCTGGGATTCCCCGCCAAAATCGCTCCCCAAGAGACACAGCGAGCAAAGCAGAGGGACTGCACTCCCAGCTTTTCTTACCTGCAGGCACACACAGCACAGCACAGCACGTTGGACAGAAAAGCCACGGGGTTAGTCCTGCCAGAGGCGTCCGGCACACCCACGGCGACCGAAGGGAAAGAGGGAGCCTGGGAACACGGAGTAAAAGACACCTTAATTAGGACCACACCGAGCACTAGCCAGGTCATTCCCACAGACAGCTTCACCGTCCGGTCACACAAAAAGCACTGACCTACCAGGGCCTCAGTTAGGATGGCTCCTGACGCTGACACCTCCGTTTGCCCCGGGGGGTCAAGAAGAACATCCCTGGGAAGAGGTCACCCTGAACAACAAAAAGGCAAAATTAGTGAAGCACGGGGGCCTCTTCTGACTAGATTGCCACCAGCATTCCATAGCAAATGCCACGACTATTCTGTTACAGACGAGAAAACCCTGTACTCCCAAACAAACAGCCAGGAGGTTTATGGGCACGCCTGAAAATTTCCTGTGAGGAGCGTTTTGTAACTAAGGAGCAGGTGCTATCTTGAGTTGAAGGCATCGATTTGACAGACACTTAGTACAGCAAACTCTTCAGCAGAGCAATTAATTGCTGCCTGTTTGAACAGGAGGGGAGAGAAAATGACAGTCTAACAGAAGACAAGAAAAGCAGAACTGGAATCAGCAGCCTTTTCTTCCATCTCTCCCGAGAAAGTCGTGTTTCTCTGTTCTAACAATTCTATGCCCTTTTCTACATGAAACTTACACCCAGGCTGAAAAAACAACTAGAAAACACGGAGAGAAGCTTTTCAGAATTTCACGTGATTTTCCCAACCCGATCCCAGAAAAGCAGAACTGGGTAGAATGGACTCACCTCCAGGCCTTTGGTCTTTTTTTCCATAAGCTTCGTCACCTGATTGAAAAAGCAGAGTAGACTCGGTATTTAGGTTCACAACAGGAAAACTTCCCCTTCGTTTCCTAAAAGAAAGGACATTAATCTGCACAGCTGCAGGCGCGTCTCCAGCTGTTAAAGCCTTTCAGCTTTTCAGAGGGTGAGAATGCCCTGTTAAGGAAGGCTGAAAAATGCTGGGAGCCTGCCCAGGTCAAAGAGCCCCTTGATTTTGTCTGTGCTGCAGTCCCTGGCTAAAGAAAGGGCAGAACCACCGCAGGTGTTGCTTGCCTTTTCCCTACGAGGTTTTGCCAGGCGCTGGGCCAGCCCGGGCACTGCGGGGGAAGGCCGGCAGTGGCCAAAGGCCGCCGCTTTCCCAGGGCAAGCGTCGCTTGCCAGAGCGCCCCCGAGCGCCGGGCCCTGCCTCACAGTCGCCGCCTGGCGGACACGGCCGGGAGCGGCACTGCAGCCGCGCGCCCCCCCCCGCCCCCCCTTGGCGAGACCCGCGGCGCCTTTCGCGCGTCCGGGCCTTTCTTCCCTAAAACCTGCCCTTGCCTAGGAAAAGCTGAGCAGTTCACAGAGTTGCTGTTTCCAGCCCAGCTTCCCAAAGGATTTCCCTCTCCCGGCAGCACAGACAGGGGCCCCGAGGCAGCGCAGACCCTCCCCGCGGGGGGGTGTGGTGCGTGTGCAATGCCAGGGCACATCCGAACCCGGCCCTGCGGCGGCACGCAGGTGCAAGTTTCTCCGCAGAGGCGAGAAAGCTGCCCGTCGCGTCCCCTGCCTGCAGGCCCCGCTGGCCGCGGGAGAGGCAGAAGAGCGGCCGCCGCCCCCCCGCCGGGCCCCCGCTTACCCCGGCGACGATCTCCTGCAGAGCCCGACGTCGGATCTGCCGCCGTGGGTCGCTTCCGGGGGAGGGGGGGGGGAGGCGGCGGCGCAGCCCCGACAGCATCTCCGGGGCACGGCGGGACCGACCGGGAGCGGAGCGGAGCGGGGCGGAACGGGGCGGGAGGACGGCGACCCCCTGAGATCGTCGCGCGTGCGCGGCGCGCCGCGGCGCGAGAGGGGTCTGCCCGCGCCGGTGCCTGCCGCCGCCCGCGAACCTGCCGCCCGCGCCCGGCGCCGCCGAGCGCCCCGCCCCGTCCCCACAGCGGGAAGCGGCGCGGCGAGACGGCGCTGCGGGCGCGGGGCGGGGGTCCGGGTCGCGGCGGAGGTCAGGCAACAGGATAGACGCCTCTCTGAGGCCAGGGCGGGGGCCTCTCGCCGCCATCTTGAGTGTGGCCTCGGCTAAGTTCCGGTCCTGGCGGCGCCATCTTGAGTGTGGCGGCGGGGCGAACTTCCGGGCCGGGGCCGCCATCTTTAGTGTGGTCGTTCCGGTCCTGGCGGCGCCATCTTTACTGTGGGCTTGGCGGACTGCCGGGCCGGGGCCTTGGAGGACTTCCGGTCGCTCTCTACTTCCGGTGACCGAGTTTACCCAAATTACCGGCCCTCCTCGCTAATTTCTGCGCTTTCACCCCAAAAAAATCTTCACGTTATTCCCCCCACACACACCCCGCCAGAGACGGGAGACCGCCAGTCCCGCCCTGCCGCCGGAACCGGCCCTTAACTCGAGCGGGGAGCGCTGCCCCGTCACGAGAGCCACTGCGCATGCGTCGCCGGTCCCGCTCCTGGCTGCCCTTACTTACCACGTGATCGCCGGCGTCTTGCCAACGACTGCGCACGCGCCGCCGTCGCCACCTTGCCTGCCCCCCCCCACCCCGCCGCCCGACCGCCCGGCTTCGCTTTCTTACTGCGGCTCCCCCGCCGCTTTTTCGGCTCCCTGGGGTTCCCCCACCCGCATTTTGGGATCCCCGTCTCACATTTGAGGGGTGATGACCCCGCAATTTACGGGTCGGGGGGCGGGAGGAGAGGAAACGGGGTGCCCAAGAAGGGGTTTCTTTTTTTTTTTCTTTTTTTTTTTTCTCTTTTATTTCATTTTCATTTTATTTCCTTTTTAGTTTTTTTGCCTTTTTTTTTTTTTAATTTTCTTTTGTTTTTTATGTTTCATTTTTTTATTTCGTTTATTTTTTATTCTCTTTATTTTTCATCTTCCCTCCCAGTGCTCCCCAGTAAACACCCAGTGCTCCCCAACAACCCCCAGGAACACCCAGTGCTCCCCAAAAATTGACCCAAAACCGACCCAAATCACCCCAAAAGCTGACCCAAAACTGACCCCAAAACCTGACCCAAATCATCCCAAAAGCTGACCCAAAACTGACCCCAATCACCCCAAACAGTGACCCCAAACTGACCCCAAAAACTGACCCAAATCATCCCAAAACCTGACCCAAAACTCTGCATTTATTTGGCACCATTTCCTCCCAGAAACAACATCTCCGATTTAGTTGATTGCTAAAGCCATCATTTTAAAACCATCTCAGGAATCAAAAGGCACTGGAAAACACACACAAATCATTCCTGCACCCACCAAATCATTAGGAATTGGAACCCCATTCCCTCATCTCTCTCCTTGTGCTTCTTGGCTGGAAAACCTGATGATCCCCGCTGGCTATTTTTAGGCTGCTTTTCTTCCACAGCTCCTTCCCTCCCGGCTGAAACCTCCTGGCACATTCAGGGCTTATCCGGAGGGAAGCCCCTCTGAAGTATTTCCTCCCGTGGCAATTCTGTGGGATGAAGAAGGAAAAAAAGCACGTCAAGAGCTCCTTCTCCCCCCTTCCCTCGCAAACACCCTCCCAGTTTGTCCTCGGCAGCTCCATCCCCCCGGCACCCGCACCCGACGCTTCGGCTCCGCTGGGAAAGGGACAGCAAGTGCACAAGCAAGTTCAGTGCTGGGCAGGGGCTCCCTGGGGAACGGCACTTCAGTGCTTTAGTCCGTGGCCTTTCCTGCTGCCCTCCCTCCCGGAGGCAGAGGATGACCCGGCCCTTGTTTCTCCCACGCTCGCAGACCCAGGTCCTGCTCCTTTGGCCCCACTTTTCTTAGCAGACCCGGCATCATTTCCCAGGGTCCCCAGGAAACTTCTGCACTTGACCCATTGCTGAGTGCAGAGCACAGGGCGAGGGAAGGACAAATTTCTCGGCACCCACCCCCTGGAATTTTCCTTCTCCGCAGCACGCTCCCGTTCCCGCTGTCTCTGGAGGTGCCCGCACGAGTCCTCCTTCTCCCAGCACCTCAGAGAATGTCCTCTTCACCCGGGTCCTGCTTACCGGCGTCCAACAAAACACGCTGACACCATTTTTCAGGATGCCAGTGGAGAGACATTAGAGCACACTGCACAGGGAAGCTGAGCCTGCCCCATCCCTGCAAGTGTTCCAGGCCAGGCTGGACGGGACTGGGAGCATCCAGCCGGGGATGAGAGCGGAAGGTGTCCCTGCCCACGGAAGGCAGGCTGGCCTTTGAAGGTCCCCTTCAAACCAAATCGCTCTGGGATTCCCCTCCAAAATCACTCCCCAAGAGACACAGCGAGCAAAGCAGAGGGACTGCACTCCCCGCTTTTCTTACCTGCAGGCACACCCAGCACAGCACAGCACAGCACGTTGGACAGAAAAGCCACGGGGTTAGTCCTGCCAGAGGCGTCCGGCACACCCACGGCGACCGAAGGGAAAGAGGGAGCCTGGGAACACGGAGTAAAAGACACCTTAATTAGGACCACACCGAGCACTAGCCAGGTCATTCCCACAGACAGCTTCACCGTCCGGTCACACAAAAAGCACTGACCTACCAGGGCCTCAGTTAGGATGGCTCCTGACGCTGACACCTCCGTTTGCCCCGGGGGGTCAAGAAGAACATCCCTGGGAAGAAGTCACCCTGAACAACAAAAAGGCAAAATTAGTGAAGCACGGGGGCCTCTTCTGACTAGATTGCCACCAGCATTCCATAGCAAATGCCACGACTATTCTGTTACAGACGAGAAAACCCTGTACTCCCAAACAAACAGCCAGGAGGTTTATGGGCACGCCTGAAAATTTCCTGTGAGGAGCTTTTTGTAACTAAGGAGCAGGTGCTATCTTGAGTTGAAGGCATCGATTTGACAGACACTTAGTACAGCAAACTCTTCAGCAGAGCAATTAATTGCTGCCTGTTTGAACAGTAGGGGAGAGAAAATGACAGTCTAACAGAAGACAAGAAAAGCAGAACTGGAATCAGCAGCCTTTTCTTCCATCTCTCCCGAGAAAGTCGTGTTTCTCTGTTCTAACAATTCTATGCCCTTTTCTACGTGAAACTTACACCAAGGCTGAAAAAACAACTAGAAAACACGGAGAGAAGCTTTTCAGAATTTCACGTGATTTTCCCAACCCGATCCCAGAAAAGCAGAACTGGGTAGAATGGACTCACCTCGAGGCCTTTGGTCTTTTTTTCCATAAGCTTCGTCACCTGATTGAAAAAGCAGAGTAGACTCGGTATTTAGGCTCACAACAGGAAAACTTCCCCTTCGTTTCCTAAAAGAAAGGCCATTAATCTGCACAGCTGCAGGCGCGTCTCCAGCTGTTAAAGCCTTTCAGCTTTTCAGAGGGTGAGAATGCCCTGCTAAGGAAGGCTGAAAAATGCTGGGAGCCTGCCCAGGTCAAAGAGCCCCTTGATTTTGTCTGTGTTCCAGTCCCTGGCTAAAGAAAGGGCAGAACCACCGCAGGTGTTGCTTGCCTTTTCCCTACGAGGTTTTGCCAGGCGCTGGGCCAGCCCGGGCACTGCGGGGGAAGGCCGGCAGTGGCCAAAGCCCGCCGCTTTCCCAGGGCAAGCGTCGCTTGCGAGAGCGCCCCCGAGCGCCGGGCCCTGCCTCACAGTCGCCGCCTGGCGGACACGGCCGGGAGCGGCACTGCAGCCGCGCGCGGCGCTGCAGCCGCGCGCCCCCCCCCCCCTTGGCGAGACCCGCGGCGCCTTTCGCGCGTCCGGGCCTTTCTTCCCTAAAACCTGCCCTTGCCTAGGAAAAGCTGAGCAGTTCACAGAGTTGCTGTTTCCAGCCCAGCTTCCCAAAGGATTTCTCTCTCCCGGCAGCACAGACAGGGTCCCCGAGGCAGCGCAGACCCTCCCCGCGGGGGGGTGTGGTGCGTGTGCAATGCCAGGGCACATCCGAACCCGGCCCTGCGGCGGCACGCAGGTGCAAGTTTCTCCGCAGAGGCGAGAAAGCTGCCCGTCGCTTCCCCTGCCTGCAGGCCCCGCTGGCCGCGGGAGAGGCAGAAGAGCGGCCGCCGCCCCCCCGCCGGGCCCCCGCTTACCCCGGCGACGATCTCCTGCAGAGCCCGACGTCGGATCTGCCGCCGTGGGTCGCTTCCGGGGGGGGGGGGAGGCGGCGGCGCAGCCCCGACAGCATCTCCGGGGCACGGCGGGACCGACCGGGAGCGGAGCGGAGCGGAGCGGAAGGGGGCGGAACGGGGCGGGAGGACGGCGACCGCGTGGGATCGTCGCGCGTGCGCGGCGCGCCGCGGCGCGAGAGGGGTCTGCCCGCGCCGGGGCCTGCCGCCGCCCGCGAACCTGCCGCCCGCGCCCGGCGCCGCCGAGCGCCCCGCCCCGTCCCCACAGCGGGAAGCGGCGCGGCGAGACGGCGCTGCGGGCGCGGGGCGGGGGTCCGGGTCGCGGCGGAGGTCAGGCAACAGGATAGACGCCTCTCTGAGGCCAGGGCGGGGGCCTCTCGCCGCCATCTTGAGTGTGGCCTCGGCTAAGTTCCGGTCCTGGCGGCGCCATCTTGAGTGTGGCGTCGGGGCGAACTTCCGGGCCGGGGCCGCCATCTTTAGTGTGGTCGTTCCGGTCCTGGCGGCGCCATCTTTACTGTGGGCTTGGCGGACTGCCGGGCCGGGGCCTTGGAGGACTTCCGGTCGCTCTCTACTTCCGGTGACCGAGTTTACCCAAATTACCGGCCCTCCTCGCTAATTTCTGCGCTTTCACCCCAAAAAATCTTCACGTTATTCCCCCCACACACACCCCGCCAGAGACGGGAGACCGCCAGTCCCGCCCTGCCGCCGGAACCGGCCCTTAACTCGAGCGGGGAGCGCTGCACCGCCACGAGAGCCACTGCGCATGCGTCGCCGGTCCCGCTCCTGGCTGCCCTTACTTACCACGTGATCGCCGGCGTCTTGCCAACGACTGCGCACGCGCCGCCGTCGCCACCTTGCCTGCCCCCCCCCACCCCGCCGCCCGACCGCCCGGCTTCGCTTTCTTACTGCGGCTCCCCCTCCGCTTTTTCGGCTCCCTGGGGTTCCCCCACCCGCATTTTGGGATCCCCGTCTCACATTTGAGGGGTGATGACCCCGCAATTTACGGGTCGGGGGGCGGGAGGAGAGGAAACGGGGTGCCCAAGAAGGGGTTTCTTTTTTTTTTTCTTTTTTTTTTTTCTCTTTTATTTCATTTTCATTTTATTTCCTTTTTAGTTTTTTTGCCTTTTTTTTTTTTTAATTTTCTTTTGTTTTTTATGTTTCATTTTTTTATTTCGTTTATTTTTTATTCTCTTTATTTTTCATCTTCTCTCCCAGTGCTCCCCAGTAAACACCCAGTGCTCCCCAACAACCCCCAGGAACACCCAGTGCTCCCCAAAAATTGACCCAAAACCGACCCAAATCACCCCAAAAGCTGACCCAAAACTGACCCCAAAACCTGACCCAAATCATCCCAAAAGCTGACCCAAAACTGACCCCAATCACCCCAAACAGTGACCCCAAACTGACCCCAAAACCTGACCCAAATCATCCCAAAACCTGACCCAAAACTCTGCATTTATTTGGCACCATTTCCTCCCAGAAACAACATCTCCGATTTAGTTGATTGCTAAAGCCATCATTTTAAAACCATCTCAGGAATCAAAAGGCACTGGAAAACACACACAAATCATTCCTGCACCCACCAAATCATTAGGAATTGGAACCCCATTCCCTCATCTCTCTCCTTGTGCTTCTTGGCTGGAAAACCTGATGATCCCCGCTGGCTATTTTTAGGCTGCTTTTCTTCCACAGCTCCTTTCCTCCCGGCTGAAACCTCCTGGCACATTCAGGGCTTATCCGGAGGGAAGCCCCTCTGAAGTATTTCCTCCCGTGGCAATTCTGTGGGATGAAGAAGGAAAAAAGCACGTCAAGAGCTCCTTCTCCCCCCTTCCCTCGCAAACACCCTCCCAGTTTGTCCTTGGCAGCTCCATGCCCCCGGCACCCGCACCCGACGCTTCGGCTCCGCTGGGAAAGGGACAGCAAGTGCACAAGCAAGTTCAGTGCTGGGCAGGGGCTCCCTGGGGAACGGCACTTCAGTGCTTTAGTCCGTGGCCTTTCCTGCTGCCCTCCCTCCCGGAGGCAGAGGATGACCCGGCCCTTGTTTCTCCCACGCTCGCAGACCCAGGTCCTGCTCCTTTGGCCCCACTTTTCTTAGCAGACCCGGCATCATTTCCCAGGGTCCCCAGGAAACTTCTGCACTTGACCCATTGCTGAGTGCAGAGCACAGGGCGAGGGAAGGACAAATTTCTCGGCACCCACCCCCTGGAATTTTCCTTCTCCGCAGCACGCTCCCGTTCCCGCTGTCTCTGGAGGTGCCCGCACGAGTCCTCCTTCTCCCAGCACCTCAGAGAATGTCCTCTTCACCCGGGTCCTGCTTACCGGCGTCCAACAAAACACGCTGACGACATTTTTCAGGATGCCAGTGGAGAGATATTAGAGCACACTGCACAGGGAAGCTGAGCCTGCCCCATCCCTGGAAGTGTTCCAGGCCGGGTTGGACGGGACTCGCAGCAACCGGGGACAGTGGAAGGTGTCCCTGCCCACGGAAGACAGGCTGGCCTTTGAAGGTCCCCTTCAAACCAAATCGCTCTGGGATTCCCCTCCAAAATCACTACCCAAGAGACACAGCGATCAAAGCAGAGGGACTGCACTCCCAGCTTTTCTTACCTGCAGGCACACACAGCACAGCACGCTGGACATAAAAGCCACGGGGTTAGTCCTGCCAGAGGCGTCCGGCACACCCACGGCGACCGAAGGGAAGGAGGGAGCCTGGGAACACGGAGTAAAAGACACCTTAATTAGGACCACACCAAGACTCGCCAGGTCATTCCCACAGACAGGTTCACCGTCCGGTCACACAAAAGCACTGACCTACATGGCCTCAGTTAGGATGGCTCCTGACGCTGACACCTCCGTTTGCCCCGGGGGGTCAAGAAGAACATCCCTGGGAAGAAGTCACCCTGAACAACAAAAAGGCAAAATTAGTGAAGCACGGGGGCCTCTTCTGACTAGATTGCCACCAGCATTCCATAGCAAATGCCACGACTATTCTGTTACAGACGAGAAAACCCTGTACTCCCAAACAAACAGCCAGGAGGTTTATGGGCACGCCTGCAAATTTCCTGTGAGGAACTTTTTGTAACTAAGGAGCAGGTGCTATCTTGAGTTGAAGGCATCGATTTGACAGACACTTAGTACAGCAAACTCTTCAGCAGAGCAATTAATTGCTGCCTGTTTGAACAGTAGGGGAGAGAAAATGACAGTCTAACAGAAGACAAGAAAAGCAGAACTGGAATCAGCAGCCTTTTCTTCCATCTCTCCCGAGAAAGTCGTGTTTCTCTGTTCTAACAATTCTATGCCCTTTTCTACATGAAACTTACACCAAGGCTGAAAAAACAACTAGAAAACACGAAGAGAAGCTTTTCAGAATTTCAAGCGATTTTCCCAACCCGATCCCAGACACAGCAAACTGGGTAGACTTGACTCACCTCGAGGCCTTTGGTCTTTTTTTCATCGCTTCGTAACCTGCTTGAAAAAGCAGAGTAGGCTCGGTATTTAGGCTCACACACAGGAAAACTTCCCCTTCGTTCCTAAGAAAGGGATAGAAAGGACATTAATCTGACAGCTGCATTGGCTTCTCCAGCTGTAAAGCCTTTAAGCTTTTCAGCTGTTGCGAATGCCCTTGCTATTAAGGACGGCTGACACTGCTGGGAAGCCTGCCAGTCAACGAGCCCCTTGATTTGTCTGTGTTTCCAGTCCCTGGCTAAGAAAGGGCAGAACCACCGCAGGTGTGATTGCCTTTTCCACTACGAGGTTTTGCAGGCGGCTGGGCCAGCCGGGCATGCGGGGGACGTCCGGCAGTGGCCCAAAGCCCCGCCGCTTCCAGGGCAAGCGTCGCTGGCCAGAGCGCCCCGAGCGCCGGCCCTGGCCTCACAGTCGCCGCCTGGCGGACACGGCCGGGGGCGGCACTGCAGCCGCGCGCCCCCCCCCCCCTCCTTGGCGAGACCCGCGGCGCCTTTCGCGCGTCCGGGCCTTTCTTCCCTAAAACCTGCCCTTGCCTAGGAAAAGCTGAGCAGTTCACAGAGTTGCTGTTTCCAGCCCAGCTTCCCAAAGTATTTCTCTCTCCCGGCAGCACAGACAGGGTCCCCGAGGCAGCGCAGACCCTCCCCGCGGGGGGGTGTGGTGCGTGTGCAATGCCAGGGCACATCCGAACCCGGCCCTGCGGCGGCACGCAGGTGCAAGTTTCTCCGCAGAGGCGAGAAAGCTGCCCGTCGCTTCCCCTGCCTGCAGGCCCCGCTGGCCGCGGGAGAGGCAGAAGAGCGGCCGCCGCCCCCCCGCCGGGCCCCCGCTTACCCCGGCGACGATCTCCTGCAGAGCCCGACGTCGGATCTGCCGCCGCCCCCAACGCCGGGTTGGCCACCTTGGCTGCCCCCCCCACCCCACCCGCCTTCGCTCGCTCGCTGCGCGCGCCTCGCCCGCTTCTCCGGGGCCCCTCCCTCACATTTCGCGGCACCCCCCCCCCGCTGCCTCTGCGGCTCCCCGCCCTTCCCCCGCCCACCTTTTGGGGTCCCCTTCTCACACTTTAGGGGTGACCCCCGAGTGACGGGCGGGGCGGGGAGTAAACACCGGGGTGCCCAAGAAGAGTTGTTTTTCTCTTTCATTTCACTTTTCATTTTATTGCCTTTTTAGTTTGCTCGCTTTTAGTTTTTTCTTAAATTTTCTTTTGTATTTTCTATTTCCTTCTTTATTTCCTTAATTTTTTATTCTCTTTATTTTTCATTTTCTTTTCTTTCTCCTTTGCTTTTTATTTTTTTAGTTCTTAGTCCTCCAGACAGGAAGAAAGAACACTGCAGCTCCTCTGGGCCACAGAAAGGCTCCCCTGCCCTTCCCTTAAACACAACGCCTGCCAGGAGGGCCCCGCAAGCCCGCTCCGCTCCTGCCAGGCACTGGGGCTCACCCCCAGGGGGGCTTTGCCAGCACCCAGTGGAAATTAAAATTACAGCCTGGGCAGGAAATTCAAATTACAGGCCAGCAGGACCGCTCCTGGTCAAGGCCACCGGTCCGTGCAAGTCAGACCACTGACCACCCGGGGGGGGCGGATTTTCAGGGGCACACTTCCAGCTTTTATTCTCCAGAAACTCCAGTTCTTTCTGGCACCGCTTGCCAGAAAGTCTTTCCCCCCGAAACTCACCGAAATCACCACAAAAAATGATCCAAAACTGACTCAAATCTCCCCAAAAAATCACCAGAAACTGACTAAAATCTCCCCAAAAAATGACCCAAAACTCACCCAAATCACCCCCAAAAATGACCTGAAACTCAACAAAATCTCCCTAAAAAATGACCCAAAACTGAAAAAAATCTCCCCAAAAAATGGGCAGAAACTCACCCAAATCTCCCCAAAAAATGAGCAGAAACTGACTCAAATCACCCCAAAAAATGACCAGAAACTGACACAAATCTCCCCAAAAAATGACTCCAAACTCACCCAAATCTCCCCAAAAAAATGACCAGAAACTCACACAAATCTCCCCAAAAAAGACCCAAAACTCAACCAAATCTCCTCAAAAAATGACCCAAAATTCCCACAAATCTCTTCAAAAAATGACCCAGAATTGACAACAACCCCAAAAAAGGACGAGAAACTCACCCAAATCACCCCAAAAAATGACCAGAAACTGACAAAAAATAACCCCAAAAAATGACCCAATACTTACCCAAATCTCCCCAAAAAATTACCAGGAACTCATGCAAATCTCCCCAAAAAATGACCAGAAACTGCCAAAAAATGTCCCCAAAAATGACCAGAAACTGACAAAAAATAATCCCAAAAAATGACCAGAAACTGACCCAAATCTCCCCAAATGACCAGAAACTGACAAAAAATAACCCCAAAAAATGACCAAAAACTCACAAAAATCTCCCCAAAAAATGACCTAAAATTGACAACAAGAACCCCCAAAAAAGACAAGAAACTCACCCAAATCACCCCAAAAAATGACCAAAAACTGACAAAAATAACCCCAAAAATGACCCAAATCTCCCCAAAAAATGACCAGAAACTGACAAAAAATAACCCCAAAAAATGACCAGAAACTCACCCAAATCTCCCCAAAAAATGACCAGAAACTCACCCAAATTGCCCCAAAAAATGACCAGAAACTGACAAAAAATAACCCCAAATAATGACCCAAAACTGAGCCAAATCTCCTTAAAAAATGACCAGAAACTCACACAAATCACCCCAAAAAATGACCCAAAACAGACCTAAATCTCCCCAAAAAATGACCAAAACTCACCCAAATCTCCTAAAAAATTACCCAAAAATTACACAAATCTCCCTAAAAAAGGACCCAAAACTGACCCAAATCATCCCATAAAATGAGCCAAAACTGACCCCTTGTTACAGATTCGAATATTCCCTTGAGCAAAATTAAAACTCATACAAGTTATCTGTTGATAGCAAAACTCTTTTTATTAATTGCTAAGAGATGCAAAGAGGAAAAAATCAGAAAAGGTTGGGAAATGCTGAGATTCCTTTTAGAAGCAGAGAAAAGGCACAATGTCAAAACCAATAAACAACAAAATGGACTTTATTGAGCTGCAACACCAGGACAGTCCCAGGAGGCAAAGGCGAGAGGAGCACCAAAGTAGCACCTGGAAGTCTGGCAGGAGGAACACAATCTCACCAAGTTGTGAGCAGGGCATGGCATTTGGGAACAGCCCCTGCCGACTGGAAAGGATTCGGGCCCCAGGCTCAGTCTGCAGCTGGCGGTCAGTCTCAGCCATTACCTCCAAACACCACCTCTCTCCCCTCTACATCACCTCCCACCTTCCTACAGAAAACAGCGGTTGTGTCCCCTCTAAATTACCCCAGGTTTTCAGCTAAAGGGGTCACCTCTGTCCCTGCTAAGTAACCTCAGGTTTTCTGTCCAAAATGCTGCCTCGGTCTGCTCTGAATTCCCAGCCTTTCTCTCACAAAGGCTCCTTTTTCCTCTCTAAGGTACCCCTGGATTCACCCCACAAAAACGGTGATTTTATTTCATCCAAATTACCTCAGCATTTTCAGGTGGAAAATGTCGCCTCTGCTTTTCCCTCAGGAACGTTCCTTCCGATCCCTGCACAGGGACTCGGGTTGGACCCCTAAACCTCCCGCGACTAGCTCAGGTTTTACCCCAGAATTGTCCCTTCCTGTCCCGCTCAAGGAACCTCGATTTTCCCCCCTGAATGTCCCTCACTAATTTCCTCGGGTTTACCTCAAAATGTTCATTTTACCCCTCCGTGAGAGGCGGGTGCCCCGGGAACCGGCGCGGCCGCTCCTTCCCCGCTCGGTGCCGCCGGCCCGGCCCATCCCCTGCCGGGCTCCCCCGGGCAGGCCCGTTTCCCGCTCCCCATTTCCCGTTCCCCATTCCCCGCTAATTGTTCTCCGTTAATTGTTCCCCTCTCCCCGGGCACGGCGCACGCGCAGGTCCCGTCGCTGCAGCCTCGCCCTTTGACCAGCAGGCGGCACCGCAGTCATTGAAGTCATTGCGCATGCGCTGCCCTTGGGCCGGGCCGGCCGCACCTACCACGTGACTGGGGCCGCGTGCTGGCTCACTGCGCATGCGCCCCAGCCCAGCACACTTCCGGTGCGTCAGGGCGAGCGCCCGTTGTTGTTTGATTTATACCTACGCAAGTCATATTTTCACTTTCGAGGCCTACAGATCCATATTTGGAATTTCTTAGACCCTAGAATCCTGTATATAAATATAGCAGGTTTGAGGTTTTAGTTTTAAAATTAATTTTTACATAAATTATTTGTTTACATATATATATATATATAAATGAGAAACTGTAAAGGCTTTAGCGTCTTACACACACACGCGCACGCACACTCTCCCTATGAATTTCCAGGCATTTTTGGACCATAACCTCTCCTTTTTAGGGGATCACATCTAACCCCCTTGATTTCCCCACTCTTCTTTGGGGTGTGAGAGGAAATTCTGAGGCAAAAAAAAAATCAGCTTTTGGGGTGAAAAGGGCATATTTTGGGCTGTGGGAGGAAATCTTGAGGTAAAAGGGGCAGATGTTGAGGTAAAAATGCAGGTTTGGGGATGAAAATGAAAATTTGGGAGGATGGGAAAACATTTCTAAGGCAAAAAAATCAGATTTTGGGGGTCTGGGGGCACATTTTTAGGTTAAAAAAAGCAGATTTGGGGAACGGGGGAGAAATTCTGAAGTAAAAAAATGCAGGTTTTGACATCTGGAGGCAGATTTGGGGGTAAAATGGCAGAATTGGGGTGAAAGGAGCAGACTGGGGAGTCTGGAGGGATATTTTGAGCTGGAAAAGGCAGATTTGGGGTGAAAATAGCAGATTTTGGGTCAAAGGGGGCAGCTATCAAGGTTGAAAGGGCAGATTTTGATGCCTGGAGGGAGATTTTGGGACTGAAATTGGCATATTGATGCAAAACGGGTCAGATATTGAGGTCAAAAAGGCAAAGCTGCCGTGAAAAGTAGATTTGGGATTAAAAGGGGCTGATTTGGTGTAAAAATGGCAGATTTGAGGTGAAAAGGGCAGATTTTTGCATCTAGATTCAGACTGGGGATTTAAAAGGCTGATTTTGACATCTGGAGGGAGACGCTGTGGTGAAAATTGCAGGTTTTGGGGTGAAAGAGGCCAATTTGGAGGTGAAGGCTGCAGTTTTGGGGTGAAAAGTTCTGCATTTGAGGGCTCATCACCCCTGGGGGAGGAGGGAGGAGCCCCCTCCCTGCCAGTGGCTCAGCTGGTGAGAGCCTGGTGCTGGTAACGCCGAGGCTGTGCCTTCCATCCCCCAAGGGCCATGGGCCTTGTAGGTGCCTTCCACCCCACCAGCGCTCTCCCAGTGACATCAGGGTGTCCCAAATCCATCAGCACCCCCTGGGCTCCAGCCTCCCCCCACACCTTTTTGCTCTCCCCAAAGAAGGCACAGAACGAGCCACACTGCCCTGGACAGCAGCACATCGCTTTAATAATGCTCTTGGCATATATATATATATATATATCTCTATCATCCCCCCAAAAAGGGAGCTCTGCTGGAAAAATCAAACCCCGCAAGGGCTGAAGTCCCCCCAGCTCCTGTCCCGTGGCACAGGGGCCGCATGTCCCAGGCCGGTGCCTCACCTCCCTCACCCTGCTCCGTGTCCCAGGATGGGACCTCACCTCCCTCACCTCCCACACTCTGCTCCGTGTCCCAGGATGGGACCTCACCTCCCTCACCTCCCACACTCTGCCCCGTGTCCCAGGACGGTGCCTCACCTCCCTCACCTCCCTCACCCTGCCCCGTGTCCCAGGATGGGACCTCACCTCCCTCACCTCCCACACTCTGCTCCGTGTCCCAGGATGGGACCTCACCTCCCTCACCTCCCACACTCTGCCCCGTGTCCCCGACGGTGCCTCACCTCCCTCACCTCCAACTCTGCCCCGTGTCCCAGGATGGGACCTCACCTCCCTCACCTCCCACACTCTGCCCCATGTCCCAGGACGGTGCCTCACCTCCCTCACTCTGCTCCGTGTCCCAGGACGGTGCCTCACCTCCCTCACCTCCCACACTCTGCCCCGTGTCCCAGGACGGTGCCTCACCTCCCTCACCTCCCACACTCTGCTCCGTGTCCCAGGATGGTGCCTCACCTCCCGCTCCGCTCCCTTCCTGCGCTCCAGCAGTGCCAGGAGATGTCTCCTCCCTTCCCCGGGGCGCTGCTGCAGGGACATTACCCCATGGGGCTGCAGGACAGGCTGCACCAGGATGGCAATCTGGGCTCCCAGACCCACCCAACAGCTCCGGCCCTCGTGCCACTGCTGCTCCTCCCACTCGGCCAGTGGGGCTGAAAGTCAAGAGTGAAAATTTGAAGATTAACATGAAAAACAATCCTACGGTTCTCCTGCCGCCTCCCACTGCTGTGGCCACAGGCAGAGCAGCTCCAACACATACAAACACACATTGCACACCAATAAACAAGGACCAAAACTCCCCAAGAACCACGAGCACAGGACCAGAGACACCAGCAGGCCCCACAGCTGGGGCCCAGCAGGAACAGGGGGCCATCACCTCTTCCCCGCAGTGCAGCACCTCCTGCCCTGGGCACCCTCACAGCCCCTCGCCCCTGCAAAGGGAGGCAAAGGCAACAGGGAGTGTTTGTCCATCCCTGCAGCAAGTCTGCTCCATCCCTTGGGGCCCCGACCTGCCCTGCCCCGGGACACCTCGGCAGTCACTCCTGGAGTCCAGCAGGGAACTGCTGGTCGGTCAGCCCCTGGGGCCACGGGCTGCTGGGCAGAGTTGGAGCCCATCAAAAATGCAGAGCGGGGCACAGGATGAGAGAAGTGAAAAGTGAGGGCCAGCTGGACCATGAGAAAACACAAGGCAGCAAATGGGACAGCAAGAGAAGAGAAGAGAAGACAGGGACAAGAGGGGAGAAAAAAAGGGGGCAGGACAGAGATAAAGCACCATAGAATCATTTACATTACACAAGAACTTTGAGATCATCAAATTCCAACCATTAACCCAGCACTGCCAAGTCCACCACTAAACCATGGCACTTGAAGGCAGCACCACCTGCCTTTTGGGGGATCGAACCCCATGACAGGCAGGGATACCCATCACCAGAATGGGGTGGGAGCACAGGGAGACAGGAGGAGAGGCAGAAAGAGGGAGTGGGAGCAGGACAGAGAAAGAAAAAGGACAGGGTGCAGGATGGAGATGAAGAACAAAACTGGGATGGGCAGCACAACAGAAAGGGATTAAAAAAGAAAAGGGGCAGGGAACAGGACAGAAGGACAGCAGTGAGATACAATGAGGACAGAGCAACAGAGTGAAAAAGAAAGAGGGAACATGAGAGAGGCATGGAGAAGGACAGATAAAAAGACAGCAACAGGGAAAGAGGATCAGGGAGCAGGACACTGGGTCAGAATGAGAAAAAGAGGGGCAGGACAGACATAGGAGAAGGAGAAGAAGAAGGAAGGAAAGATAAAGATGCAGACAGGCAGTGACATATGGAGAGTAAAAGTAGGACAGGGAACAGGGAAAGGGATTGAGCAATATTTATTAAATGAATATTGAATGTTTATTTATTAAAAGAGAAAAACAAAAACAAACTAGAGCAAAGTAGTGACAGGGAATGGGATGGGGAGCAGACAGGACAAGAAAATGACACAAAAGACACAAAGAGAGAAAAAAAGGGACGGAAAGTTGGATATAAGGATGAAAGAAAAACAGGAACAAAATGCAGTATTTATTACAGAGTGTGGCTGATGAACATGTAAATGACCCACCAGCTCAGACACAACCACGGCCTGGCACTCCTTAATTCAGCATCTGTTTCTTGGCAGGGCCATAACCCCCCTGACAAAGCTAAATGGGTTGTGTGCACAGGGTGTCGTGCTGCTCAGCCCTGATCCCAGCCTGTGCTCTCAGTTAATGCTCTGATCTCAAACTTTTCTCAGGGAAATTTCACCTTTGTCCATGCTCTTCCCCCCCCATTGTCTCAGTGTGCTCTGAATGAACTGTGATCAGAGACAAACTCAACTATAACCTTTTCCTTGCTTTTCAGTCATTCCTAACATCAAACACCTCACACTGGAGAAGACTGAATAGCTTATTTTTACCAGTCCAAATTTCTGCAGGTTTTTGTATCATCTGTTTCCTGGCGTTATGAGAAGTGTTTTTGGAAACCACAATGAATAAAATGTTCTAATTTTCAGAAGACAGAACTGCACGAGAACGGACAGCAAAATTGTCTCGAGGCAGTTTAGGCACACATTTCCCTTTTTGCACTCTGAGCTTTCTTTTGCTTCATGCCTGAAATTCTGAGTTTCTTAATACTCTGCCCCAGTCCTTCCCTCTCCTCAGTGTCAGAGTCTTATGAAAATAGTGGAACTTTCTTGAGCACTGAACATCAGCCTTCACTGTCACAAAAAGTGGTTCAGCAGCCAAGCCCTGCCTGTTGCTTCCACTGACTGTTCAGGCCAAGCAAGGTCCTTCCTCTGCAAAGAGTTTACACTGGGTCAAGCAGCACAAAAAGCAGCAGCATCGGAGTCACTTATACACAAAACTTTACAGCATGAACCATTTAAAAAAAAAAAGCTCCCCCCAAAAACCACAGCACACAACATCCCAAATTATAGTTCAGCATTGCAATGTATTATTATGTGCAACACTCAACATGTACAAAATGAAATACAGACACGTGCCAGGGGTCTCAGATACAAGGCAAACGGACCAGTCCTACAGATCTCTGTATGTACAACACACGTGCTGCCCATGGCACCTGGGTGGTCTCTGCCTTATGTTCCACTGCTACAGCAGATTTGGGGAGCACCCCGTGTCCCCCTAAGACAGCAGCCCTGACTGACTTAGGGGGGTGCAGAGCATCACCCATGACATGGGCTGTCTGGGACAAACCCACAGGAACACGTGCTTGAAACACCAACCTGCTGCCTACACACGCAGGACTGACCCTCGGGCCTCGCTCACCGCATGATGCAGTGTCAGGGAACGCTGACACGTGTTCTCCAGGTGACAGGAACGCTGACACGTGTTCTCCAGGTGACACAGCGTCACCAAACACTGACACGTGTTCTCCAGGCCAACATATGCTTGGATGCTGGCAACCAACTGTACAAAATAGTGTTCTCCTTCACACTGCTGACATATTTAATGCTCTGCTAACACAAATAGTACCTGGGAGAGGTGCTGTCACATCCCTCTGCAGACCTACACTGCTGCTTCCGTTGAAGTTCCCGACCAACCTCCTTCACCGTTTTCTGCAAGGAGCCTGAACCAGCAGACTAACAGATTTTAATGCTAAATTAGGTTCTCTACATTCTTTCTCTTCCCCTCCTCTACAACGTTTTCTTTCAATTTTCTCTTCCAGCCCCCTAGTTCTGTCTAAAACGATGCCTATAAACAATAATACAGATACCAATACATCAAGTTCAGGTAAAGGCACTGGAATCAGCAGTGCCGATGTTACAATCTTCTTACACATAACACAAGTTACATAAGAGCTCTCCTGAACAGGGAAAGAAGAGAGAACACATATACTTTTAATGCAATACTCTAAAACCAGCAAGAGATTTATTCTTGTATATTAAATGTTAAAATCACATGCATAATTATAGAATACTTTATAGTTAAAAAAATATTTAAAAAACCAACCCTGACAGTTTACCTGCAACTGCTATAAAATTTCTATGATATATATATATGTATAATATATATATATATATAAACATGATGATTTTCTGTAATCAAAAAAATTAGAAAAGGATGCAATCATCCAGGTAATTATGAGTTAACTGATGCCCTGCATCGGACAGTCTTGTCAAACTCCTGCTGGCAAAACTGAGCTCATACCAGCCAGTTTACTGAAATACTTGTCTAGCATGCAGATTTAAATCGAAATGACATTTGGCTAAACAATGAGTGTAAGAAAATAGATTTTTGCACACTACAGCAAAGATCTGTGAAGGGCCACAGTGTCATATGCTGCAAAAGAGCCTGTGGTACAAGAAATGTAGCCTCATGGGCTATTCCCTCAAACATGCTGGTGGAATATTCTGCGTAACTGGCCATGTGCATGGTGTTGAGAACATGGGTTTTGTAAGCAATGCCAGAAATGCCAGCATGTGTTTTACTAGGCTTTATGGTTTAAGACACGTTTTAGCTCCTAAGGAAGGCAGCGACAAAGATGTTTGTAACAGTTACCAAGAAACAGAAATTCAAATGATGAGTGGCTGGTTTTAAGAAGGTGAGTCATTGCTGTTTTGAAAAATGGCCCCATATGGGTCACTGTTGATGCGCCTGTAGACAAAGTGAAAGACCTGGGGTTGTGGACGGCTGTGCAACTCCGCCTTAATTTTCTGAGGGTAGGTATCCTCTGTCAGTTGTTGCCAGGTGTCATCAACAAAAAGAAACAGGCTATATTCTTCTGGATTGTCCACTTTAAACTTTTCAGCACAAAGCTGACACACATCTTCAGTGGTGATATATGGTCTTACTAGTAAGGTCTTTCCCGTACACCCACTGGTCACTTCCTGGAATGCAACACGAAGGTAGTTCTGCAGAACAAGAAAACAGGCATCAGAAACTCAAAAAACCCTCATCCTTAACCGGTCCTGGGCTGGAGTCTAAGCCTGACATAACCAAGCTTCACGTGACAGCATCTGCTTCTTTTAAACAGGGCTCAGATGGATGCAGAAAGAAAATCTACTCTGCAACATTCCAGTCAATCCATATGATCTTGAGGCAAAAGCTGGACCTTTGTTCTCTGTAAAAACTGACACGTGCCCACAACTCTGATAAAATGGATACATTCTAAATATGCCCTGCCAGGAAATGCAGTTATACCCTTCAAAAAGCATTCAAAAAGTAAAATAAAGAGCAAGAAATGGGAGGGTGGGAGCCCCCAAAAGTTTTTGGACACATGAACACGGTGTCCAGCTGCCACATGTAACACTTTCCTGTTTGCTTGTTTGAAAAGAAAAATTAGCTGCAAGTAAAGACTAAAAGGCAGCAAAATTAAAGGAGGTAGAAAAAATTACAGTGAGAAAGAGCTGTTTATTGACTGAGCTGGTACCTATAGTTTGTATGCTGAATAAATTAAGCATGCTAAATCACAGTGGCAAAAATTTACATTTCACAGAAAAAAGCTAGGACTGACAAGAACGTTCATATGATTTAAGTTCCAAAGAGCACTCTTGTCTTAATGAAGACAGCATGCAGACTGAAACACTGAAGCTCTGCAACAGATTTTAAACAATTGGGACTGAATCTGACTGAATAGAACTAATCCATTTTTGTTACCTGGCGTGAAGAAATTATAGAAAAAAAATCAGCCCTAGATGAGGCAAAACACACTACACTTTTAATTTCTAATGTAGCTACCACAGAGAAGACCTGTTTTTAAATACAAGTGCCTTTAGATGGACAGGATTGCTTGAAGGAGAGGCTGAAGTTTGTAAAAATACCTGTAATTCATATGCATTAAAATTATTCACGCAGTATCAGAAAGCTGTATTTAATCATCATCAAAAAACATGACTTCTCCTTTTCCATCCTGTTGGGGAAGGAGGAAAGGTAGCCCTTCCAGGCCCCAAGATCTGATAAGGCTGTGAAACTACATCACAGAAATGTCATGATCACAGCCCGGTTCGATGTGGGAAAGATGAGCTGTGCTCCATTTCAGGACTGCAGGACTCAGAGGAGGAGAGAGAAAACTGGCATTCTGAGCAGACAGAAAAACGCCTGAATTTGAGCCAAGCATAGCCTGGAAGTACAGTGATCTACTGATTGGAGGCTCTTTTAAAGAGACAACAGACTGAGAGGCACTGGATGCACTCAGTGAGAGCTCCTCCCCTGCCCCTTCCTGCATCCAGCTGTGCACTGAGCTTGGATGAAGTTCCTTTGCAGAGAAAGAGAAGCTGAAACTGCACACAAGATGCTGCTGAAAGAATGTTCCGTAATTTTGTCATCCAGCAGAAATACAGGGTGTTGGATTTTCCTATGGGAAGTGCAGTGTTTTGCCAGAAAGAACAAAGACTCAAGCTGCTTGAATCTGACACCTAAGGACAGGTAAGCAGAACACAAGATGCATCCATCCCAGTAAGAGGGACTAGCTTTGTGCACTGGCCGTGGGTTGGACTTTCTGTTAGTCTGTTCTCCTCTTCCTAACTGTAAACAACTGAACACAAAAGAGTAAAGAAATCCTTTCTTCTCGATTCCAACATCCTCCTTGCTTCAGTCCACAAACTGCTGCATCTGAACAGCCAGTCAACAGCACATGAAAGATGCAGGCCTGGTTTTAAAAGATGAAGCAATCCCGACTGTTTTGTTACTCTTCAGTTGAAGGTACTGCCCTACTCTGAAAGAGCAGTACAAGATGCAGGGGAGGGGAAAAAGAAAACAAACAAACATAACGACATCAATATTACAGAACTCTACTGCTTGCTTAAACTTTAAAACTGTAGGCAAACTTTTCTCCCACCTGTCCTCTCTATTACCTGCTGTATGCCAGCACTGGCTACTGGGGAGCTGTGCTGATTTACACCACTGGACATCTGCATTGGATCTTTTTATCAGTAAAGCATACAAAGAAGCTGAATCTAAGATACAATTTGGTTTGTCCTTGCTCTGCATGACTTAGAAGGAAGAGTGAGAAAGCTTCATTATTTAGTGATTTCTTTACACCATCATAACCAAACTCTTTGATAAAGTGCAAAGACTTCAAAACTGAGGCAGATGTGCCAGGCATAATCTCAGCACTGCTTCACTCCACTTGTGGCCCTGAGCAAATTGCTATGAATCATATCTCTCAAATGGGAGTTTCCAACAAAACAATCATCCCAGTTTTTATTTCAGCCCTGAGTTCTACCTGGAAATCATCAACTGAAGGCACTGTCCTGTTAGTTGTCCTCCTCTTGTGCCATTGCCGCAGAGTGTCTCTGGCTTCTGAACTGAGGAGTTGGGCAGCTTGTTCCTCCTGGAAGTTCTTGATCAGTGAAAGTGCTCCATAGGCGCTGGTCAAGTAATAGCCTCCTGTGAAGGACAGCAAGGGAAGAACTTCTCAGAGTGGTCACAGTCACAAGTACAGGCACTTTCTTTAGTATACATAAATATACACACAGAGACACACACATATATAAAGTCCTTATACTCTGCTGCCAAAATAATGATACATAAAGGAAAACAGCTCACTGGCCTGCAAAGCACTGGCTGGTGTGTTCTCAGCTGCTAAGGGACGTGCAGTGGTTGCACGTGCTCCATATTATCAAGTGGTGCCTCTCTCTGTGTCCACTACTGCTCAGGACAGCTGGTTACTTAAATAACTCCTGTTACTCCTGAGTGTAAGTTGGAACTTACACTTAGAGTTCCAACTCAGTAGAGTTGGAATGCCAGTTTTCTTCTTAACAATTTTCAAACAGCGATTTGTTTTCTTACCAAGCTTCAGATGTGGATGAAATAAACATAGCTGTTTAAACAAAGTAAAAGACAATACCACTGTTCAGCATCTTAAAAGCAACCCCCCTTAATGGCAATAAAGAAACAACTGAGTGTGACATTTGTACTCTGGAATCATCCCAAAGAGTTGCCTTTGTTTTTAAAAGGAAGAGTGATCTGTCACCCTCTTAGAGTTCCTCATAATGTCCAACTAGTTCAGGAGATGACATGTACAGTGCTCCATGCACCTTTATTACATTAGTGGAGAACAAATTAAAGCCACAGCAGAGCTGTCAATGTACAAAAGAAGCTGCAGGTCACAAAGGAAAAGGAGTCTCAACAGGAGGTAACAGTTCTCAGTAACCAGGAGAGACAAAAGACATGCTGTCTTTCTTTTTTCGCAAGTAAACTATTTGAGTGGGAGTGTCCAACTAAGAGGCAGCACAGTCTATTCACAGAGGCATTCAAAGCTGCATTCTATGCCCACAGTATTATTTTCTATATATTTGACAGAATCCACTCTTAGCCTTTAGCTTTGCAGCAAGATTAATACATAAAGCACATGCAAGACCAGTGAGACAAGTTGGACAATATGTTACAGTTGAAATGCATGACCCCAAAGCACTAAACAGTTTTTACTGCACAGTATAATTCAGCTGGTGCCTAGGACAGGAGCAGCCAATGGAGAAGCTTCTTTTGCTGCAACAACGTGACTTCACAGTCCAGTAAATGTTTCTGCCTTTGAAGCAGGTTAATGATTCCCAGCTTCGCATTTCAAATATTTTCCATGCTAAGATTCCTGAACAATGCACTCGAGGATGCTCTGTACACAAAGCAAGGAACAGACTAGTGCCAAGCTGGAGGAATCGTGGCAGGAATTCCCTCAGGCATCCCGGCATGGAAGAGGATACAGCAATTTCAGCAAGCCAAGAGACAGCAGGAATAGGAAACATGCACACAGACCTAAACACACAGCTGAGCTTCGTCATGAGAACCTTGAAAATTCCTCATAAACCTGGGGGTTCTGGGGCCTACTGGGGCCTTGCAGAAGGTGTTAAAAACATCACCATGAAAACAGCAAGGAGGGAGATTTTCTTGCCTCTAGCAGACTTTAGCCATCATTCAACACTGCCTTGGGGAACGTGTTCCTGGGGCTCATAAAAATACTTTATGAGAGTCAAATATTGGGAAGAAGCAAAGATCATTAAAGAGGGGCAGTATTCTCAGAAGCACTTCCCCCAGAGGAGCAAGGAAGGCCCCCAGTTTCTACAAAGCACCTAACCCAAGTCCCAACATGTGCCTCACAGTTTAAGGGAACGCTGCTGCCCTACGAATACCCTCAGGATGTTTTCAGGCACAGAAGGATAACAACATTCAGCACCTGCCCAGTGCATGTTTTTGGTTGCTAAGTCACAATGGGTCGGCCACAATGGATGTGCTCCCACAGCAGGGGCCAGCAGCAGATTCCCAGCTCACTGGGCCTGTGTGCTCTGCAGGCTGCCCAGATTTGCTCCTGTGACAGGGGCCAGCAGCAGATTCCCAGCTCATGGGGCCTGTGCTCTGCCAGCTGCCTCTTCCCTGCCGCTGGAAATGGTGCCCAGACTGTCGTCACACTCCTCACATGGCCCGTGTTAGGGCTCCCTTTAAAAGGGTTTCCACTCAGATAAGGTTAACTGCAACTGCATTATGAGGAAGAATCCCCCTTCACTAGTCCTTCGCTCAGTTCTCATAAAAATAAATAGATTACCTTCTCCATGCAGCAGAGATGGATCCAGCAACTCCATCATGTATTCGATCTCAGTATCCAGCTCCAGCATATCACACTGGGCTAGCACATATGTCAGCACAGGCAAGAAGTCGTCAGCTCCATACAGCCTCCCTGGGTTGAAGGGAACACAGACAGTGAGAGATGAACCGCACCCTTTTACCAATTTCTGTGTTTGAAAGCAAAGCATTATTTTGTGCCTCTCTGACCAGTCTATCTGGATTGCTCCTGAGCCTCCTGTCACCAGTGTGCAGCAAGGAGAACATGATCTGACATTCCATGGACAGGAACCAACACCAGCTTCACCCTGTGCTTCTAACAAGCACAAATCTGATGATGCACACCTTGAGGCACGAAAGGGAAATTCAGAGACTGGGCTCACCTTGGCACCAGCTCAGCTGGTGAACTCACAAAGGCTGCCATGCCAGTCTGGCCTGACCTCCACCTGCACTTCTATCACTGCCTAAGAGATGAGGAACAGGCATTTTCTTTATACATCCAGGGATTACATCTACTTTCTGGAAGGATCCAGACACAAATACCAGTTTCTGAGTCTGAATCCCACAGCAGAGAAGCCTGAATATAAAAGTGTATTAAATTTGACATGGAAACTCAACTCATTTTCTTGACAAGAGAATAGTTACAAACATCAATGAGCAAGGCCTCCTGTACCTGAAGGGAGCCTGCAAGAGATATGGAGAGAGACTATTTATAAGGGCCTGGAGGGACAGGACAAGGGGGAATGGCTTCAAACTGAAAGAGAGTAGGTTTAGATTAGATATTAGGAAGAAATTCTAATTTCTTCTGTGCTCTGGCACAGGTTGCCCAGATAACACAGCATGGAGAAGGGAGTTTACAGAACTTCAGGCCTACACTCCTATATCCATTTTTAAAATGCAGGATTTTGCACAGAAATAATAAGCTGGGCAGGAGCTCAGTCCTAAATCTCGCAGAAGTACCTGGGGGGCTTTAACGGCCATGAGCTTTCACCATCAAATCTCAAAAGAAAGTGGGTGTCTTGACAAGCACCAAAACCAGCTGCACATTCGATGCTCCCTTAGGAAGAAAACTGCCAGCCACCTGCAGCAGCTCATACTCAGGGCAAAAAATCTCCCACTGCCACAGCGTTGCTTCAGCAGAGCTCAGGACCCATCACAGCAGTGTATGAGACGATGTCAGAGTCGCTCCTATAAATTCAGACTACTCAGCACAGCATTTTAATTGTGCCACTGACTGCTCAGCAGGTCTTAACTTGTTTGTAGTCTCATTTCTGTACTTAGGTTTCAAAGGCGTTTTTGGATTCTTGCTACAGTACAGAAATAGACGCTTTCTTTTCCAAAAGCATGACAGAAAGTGTCCAAATGAGAACACTCAAAGGCACAGCAAGCCAAAAATACTGGGTTAGAGCCTGCTTTTCTCCACCCATTAACACAGAACCCTGTAGTTGTCATGCTGCATACACGCTATTGAATTACTATAGCTAAATATAGGGTGTTACCTCTATTATTAATGTGCAGAAAAATACTAATTTAGAATGAGTGTCAAATTCAAGGCTCACAAGACAGCCTTTCTGACAGCCAACTTCAAAGCCTACAGTCAAGCAAAGCTGCTCTTTTTCAGCTGCCTCTCACACTGAGTTTGTAAGATGTGCTACCAGATGCACCAGAGATAGCAGGGATGAGGCAGAGAGGAAGAACCCCTCTCAAAAGGACAAGGAGATGCTACAAGAGCTCCAGGAGGAGACCTATCTGCAGAATCAGGTGGCCTGATTCCCCTAAAAGACAACGCCAGGAACGGAGTATCTGAACCTGAACTATAAGAAGCACCATACCTGAGTTATTCTCCATAACAGTGTAAATCAATTTGCAAACTCTCAGCAGCAGCATGACTTTCTTTTCAGGGGAATACATCTTCTGCATAGTCATGAACTTGACTTTAATCTTTTCAACGTCCACGAAGTCTGGGGTGGGAACAAACACGCCCAGTTCCTGAGGGTTCCTTTGCCGCACCAGCTGCAGGTTTTCCTTGAGTTGTTTCCAGGAACCATCCGTGGTATGAAACTCTTTCAACATTGCTTCAATGTGACCCTTCAACGGCTTCAGAATGCACTTATGCATGGCCTTCTCCAGGACAACATCTGCAACGGGAAAACACAAGTCCAGCTGACTTCCTCCTCTAAAGCAGAGCCAGTATTAATACAACCATTCCCTAAAGAGAGACTGTAGAGCAAAACCTACTGGCTGAGGCCTATTTATTACACAAGCTGAGTTTCCAGATGTTTGTTAACAAGAAAACAAGAGGCAGAGCAGAATCTGTGTTCCATTGTCATTTATGGCAGTTGGTAAATACAGAAAAAACACCCACAAAGATGAACTACAGACAGTAAAAAAAAAGTAAGCTGTGGCTCTACTTAAGTTTTTCTTTTGTTGGTCAGAAGTCTCCATGTTTTATTTTACTTCCAGCTTAGCCTTTAACTCCCAAATTTAAACTAAAACACAGCCAACATCATAAAATCATAATTTTTGCCTGCTTTGGCATTAAAGCCCATCCTTTTTGCATAGTTTCCATTGGAAATTATAACTCAACCAAGGTTCCCTAAAACTTGGCTAAACTTGTCAAGATCTTTACGAAGCTGGACAGATTATGGGCTTTAAACCATAAATGAAAACCAAGCTGTGTTTGTCCAGCTTCAGATTTCATCACACAAGCTCACATCCAGCTTTGTCATCAAGTTGGAAGTTCTTTGTTTGGCAGTAGCGTGCACATGGCACTGTAACCACAAACTTACAGGCTTCTTTTAATTCTTGTTCTACTCAAGTGTTTCTTTAACCCTCGTTCTCCATTTTCAAAGTACAAACTACACCAACAGAGAAAGCTCTTTACTAAACATTTTCTCTGCAAACCTTTATTTCGTAAGGGAATTTCTTTTCCCAGCATCCTGACAGCAACAGCATCGGCGCCCTTATGGCAGCATAGCTTACATTGGTTATTAGATTCCATCAGTTATTTGGACCAGAGTGCAGAACATGCAGCTCTCAGGACCAGAGTCTGGAGCAGGCAGGGGAGCACCAGCACTGAGAGCAGAAAGGGCAGAGACTGTGTCACTGCCAGATCACGTTTTTACAACCCAGCAGTGGACATTCCTGCTAGTAATGGTGACCCAGGAAAGTTTCATTAAACCTCGTGCCCTTCCCAGGTTCTTTGTCTGTACTTCTGTCTTTTTCTTAGACTACAGCCTCTTTCTTTTCTCTCTGCCCCTCCCTTTATTTAAAATCACATACTCTTTCTAAGGCTTGGGATTTACACATACCCACGCCCTCCAGACAAGCGTTACCTACTTTTGTTTTCTTGCTTTTGTTTATGATTTTATTTATCTTATCCTTGTGTCCAGCCCTTTTTTTCTTTTGGGTCTTCTCTTTCCCACACAAACACACTCTGCAAACACTCCTCCTCTTATGGTGCCTTGGCTTCATATGCAGGGTTTATTCTGTGTTTGTCTGCTATGCAATTCCCAAACTTGCAACTCTGCTGGGAGCTCCCCTCTCCCCTACCCCAATTCTGCTGGGGCTTCTGTAGCTTGTCTTGCTGCCTTCTGCTTTAGAGACCCTAATGGAGGGGCAAAGCTGTGTCTGCTTCATTCCAGGACATTATAAACACACCTGGGCTCTCCTTCACAACAGAGACTGTCAAACTGCTGGAGGTGAGAAAGAGTGGACGTGAAGAGCAGCATTTGCTGATTTTCTAGGTTTCCCTACAGCCACCTGTAAAGGCATTATCAGTCTGACACATGTTCTTGGTGGCCTGTCACACAGCCTGAAGGGTGGATCCAGCTTCCCCCCAGACCAGAGTCACCAATTATACATTAGCAAGTGGCAACACTTCAAACGACTGATCCTTATCTACTGTACTCGGGAGAGCCCCACAATCACCTCGACAGAACACAGCCAGGGAAGCTTCACCCTTGCACACAGGGACAGAAGCTGCCTCTCCCTGCCATCCCAGCAATCCTCAGGGCTCATGAGGCAGAAACAATTTTCCACCAAGAAAAACACACAAGCCCCACCCACGGGTGTGCTGGCCAGCTTAAGTTCTAGGGTGGACACACAGTTCCTTGCCAGCTTCACTGATCATTTGACAATTCAGCTTGCTTTATTTCTACTGCCTGAGTTCTTAAATAGGAAAGACACCACCTGCTTTGCCTGTAAGGGGAACACCTCTGCAGTTTGCATTCCAACCACCCCGTCTTGTTTATTAAAGCAGTTGGTGCTCCTAAGCATCATGCAAAGTGAGAGAACTCTATCCCTGAGGAATGGGAACTCCCACAGGTTTCCACTGAAGTTCTACACGTGAATAGTGAGCATCAGCCATCCTCCAGCTCAGTAAGGTGGGGTTATCACCACATCTGGTCGCAGGAGGCTCAGTACATTCTAACGAGTTCAGCACGGCTCCTCAGAGCCCACAGTCTGATCCCGAGGGAGCACCTCGCCTGGAAAACTCCCTTTGTTTGGTGCCTGATCCTCTCTGGGGGCCAGCCTGCAGCTGGTTTGGCTGCTGCCTGCAGCTGGTTTGGCTGCTGCCTGCAGCTGGTTTGGCTGCTGCCTGCAGCTGGTTTGGCTGCTGCCTGCAGGGACAGTGGGGAGGGAGCTGCAGCAGCAGTGCCTGCCCAGAGGCTACAGAACTGCATTCTGCTGGGAGACAAAATTCCTGCCCAGAGCCCCGGCCCCTGGCTGGGACCAGGCTTCTTATTTGCAGGTGAGAAGGGGGAGGCTCAGCTCTCCTGCCCTCAACCCTGCCAAAGGTTGTGCCACTCCAACAGATGAACCATACAGATTTTTACAGCTCGGCAAGGTAGGAGGAGATGTTCTTTCATATGCACAATTTGTCACAGGCTCCAAAAGCAGCGCCTGGTTTGGCTTTGAAATTTACTCAGTCACATTACGCAATGTCTCTGGAAACTTCAATCGATTCGAAGCAGCACAGAGGAAGGGAGCACATAAGCACAAAGCTCCACATAACAAAACAAAGGACAAACCACAACAAAGAAGAATCTAGCAAACCAAACACAAAAAAAACCCCCAAAACAACACACAAAGTTTTCTTCTCCCTTACGAATTCTTAGCGCAGACATAAGTACCACTGAGTTCTGGCCTCAAATGGAAAACTGGCAAAATCTAGCAAGCAGCAGGATTGGTAAGGACTGGATGGGTTTTTTAATGGTCAACAATAATACCCATACGTCTCCTAATTCATACAAAAGCTGTAAAAAATGTTATGTTATTCTTAAAGCCTGGAAGGACAGCATTTCTTGTGATCTGGGTCTTAGAACAATGTTCAGTGTCACAGGCACCTATAAGCATGTTTGGGGTCAGATCATCCAACTATCTACCCTTTCTTCTGAGCTGCTGTTTCTGGCCCCTTTCAGAGAAAGGTGTTTCTGGTTATGACCCCACAAACCAATTCCCAGCCAGCAGCAGTTTTCACTGTGTAACTTCAAATGGCCACAAACAAGTATATGAGGGTCTGTCTCCCAGCAAATTAGCATCTAAGTTGTGAATTAAGGACTGATTCTTTACCTTAGCATCTCTGTATATTTCTCAGATCCAAACTGGCAACAAAAATTCCTGTTCACTTCAGCTATATGTTTTCAAATTTCCTGCCAGGATGCTTAGCACTCCAAAACCAAAACAGGCACTCTTCAGATTTATTTTTTTTTTTACTGATATAATTTGAGCTGAACACTGTGTATCGTTCCTGAAGTGATACTTATAATTAGCCTCTACCCTCAAAATGGGAACTGGAAGTGCTTTGATAAATGAATTGTAAAGGCCAGCCAGCTAGTTTCGTTGTGACTTGTGGAAACACATCTGTATCCTGTGCTGACACGCTATTTTTGTTTTGCTGCAAACCACACAAGTCTGCATCTAGACAGGACAACATGTTAGTCATCGCCAGTGTCCTTACACAGCCTCTTTACAACCCTCACTTCCTCAAACTGCCTCAAAGGCACACTCTCACCTTTTCCAGGCCCCCAGTTTACCTGTTACCAGCTGTTGTTGGTCCGCTGAGATTACCTGTCAGACTCCAGTCTCTGTTTCACACACAGGCCCGTTTATCACCCTTGATGGCCAAACCAGTCCTCAGGAAAAGCAGGGGTCAGTAAGAGACTGAGCAAGCCTGAGGAGCACCACAGAAAGGCCCAGTCCTGCACAGTAACATTGTCTGGGAGCTGAAAGCAGGAGGTTGCTTTGGAAAACCACGCCATGTACGTGCAAGACACCCAAATACAGTGCATTTGCTTTGTTCTGGATTTTCCTGATACCTATTAAGTTCACAGCCTGGCACGATTGACACGGATCTATTTTAGGATAGCTCGTGTCAGGATGGCCAAGTATCCATTTCTTGGTGGTGCCTGCAGTGTCACGTGCCTAGTCCATGGTGCAGATAAGGGCATCTCCTTTGAAGGAGCAAGACTTGAAAGTAAGACCTCACACAACCCACATTCCTTTATCATCTGCACAACTCTGAAAAGAGGTAGGACTGAGGTGGGTGACGTATGGGCAGCGGTGGCAGAAACTGAGCAATTAGGTACAAAAGGTAAGCCTGCCCTCGTTTTACCTACCTAAAGCACACCAAACAATCACACAGCTATCTGTGCTAGGCTTGTTTTGCTTTAAACAGCTGTGGGTTAACTAAAAATCATGCTATAGCTGTGTGGTAAATACTCCTCTGAAAGTAGTAGTAAAAAAAAGGAGCAAGGAATAAGTCACAAAGCAAATCAAAGGGATGGTTGGAAAAGGGAGAACCTAGTCCTCTGTCTCTGCTCAGTGCCTTTAGCACTGTTTCTTACTTTCCCAATCCTGCCACTCCTGTGGTGACAGGAGGAGCACTGAGGGACACGCTGCTCAACCTCACCTCAAGATGAAAAGATGCCAGGATGAACGACAGGATAGGGGGATGGGACACCAAAACAAGCGTACAAGCACCTCAAAAGTAACACAGTGCTAAAAATCAGCCAATGTGAGTTTTTCAAGGAGAAATAGTGACCTACCATTCTAACTCCTTTAAGAGGATAGTTGGATTAGTGAAGAAGAGGGGAGCTGGGGGTGGGCTACAGCTTAGCCTTTTTAAGACCCACAGCCCTATTCCATGCACCTTCCAAATAAACAAACAAGGGAAATGTTGTCCTGCTGTAACAGCCGTAAGGTGGGTGCATGAACAGGTGCATAAAACAGTGCACTGAGAACTCCATTATCAATGGCTGATTGTCAAATGACAGATATTTGAAAAGAGGTACCCTGGGGGTCAGTCCTCAGCTTTAGTGTGCTTAGTACTTCCAGCTCTGTCTGCCTGTGACTCCTCCACACAGACCCCAGCCCCTGTGACACAGCATGGCCTGCCAGTAAGGGGCCAACACCTTCTCTCCAACCTTATTTGAACATTCAGCATTTAAGTATCTGGTACGTATTAGAAATACCATAACAAGCAACAGACTGTATTGTTTAGGCACATTTCCACACGATCAGTTAATACCTTATTGCCAAATGATTTAAACCAGTCATTTCTTAGGCCAGGCCCACATTCAGGCATTGAGACTGAAGCTGTTCAGATGTTAGATCCCACCTGGCAAAGTGACAACAGTCAACCTGACTCCTTTCTGCTCAAAGCTAGGAAAAGAGGAAAGACAAACAAAAACTCCCAAACATATGCTGATGAAGCAGCTGTGGACTATCAGGGCCTCCTCTGACCACTCCAGGTCTTTATTCTGCAGATACAACTCGAGGTGTGGATGTCTTTTAAAAAAACACAAATCGCATTCATCTTTAAACAATAAAGAGCCATGTGCCCCACTCTTGATTCTGTTCCAACACTGGGAATCCCATTGCTTCAGGAAGGGTTAACAGCCTACAGTGCTAAGATTAGGAGGCATCTGTCAGGACTCATTAGAAACCCTGATGCATATTCTCCCAATGATTTTGCAGAAGTTTAACAATGTGATGTGACCCCTGTCTGGGAAACTTCAAAGATTTCCCACAGAAGTCTTTCGCTTGCAGGAGTCCACGATGCCATTCTACAAGGAAAGCTACACGATCACAAAGACCACTACAGAAATATGGGAGGAAGTCCCAAATACCAAGGGCTTCACTAAACCTACTGGAATTCAGGAGACAAGAGGGGGTTAAGGTAAAGCCTGGCTGACTTAGAAAGGAGGAGTATTATCCCAGGAGCACACATCCAGCGCTGGGCTGACACACTGAGAGGAAAAACCTGCACCACCAAAGTGTGGGCTGACAGGAGAGGATAAACAACGACTCACAAAGTTAAAATTTGGGCTGCAATTCCATACTGAAATAGTCAAGCAAAGCTGTGGAGAACAGGCAGGGCTACTTCATAAAAAGCTCTCTGCAGGGATGACTAAATTTTGCTGTCACATAGTTATCTGCTTACATCAGCAACATCTGATGCTCCTGATCCACTGCAGTTGTTTGCAGGCTTGAACCATGGGCAGCGGATGATTCAAAGGCAAGTTCTTCCTCTGTTTCAACTATCCCACTTTATAAATTAATTGTGTTTAATCATGTGATCAAAGCCAGACTTTCTGTCGCTGAAAAAACCAGTGTAGTTCAGTTACTATATTTCACAGCTTATGCTATTCCAAAGCACTGAAACGTTTAAAAGCAGATAACATGTTTCCAGTCTTGGGAGACCCACAGTCTGATTAAACCACACCCTTGAAATTAAAAGTACACAACAAACTAAACTTTTGCAGAATTACACACAAACTGGATCTGTATTACTTTGTCAAATATCCAGTGCTCTACAGAAATGCAGGTGAAAATGTGCACCCCCTGCTCAACTCGGTGCTTTTTCTTCATGTAACACCCAGGTAACAGTCTCTGTTATTAGAGTGAGAACATGACGTGTCTCTGAGTCTCCATTTCAAGGACATTCTTCACGTTTTTGTACTTGCTTTAGCAGTCCTTGTGACTTCTGCTTGACTTTGTGTAAATGAAATCGAGGTTACACAAGAATACTTCCTCTTGGTCAAGGACAGACAGAATGTCAACATAAAATTACCCTCTAGTCCCAGAGAAAAAAGCATCTGCCAATTTTGCACTGGGCCAACTGTTGGGACACTGGGGTATGGAGAAAAACAAGCAAATCAGGACTGAAGTGAGCTCACAAGGAAAGTATTCTGCCCTGAGGGATGTTTACCTCCTAAATGTGGCTTACAGGCTCTTTTACAAATACTGCTCAGACTCTGCAAGAGAGAGGCAGTGAGATTTTATGCAACAACAATTTCACTTTTGTGGATATGCAAGTCCCTCTGTGTTGTTAAAACATATATTCAAGCATATAGTTCATCTGCAAGCATTTACAAACGTACATAGAACAGAAAAGTTAGAGATTAGCAGCTCCTTTTCTGTCTTGCACACATTTGTTTGCTTTTTAAAACTCATATATCTTTTTATCTAGTTTCAAGTGTAGGGACAGTGCAGCTTTGCCAGGAGTGATTAGGAATGTTTCAAAGAATGAGATTTATTTTAAAAGTAAGTTGTCATGAAAGTCTCTCTGCTCTTAGATGTCACTGGTTTTGAATAAATTCTAGTTCTACAGCTAAAATCTACATAGTTAAAATCAGGACTTTTGGACCAAGCACTAAGAACTGTTTCAGCCCAATTTAGGGAAAAATACATGTGTGCCAGCAAATAAAGGATTCTGTGTTGTTAACAGTATAGCAGCTAAAGCAGTAACAATCACAGGCAAAAAGCCCAGGCTGCACCTATTTTAAGGAAAAGTTTTTATGAACAACTCGGTAGCATAGTTCTTTCAAGCTGACAGGGTGATGTGGGGTTTTAAGACCCAAATACTCAGTGGCTCAGACTCTACTGGCAAAGTCAGCCACACTTTTCTGAACTGGACAAAGACTAGTACTGTAAACACAGATTGCACATTTTCACCTTCCCACAAAACACAGGACAGTGTTTCTTACCTATTTGGTCCTCGGGAATCAGTGATTCGATTGGGGGATCGAGTTCGGAGCTTTGGGACAGGTAGTTCTTGACTTGGGTCATGAACTGACGAATTGTTTGCAGCATATCAGTGCTGGAAACATGGCACTCCTTGTTTTCTTGAAGAAAGCTGACATAGTCCTGTACTAAGCATCCAAAATAAGTGCGTTTGTCCCGGGACATCTCTGCAATTTTCTTAATCATCCTCTTTTCGGGGGTCATGAAGGAACTGAAAACTCCACTGACTTTCCGCAGCTGAGATTTCACAATCTTGGGGAGAACAAAGGAACTGCTTCTTTTCTTCTTGGGCTTCAAAGGGGGTGCCATGCTCTCCTGGTCACTCTCCCCCTCGAAATCCTCCAGGCTGCTGTTGGTGTCCCCCTCGTAGCCGAAGAGCGGCATGCTCCGATCGAAGTCCAGCGAGTCGGACGAGGAGGTGGAAATGCTCATGTCGCTCAGTCTCTGCCTGCCTCCATTCCACGGGATGTGTGACTCAGAGGTGGTAGCCGCCGTCTTTTTGGGAGCTGCTGGAGCGGGCTCGGGCGGGGTTTCACCTGGAAGCCCGGCTGCTGCTCCGGGCCCACGCGCCGAGCCGGGCTGAGCGGCCGCCGCCGCCTTCGGGCCCCCTTCTGCCTCGGAGCAAACAGCCTGCTTCTTCAGCCGAGGAGGCGGAATCGGGGCTGGCTTGCTCTGCAACGAATCCGAGCCTCTCTCTTTCTTATGGTTCGCTGTTTCTGGCATGCTCGCCTGCTTTATAGTCCTGGAGAGCTGCGGGCTCCTGAGGGTGCTATTAATAGCAGGAGGTGGCGGCCGGGGCGGGGGGGAGCGAGGCCTCGCCGTGCCATTCACGTCTGGAGTTCTCGGGCTCTGCCTTTTCAGACTTCCACTGACATCCTGGCTGTGCACTTTTAAGAAGAGGGGATTAATGAAGCACAGCGCTCCGTTGGTCTGGCTGCACTCCAGCTCCGAGGGCGTTCTGGTTCGTATAGAATGCACTCCATTTATAAGGCAGAGCTGACGCGAGTCCTTACGAGCACTGTCCAAAGGCACAGGCCTACAGGGAGGTGAAGGATCCAGGGGGTTGCTGTTAGCCAGGGAGCTCCAAAAGTCTGAAAATCATCATTGCATTAACGTAAGAACGCAAACCAGCATGCAGATGCTCTGAGAACATTCAGCTCAACAATACCAGTTTAAAGTATTAAGAAATTTAGGTGAGCTTTTATTAATTCAAGGGGGGGGGGGAAATTCCAAGTGAGCCTCTTAAAGCACCACCAGACACAACTGCATGCTACACTCCTGGGACTGCTCTTACTCTTTTATAAATACCATGACCAATGCATAGCTTCCACTGAACTAAGCTTAAAATTAAACTGAGAATCAAAGACAGGAATGGAGACTGTAAAAGAGTACTTCTTACCAGCTTGAGACCAAAATGAACATAAACTACTTACTAGCAGCTCACCCAGGAGAAATAAGGCAAGATTCTCAGCTGGTACTAATAAGCTCACTTCATTAAAGACAACAGTTTAACTGATTTACACCAGCTGAAGGCCACATATGGCAACTCAACAAAAATCTTGGCTGGTTTCTCTTCATAGTGAACCAATGAAACCACACATGAGAAGCCAGCTCACGTTTTGCTGTGGTGGATGCACACATCCCCTTTAGCTATGCACACCAAGTGCTCATGTGTCTAAGAGCACTGGCCTGCAGCCCTGCCTTTGCCATGGGGACAGTTTGCTCAAGGTTATAGACACTCAATAGCCCAAAAATAGACCTGAGGTGCAGTCCCACACCAGCAGCATGGAAAACCTATTCTAAACCAGCAAGTTTCAGCTGCAGCCTCCGCACTTGTCCCAGCAAAGCATCTGCGTGTTTGTGCAACCGAGCCAGTGGCAAAGAGCATCAGCTCCTAAAGGTCTGAAGGTGGAAATCAGATGTGCCCTTGAGGACAGCGGTCATGCTGAAATAAGGGAGGAACACCAGAGGAGGGAGATTTTGCTGAAATCTGCCAATCTTGGCATGGTCCCTTTCCCCTGTAGTGTCAAGATGCCTCATTTGAGGCCACTGAGCAATGGCACCTGCGCCCAAGTTCACGAGTGCCAAGCATCCACAACAGGTCCATGTCTTGCCTCCAGGGCAGAAGACAGGAAATGGCCCATGGTGACAGGCCACTGCCAGAGAGGTACAGAGGCACAGGCATGTTTCTCTACACAGTCATGCAGTGTTGCTGCTTTTCCCAGCTTCATGACTTCACATCCTGCCTGCAGATCTCTCAGCAGACCGGCCAGCGTGCCTGGCACGTGGGCTGCTGCAAACACTCGTGGTGTAAGCACTGCTGCAGGTGAAACACAGGAGAGGCCCAGAGAGCAATCTTATGTTCAGCACATGAAATCTTACAGGTTGGCAACAGCTTTGAAATCTTTACCAGCTGATGTGGTTTGCTGGGCTACATGCTGTTGACCTGTCTTATGCAGCTCTCCTCTGAGCCGACTGCATGACAGAGCTCTGACAGCACATACAACCCTCTGTGTTCACAGCACAGCATCTTGTGCCTACGTGTTGCTTAAGGAAAACTCACATTTAACAGGAAGGGCTGCTGAGAGTCCACAGCACTGAAGGGCTGGCTTCCTGGTGTGCTCTTTCACACGTGGACACCTAAAACTCCATCAAAATCTCAACTTTGTTGCCTGGTTTTTGCTCATAGAAAGTGTGGTCTTAATCTGGTGTATATTAGGTAATTGATCCCAAACACAGCAACCACACAGACATTGATCCATCCATCTCCTCCTCAGCTTTCAAATGTATTAGACTAAAGAAAAAACACACACAGTGCAGAAACTGTTCAAGAGCAAGACTAATTCTGCAGCAAGTAGGCCACAGTGGTCCGGAGTACCGAGGACAAAGGCAGCGGGTTAGTCTGGAGAACTTGATCAACACCACCATTATTATCCCCTCTGGAAAAACTCACCTAATGTTACCTTAAGGCTTCCTATGTGTCACTGGGAGACTGCATCATTACACTGTATCCCAGTCAGACCTTTTATTTTCTTTTTTCCATCTAAACAGTGACCTCAACAGTACCATATTTGCCTCTACTCCCATGATAACCCATATTTTCATCTAATTACCTAAACTTGCAGATAAGCAGTGCAGAAGTAATTTATCTCCTCTCTAAAACAAATCCCTTAATTGGATTGCTACTGCAGTAAATCCAAATACAAAGCAGTGCAATACATCCTGGTGTGTCTGGCTTTGCTGTGAAGTCCCACCAAACAGTTCTAGAGATCCTTACACTAACATTGATTTAGAGAGGATCCATTTCAAAATCCATGATGATTAAAAAAATCTACTGGGACAAAGACTGCTGACAGTCAACCTTCCCTTCCTGAAGAAGGAAATGAGGCTATTCAGCACTTTGCAGGAGTTGCTCAATGATTCATCTGGGTGGTGCCCAAGTTTCAAATCCCGCCGGGCTCTGCATCTCCTGCAAGCTCAAGGAATGCTTCCCAGTGAGCCTGTACTTGGCTGCAGCAGTCAGGCCATGCAAGGGCATGTCCTTGCACTGTCTTCTGTTATTTCAAACATTTGCTGTCATGCACATGGAGACATTCTGCAGGTGTGCACTCCTTTTCTTAATCTGCCATTTCAACGAGCCACTGACCTCCAAAGTCCCCATTCTAAGTTTGCAAGTCAACCTGAACAGGAGTTTTACTGATGGGGCCCTGGGTTCCTACACTGTCCTCGCAGCTGCAGTACATTACCAAGCCAGTGAGCCCACAGCCAACAGCAGGGTTTTGAGCAGAAGCTACATCAAACCTCTGCCTGGGGATTGCAAGATTTGCTTTGCCCAAGGGCTGCCCAGAGAGGGGAGAGAAGAAGGAAGAAGGAAACAGCACTAACAAAAATACCACAGAAGGCACAGAAGGAAGAAGGAACACCACTATTTGGCCAGAACAAGGTTTGGTCTTCCCAAATAAGAGAAGGTTCTTTTCTACATGAAATCTGTAACATCGCTAACCAATGTGAACTACTTACTGACAGAGATTATTTTTTCAAGCTCACGGGAGTGCTACAGGGAAGGACATCTCTGAAAAGAACTACTTACTCAGTCCAAGCTGAGCAATGTCTTCAAGTTCAGCTTCTGTCTTTGCTGCAGCAATTGCATGAGGCAACTTCAGTGTGAATGGAAGGACATCCCTGTTGGTCAAAGAGAAAAACAATTATGGTTTTCACAAAAAACTCCACAGTTTTAAGAGCATTTGTTTTCAACAGTGGCAGGGGATAATCTCTGATTATTTTCTTCTTGAGCTGTGGCAGGTAGCAAGAGCCTTAAACCCGCAGCACAGTTAAAACATTACCAACACCCTGGAGAGTGTTGTGAAGTGCAAATGACAGTCAAGTACCCAGGACTCGTGCCAGGGTTTCCAAAGAGCCAGCCAGTATTTTCTGCCTTTCCAAAAGAAGCTTTTACACCTGATCTTTTACAAGCATATCAGCAAGATGCAAAAGTATTCTCTGCCCTTAACACTTCAACAAAGCTTATTTTCTGAATATGCTGTTGACTGCTCTCCAAGTTGAATTCCAGTTTTCAGAATAAAAATTTAAATAAGTAGTTGTGCAACTACTCTAAAAATTTCTAAGCTAGGATGCTTTGGTGCTACTCTGTTCTAGGCTGAAAACACACTTCATTTAAGGAAGTTTTTGTAATTTATTCTCATGTGTGGTTTCACTTCACTGCATACTAGATGTTCAGTGGATGTTGTCAAAGGGAGATCCATGAGGAACATCAGAAGCCAAAACCAGTGTAAAAGGCTTTTAGACAGAGATTTTAAGGGACAAAACCACTTAACCATATGTACATTGTACAACCACTACCATCAAACAATACTACACCTCTTGCCTACCCAGTTGGTACCAATACACCCTCGAGCAGTGCAGGCTAAACTCCAAAACCTCTACTAGAAGTACCTACATAATGAAGACAAAATGAGAATGAATGGAGCACAGAAATCCTACATACAACTAGTGTCAGCATGAATTTTGGTTTTAAGGCTGTGAACAAGCCAACCATCTGCTGTAGCACAGGCACACGGTGTCTTTATCACATAAATATTCTCTATGTTGTACATTAACTTGTTGGAAAAAGAGGATCTCAGAACACCACTCAAACTCAAATCAAGCATATTTGAACACACACTCAACACTGCACCACAGAAAATCTAGAGTCTAGATCATCATCATGGTCTCAATTCAAAGATAGGTAAACCCTGACTCCTCATAAAAACTGGCCATTTTTTCTCTTCATACTACCTGGAAAACAAGTTTGGCAATCATAAACTGGAAAGCTGATGAGGCCATTTCGGTTGTTCCCAATTCAAATTCACATCTCAGTGTGATCTGGCATTTTTCCATTATGCTCCAAAAATTCTTTTAACTAGCAATTCCAAGAAAATGCCATTGCAAGCTAATTTATAGTTGCTATTAAATGAGTTACAGAGCACTTAAGAAAGTATTACAAGATATCAGATAGAGTTCAACGTGGCACTACCTCACAGCTGGGTGGGTGACACCACAGCAGCCTCCCAGTAATCAGTACCAGGTAAGACAGAAACATTTCCTTCCAAGTCTCACCTCTCATTTCTTCCATTACCTTCTAAGACTACCCAGGGATATCTGTAACTGGCAACATAAATATCAAGCTGAACCAAGTCCTTGAGACTCTCTTCTTCAAGAAAGTCCAGCAGACATAACTGAGAACATAACACCACCTTACCTGCTAATACAGTAGAAAGCAATAAGTCTGAATAAATCAGCAAAACTTATTCCAGACCCCTCCAAGGAAAATGCTGCAAAGAAAGTTACAAGAGAGGAAGAATCACACATTAATCCACCGTTCCTTAGAAAAGTTAAATAAAACACATTTCATATTTTTGCACAAAGTTAATAAGTTTTCCCCATTAAACTAGCTAAGTTTTCTTTGGTTAAGAAAAAACAACTCTGTGGAGGAGCACATGTCTCTGCTGAAGGCATTTTTAAGGACATACTGATAATCTTTGTGGACAGTTTGCTTTTGTATTCCAAGCCTAAGATCTAATTCCTGTGAAGCAGATGAAGTGTGACTCCCAGGCTCGGTGGGGAAAGCCAAAAGCCAGGCAGCAGCTTTGGATACCTCAGCAAGACCTCTCAGTGAGCAGCAAACCCAGAATTTGGTCAGTACTCCCTGCTGTAAAGCCAGCTCCTCCACGCCAAGGTTCTAGTGCTACTGACTAGAAAGTCTCCTCAGGAACCAGAGGAAAATTCAAGCCAGGTACCAACCTTTTCTCCAACTTTTACACCAAAATACAGGTCAACCTGGTCATTTATGTGTCCAGAAAAATGGATTTCTTTAAGAGAGACACTAACAATGCAGACAGTAAGCACACAGGGGAGCTGGGAGTGGGATCAGAGAAGGAAGGTGTTCAGATCCCCAACTACAGTTAAAACCTCAGCTGAGATGGGCGAGTAAAACTTTCAGTAGATACTTCCCCCTTGCGGAAAAATTTTATTCATAAATGACAACATATTATTATTTCATTTTCTAGATGGGAGAGAGGGAATTCATTAGTATAACAAGCCTACAAACACAGCCTCAGATCACACTTAGATCAACTCTTGTTGATAACTTTCTCTTCTCTTTGCTTGCCTTGCTTCTGGAACCAAAACCAGACACACAGAACTGACTTTTTGTTACTGGGAGCAGGGAAGGGAGAGATGAAAAAGGAAAAACTCAACTCAAATTTTGTCAGTTTACTAAGAGAAATAGAACTACAGACCCCCTGTTTCAGGGAAGTTTAACTGAAATTGTTGCCAATTTTCTCCAGTTTTCACTTTCTTGTTAAAATGAAACACTTGTTCCACTTGCAGTTTCTGCACCACATATGCTCACCAGCTACAGCTTCCTTTTTTCATTCCTAAATCTCAAACGTATTTTTCACACCCTCCCTCTAAAGATATGAGGGTATTATTGATTCAAAACCATTTGGAGTGCTAACATTTACTCATTTCCACTAAAAAAGACATATATAGATGGAATCAAAAAAGAGAAACATTGATCTTGCAACAGAAACAGCTAGATGGATTTTAACCCTTTGAAAACATTACATTAAAAACAAAGCAAGCAAACAACAAAACACAAACAAAAAAGACCACCCCACACCCAAATTTGTAGGTACAGAGAGCTCGTGACAAAGTTGCATCCAAGAACAGTCCCCTGAGTGCAAGGAAACACAAGCACATTTCAGTGACAGAAGACAGGATTAGAGACTGTGTTCCTACAGAAGGTATGTAAGTCTCTACAGAGGAGAACTACCCATAAAAACGAATGACTCCTGGATTCAGCAAGGTATACAATGGAAACATTCCAGTGCCAGCACAGACTGAAGTGTTTCTATGTCTCTCTCCTCGTCCAGGGCATACCCCAGCCACTCCCAGAGCCGCCTCAGACAGCACTGTGTGCAGCCCACGACATTATCTGCATGACTTTGGGTGTCTTCTGCCGTGTGTTCCACCAGTGCAAGTGCTCCTGCATCACACAGGGAAAGCAATGGAACAAACAGCTGAAGAGTGTGTAACTCACAACTTACTGTATGTACTTTCTTTGATGGCAAATTCTCTCAGGCAGGACCCGCAGTCGCTGGGCAGACGCAGAGAGATGACTTTCTTCTGCAGTCTCGCAGATTTCCTAACCAGAAATATCTGTTGTGCAGAAGGCAAAAGGACATGGTTTCAGCCTCATCACAGATGCTGTTATAGAGACAGATTATAGACAAAAGGAACCAGAACAACCTCCTGATGTTTGATCTCCGTAAAACATAACGGAGTTTCACTTGGGCGTTGCTGTCCCAGGTCCAACACCTGAGTGCAACAGGGCAGAGAACACTCAGAGAAACCAGCTCCTCCTTGTACATCAGGGGCACCACACCGAGTCCACTGTGCTCTCCTCTGAGCTCTCCAGCTGGACACACGACAAATGCCAAGGCTTGTTTTTTAGGGTTTTGTTTAGGGTTTGGATTGATCTTTTTTTTTATTCCACACTCAAAGAAATGGAAGTGTAACCTCTTACCCCAGGAGGCTGGGCCTGAAGAATTTCCATGGCTTCAGCATCATTCAGACCCAGCTGCAGCCACACAGGGTGAGTGTGGAGGAGCTTGTCCAATATGCTCAGCTTGTTGGATAGGCTGTCATATCCAGAGTCCCGGGGACAGCTTTTTACATCATTTTTCTCAGGAGAGACATTATCCATGTCCTTTATTAGACTGTGGAAAATTTAAAGAAAAATTAATTAGATATGCTAACCTCCTATGAACAATCATTCAGTTCAGCAAACTGAATTATTGCAGATCTAATGGCACTGCTGGCACTCTAGACTGGTATTTCTCCTACTCAGAGTTCTTATATTTAGATACACAAAAATTCTCTTTATAGGTTATCAATTCAAAGCCAACTTTAAGATAAGCCTTAGCATTCTCCCATGAGGTTTCAGAAATTCAGCAATCACTTCAGATACAGTTGTATGTGCATATGTGACTGAACATTGCACTCGCCTTCTTTGCTATGCTAACATTTGGAAAAACTTCTCTTCGAGGGCGTTCATGCCAGTCAGATACTTTTATTCCCACATGGATTGCAAATGCTGCAACCTACAGAAATCTTCCTCTCTCCTGCCTGCCAGAAAAATCTGTTCAATCCTCTGACAGTGGAGGAACCCACTACCTGTTGGTCACTGCACCAGACACAAGCACTTAGGCCATTTGTTTGGAGGGATTATTTTCCCAACACAAGCCCACAAACCAGCAGCACTTCATCTTATCCCCAGACCACTGCCTCTGCTCCAGCAGCTCTGTTGCCTCCACAGCTGCATATCCATCTTGATCCCCTCTGCTAAAGAGTGGTCAGAGACCACAGTCAGGAGAAAAGAGAGAGAGGGGGAGGAAGCAAGAAAGAGATGAGCAAGACAAGGAGACAAGAAAAATGTTAAATCCCCCCAATAACCCTCCCTAAGGCACAGCTTCATTAAGAAATCATTGTAAGTGGCAGTTACTTTTTATGGTCTTTGTGCTAAAATTTGTAAATATTTACATTTTGCCATGAAAGGTCCTTACCTCACATTTTAGAAATACACTTCCCAGGACCAGAAACAAGTAAGGAAGTTTATTTATGCTTCTAATTCCTTTGGCTCCAGATTGACCCCATAAGAAATAAAGGCTAAGCTAAGTGTGAAAGTGGCAAAGTAATCTAAGGTTGAAATTTATTTGCAGCAGGGCATCTAAAGTTACTGCTACATTCAGTAATGAAGTACATTTCTTCAAGGCTACAGATACTTGTTATTAAAAATCCAGATTAACAGAATACTTTGAGAACTCCTTTCATCGTACAAAGCTTCATCATCAGTCATGTAGCACAGAAATGTAGTACATTCATGTACACCCAATAAAACTGCATGTGTGTTGCTGGTTCAAATTCCTCATTTCTGAGCTGGAAGTACATCCTGTGATTCTCCCAGTGCTGGAAATCACCCCAGCACAGTTACTCAGTAACACCTTCCTGACGACAATATTTAGGAATGGCCCAAAACCAGCCTGCAAGCCCGAAGGTGACTCCCTGAGATGTCAGGCAGAGGGGCTGTGTGGTTCCTACAGACCTTTCCTGACAGCAGGAGAGGCCCTGCACAGCAGAGGGCAATGCAGCTCCATTTCCCCACTGCAGACTGCTTGCAACTCTTCTGAACCTCGTGCTTTGGACAGGCCCTAAGCACCACTGACAGCATTTACCAGCTGCACTATGCCAGCTGCTGCACCCAGCTAAAGTGGGTACAGAGTTAACAAGCACAGGAACACTGAATACTTAAAAAGGAACAAACAAAAAGCCCACCCAGCCCCCCAAAAAACCTCTAAAAACCAAAGAAACCAAACCAAATTAAACCCTATGAGCTAAACAAGGAAAAACCCCAAACCACCAAACTGCTTCCTTCTAGCTTTGGTCAGCAACTTGCAGCATCTCTGGATAGGGCTAGAAAGGAAAGTAAATGGGGTAGAGAACTTTCACTGTATTATCAGAGGAGAACGGGCACAATCATTTGACTTTTCATTACCTGGATCAATTACCACCACCAGCCTCTGCCTCCCTTTCTTTTGTCCTCTTTCTGTTTGCTTTTTCATGGTGTGATGCTGTCCAGATCTGCAAGGCGTCTAAAATGCAATGATCTTCCCCAGCCCACAGGAGTCAGAAGTTTTTAGTAACTGCCAGTACGCCTTCAAGGGGCACAAAACACACAGAAACACCCTGTGTGCAGAGGGGAAGTGCTGCTTACATCAGTCATGACAGGGCTCTGAAACCTTCCCAGCAGGAATCCTGGGCTGCCCTTTCAGCAAGAACCTGGTGTGGTAATGTGTGAATCTCCACAGAAGTCAGACCATGAACCACAAAAGTGTTTTCACGAGCTGTATCTCCAGTAAATATTGCTCAGACACTTTCCACTCACCCTCAGTGCCAGTGAGCTGCTTCACAAACTGAAGGGAGCTGTGGCAAAGTGCAAGCTATGCACCAACACTGGCTGCAAGCTTAACTGGATAGAAATGATTTCCATCCCTTGGTCAGGAGGTGAAAGCTAAACATGCTGCAGAGGGAATATGTCCAAGAGGGAAAAGTTTTTTGCCTGCTGAAGAAAGCTACAGCACACACAAAAGAAGATGCCAACTGGTATAACCCAGAATGCCTGGCATTGCTTGCTACCACAAAACCACCTAAAGCTGGCTAGAGTTTTCACAGATATGTAGGGACACAATGTTCCCCTTTGGTATGACTGGCTCAGTGTTCTCACCCCCCCTAAACCATTATAAATCAGAAGATTTATCTGAATAGGGAGCTGTCAGGTTTTTGGAACCTCCAGGTACTTACATGCACAATCCCTTCCACATGCCGAGAGCCAAGGAGGAAACTCTCTGACCTAGATACACAGGCACCTCCTTGTTGCAGCTGCTTCTGCCCCCTCAAGAAATAAGCCAAAGATTACGGGTATCTGATCATGAGAAGAATTTCTGCCACTCCTAAACAGCGATGGTTCAAACAACCCTAATGCAACCCAGCTAGATCAGCACTAGTATGTTACTGCAGTCTGCGGGGTGGTAAACAGGAACAAGCAACACTTAACAAAAATTATTTCCTATTCCCAAATAAAAAAGGAGGCAGAGAGAAAGATCAGACCTGGTGAACTCTGGAAAGAGCACGGCTTAGAAAAACCACATGTGACAAACCACATACAACCAGCTGCTTCCCCAGGTCCAGGAGCAAGCGCAGTCAAAAGCCCACTGGTGTGTTTTGACAGCCTATTACAGCAGTCTGGCACTCCTGAGCATCATGTTCCCGTTTGGTTTTTATTCTTAACTTCTCTTTAATTAATGATCTGGGCATTAGACATACAGTCAAACCCTGACACATGGCAGTTCTTGAAATCTGTCTTGTCTTAGACTTAGACTGTAAAATTATTTGAGGCTGGGATGTGTGTGTAACTACTTTGGAAACAACTGCATGGAAAGAACAACCATTTGAATTCCTCATGAGCCACTGATTAATTCAAGTCTACAGAATAAGGAGTTGCTGTAACCTAAGTGCTAGCAAAACATGCTGTATATTACGCAACAACTAAATTCCTCTCCTGCTTTATTTTTGGGTTGGGGGAAGGTTGGTTGGTTGGTTTGTGTCATTTGTTTGGGGTTTTTTTTACAGAGACTCCTGGTAAAAGACAATCTGACTAGGTCACACTAAACTCAAAATCGAAACACAAATCACGGATGGTCTGCTTTGATGCAGGGGTGCTACACTGGTTCCTCTTCAGTGGGGAAGCAGTTTCAACACAATTCACAATGAACTGAAGAAAACACATGATTCACGCAAGTTTCCTTAGACTTGAGAAAACCCACAAGCATGTGGGAAGTAAACAGAGGTAACTGCCAAGATAAACAGTGCTGTGCCGCATCCTGATTAGACTGAGCTCACAGTGAAAAAGACAAGGAACAGGTTGAAGCCTGTAACCAGGATGATCCTTGCTCCAGTCCCACCAAAGTTAACCACCCCAGAGTCAACCCAGTTTAACTCTCCACTGCTAAAGTGCCTGCATTTGTGTAAATTCTGCAGTCTAACAGGTCTTAATCACAGCAGTCTGGCCTACACAGTCATTCCGAGCATCGACTGGGGGGCCTTAAGCCTCTGCTGAACATTCCCTGCCCTCCTCAGCAGCCAGCCTGTCCTTTCCTCCTGCACCCCATCACAGCTGAAAGCTGAGGGAAGAAAGGTTGTTGGATACTTGCCTATCTGTCTACAATAACAGAAGCAACTCACTGTGCAGGACACAGGAGCCGACTGTAGTGCAGTAACTGCTGTGGGAAGGACACAGGCGTGAGGGCCGGCAGCGCCAGACGGGAGGGAGGGAGCAAAGCTCTGCCCTTCTTCTGTCCCGGTAACAGAGCAGGAAGGGAATAAGCTGCTGCAGCTGCCACACCACCAAAGCATCCCTGTACCCCTGCACAGGCACCAAGCGCCCTGGGGAGCCTGGAGCTTCCCAGCCTTCCCTCCAGAGGGACGGCAGCGAGCGCTGTCCCCTCACGGGCATCCTTGAGAACAGACACGCAGGGGTCCCGTGGGCCGGGCCCTCGAGGGAGACCCAGCGCCTCCCAAAACATCATCCAGGTGCCACCTGTCACCACACGTGCTCCCGGGCTGCCACTGCACGCAGAAGCTCTCCTGTTACTCTTTGAAAGGTCACCAGCACAGCACGGGACAGAGACCGGCCCCATCAGTGCCCTTCTCTGACAACTCCGCTCCTGTGCGTTACCGAGACAAATGTCTGTGCTGGGAGAAAGTCCTGGCATCCAACACGGTGGAATATTGAAACACAGCCTGAGCATCCCCCTTCAAACACAGTTTGGCAAGTCTTTGTTGTTGCCTGGCTTTTACATGCTTACAAGCCAAAGTTGTGGAGCCTTGAATCATTCTCATTATTACTTGGGCCATATACGCTAAAAGGGGAGATAAGCCCAAAACAGAACTGTGGGGGAGGAGTATAAATCTGAAAGTTGCCACATAACCACAAAAACCCCCACACCACAACACTGAAGTTGCAGGCACACAATTTCATGCAGTTATTTTTTTGAACCCAGCCGAGAGCTCTCGCAACCGCTGCCTTTCTAAAACTGCCCTGTGTGTCTGTGGATACCTGGTAAGGTGAAAAAAACGGGTTAGAAAAAATTTAGCTCGCATTTCTCTAGATGCAAATCCGAAGGTCATATCAAGAGACCAGCTTCTGAACAGCAGAACACACAATAACGAGAGCAAACTACATTAATTACCAAGTTTTAAAGTAACTACAAAGAAATAAAGTTATGACTAAACACAGCCTTGCAAAGTGTCCAGTTTAAACAAGAGCTCTGGAAAACCTTGGTTGAAATTACTGTAACCTTGCTCTGTAGCTCTATATAAACACAACTGAACTATAAAACTTTGATACAGGTTCTTCCTTACATAGAAGCACACAGTGCAGAATTACACAGTAATAGAAAATTTGGCATTAGCTCACTTATTCAGATTTCATATTTTACATTTATCATCTCAAAGTGATAGAAAAGAATGAATTTTTTTTTTGGTGGCTATTATTTCAGTATGAAATTGACTTCAGCTACACAGTCCTGGAAATTGCATTATTCACTTTTTATGTTAGCTTTACTTACAAATTTTTATCATTTTGCACTCAAGATTAACAAATTCAGCTTAAGAATCCATTTAAAAAATCAGTAAAGAAGTTGACTGTTTCCAGCTAAGTGCTTCCACCAAGATTTTACCAGGAGATCTTAGCCTTTCATGCATATGGGTGTTCTCAAAGATACAATAAGCCTTTTCTTAAATGAAAATTAGCTGATGATCGCTGAAATTAATTAGCTGAGCCCACCAAAATGAAGAAAGTATCCTTTCTGCCACTGTAAGAGAACTGTACTCTCAAAAGCTTTAAAACTTGAATAATGTGCAACCAGGGCCATAGCCAAGGACTTTAATTAGGTCACCTGTTCTTTACCACTTGGGCAACAGTGTTTTATGTCAATAATTTACATATACTTTGCAGTAAGTTCTAGCAGATTTCAACAGAATTCATAGAAATAAAAAAAAGTTAAAAAACTTGGATGGAATTCTAAATTACAATTACCCACTTCATTACTCACTGCTAGAAGAACAAAGCCCACCAGCTCCAGAGCTGGCCCAGAGCGTGCAATCAGATAAAACACAACACCTACACTGGTTGCTTTCCTCTTGCAAGAAATATTCCAGACAAGGATACATTTTTGTACTTTCGTTAAAACAATTATTAAAATATTGATTATCCTCCAGATGCCAATTCAACAGATGTTACCAGTCAAGCACATCAGCCACAGCAAATCCAAGATGCTGAGGCCCCACTCTGCCCACTTCAAGGTACGAGTGTACCATGACAAATTTTCACAGTCCACATCTACGTGGTACGATCAGTTTGAAAAAGCCAGAAATGTTATCTGCACTGTAATATGTATCTCAAATCATCTTAAGGAAATGCCCCACCTATTTTATTTTTTTTCATGTGCAAGTTACTCATACATAAATTAAACACATATCCCACATATGTATTAGCTCATAACAGTCAATATTTTACTTTCTAACCCAGGAACATAAATAAATCATATATTACAGTGTGTTGAATCTTCACAGAGCCACTTGAAGCTATGCGCATTTTGTCTTTACAGCGTGAAAGCAAAGCTCTGCCACAGACAATGGGAATGATGTTAGAAGTTTCCTGCTTCAGACATTCATCCCTATCCAAGGTTTAACAAGGAAGTAGAAGCGAAGCTCAGTTGCTATTAGAAGATATTAAGGCAAATACACAGAAAACTGAATCTCTGGGCACTCCTGCACAAAGGTAAATTCCCTGGATCAAGAGCAAGATTACCCACACCCCCTGTGCTGCTAGGAAGAACAGTGGAAGGACATAAGCCACCCAAGAAGACAGTGCAATGAAAACATTCCTGTCACAGTAGAGCTCCAGGAACCATGAAAATAAACATTTTAATCACCTTCGCAAATCAGCAGATTCATCTTCCAGTGTGAGATCTGTCTGTACCATCTCCTGTTTCAGTTCTCCGATTTCTGAGGCAATTGTGTCAATGAGCTAGAAAGGGACAAAAATAGGATGACATCAAGTGAGTGGAAGAGGCGTGGAAAAGAAGCCCGGGCAAGTTTAGTCACCAGAGATTACAAACTGTTTGGTTTTTTTTTTTTCAAAATCGCATCCTATTTGGACTTCCCCTTGCAAAGGAAAAAGTAAGGGTTGGGGCCACTTATAATGGTTCTCAGAGGAAGAATAATTCCTGTTCTGTGCCAGTACAACACCTTCCAGGTTGGCTAGCCTTTTTATTTAAATGTATTCAATTTGCAGCCTCTACATATTATACAACAGCTTACAAGAACTAAATTATTCAACTATTTGTAGCATTTACTTTCCCAAATAAAAAGAAAAAATATATTTAGAACAGTTCCACCTGCAAGAGTTCGACTGCAGAAGGGGCACTAAGCCAGCATGATGATACCGTGGAGGATGAAAAGCAACGAAGCGAGAAAGGAATGAGGAGCTGCTTTTCACGTTAGGTTCTGGATTCCACTTGAACAGAACAATTCAGTTAAAAGGGACTGCCTCGTAACACTTCAGCTCAGGTGGAACACCCACCCTAATTCTGGGCATGAGGGCAAAAACTCATTTTAATGTGGGCAAGGTTAGCACGAGGGCTGTATCCCGAGAAATGAAGAATTTGCTAGCCAGAGTTCTGGGGAACATTTTGCTGAGCAGAAACCAACTATGAAGTTTGCAAGCCATGCTGTCTTGAACACTCTTTGCAGCCAGTGCATCAAGTTTGCTTGTCACACTGCACCATGGCAGTACATAAACCCTGGCAGTGTCCCCTCCCTCCTGCCTGGAGAGAAGCTGATGAGAAGGTTTGCAGCAATGCAGTGATCTCTGCCACCATCCCTGAACCACAGAGCAAACAAAAACACCGGTACTGAGGCAAAACCAGCTTCCCAGTCCAAGTCAGAACAGTCTTCCCAGTCACTCACTAGACATGACCCCGAGTCCCGCTCAGGGCAGGCAGCGTTTTCAAAGCGTTGTGGGCATCATTTCCCTGTACTGTTCTGCTGGAAGGAATTCACTCTCTCCTTTGCTGTGCAGTATTATTCCAATCAATTTAAAAGAAGTTTTAGTCTCTGCTTACAGCTGGCCAACCTTAAGTGAGAGTGCATTACCATTATCCACACCGTTTCTGTCACAGCTCCCAGATGTTCTGTACCACTGGCATTGCAAAGACCTTCCCCCTGCTGACTCTTAAACAGCCCTGGGTCACTGCAGCCAGACGTGAGCAATGCCTTCCTGAGCACGGCAAAGGGAAGAACCCACACCATCCTGCCAGAGCCAGCACACCCCCAGGAACCTCTTAGGCCTAAATCTCTGAGGAGCAAACCATTACAGCCTCTAGATACAACAATCACTCAAACTATTTCAGTAGCTGTACCTTCTGAATGTACTTTCTTAGAGCTAGTTTTAAATAACTAATGGCATTCCAAAATACTGACACAATGGATTTCTTGTTATTTGTATGAAAACATACAAAATGCGAGTCAAAAAATGCTAATAAATACACATTCAGAAAGAAATATGATTTGTCACTTTTAAATAAAGAATGTGACAAGTATTTGGAAAAAATAAGAGCGCACCTTTGTGAAAAAAATCCATTCCAGGTTTAATTACAGCCTATCGGTTATTTATATTAGGATTTCCTATCCCTGGATTAAAATCACATTTCATAACTGATGGCAGAACACAAAGCAAAGGGGCTTTATCCTTATGAGGTTTGCTAAGTGCAGTGAGGTAGTGAGACAACCATACCAGTTGTTACTGCTAAATAAGACACTGCTGATGCAATCCTCACTCTGTCTCTACAGCTTTTGGAGCCTTCTTCCCTTTCTGGTTCTGCTGAAGCTTTTCATTTCAGAGCTTTAAAATACCTGGTGACTGCTCGAACCACTGAAAGGGATGACTTGCTCTGTCGCCATCTGGCTGTTAACTCACTTAACTGAATTAATGGGCTTTGATGAGAGCTGCAAAAAACCCCAAACCCACCCAAAAAACACCAACCAACCAAAATAAAATCTCCCTCCCAGAAAACAGAATCTCTGGGCACTACAGCAAAGAATTCAAATCCAAACTGTACTAAGGGCAAAGTAATCTGAACACTTTTTAATTTGTATGCCTGCCTTGAAGAGAAATCATCATTCCTGAGGGGAATTTTTCCATGTTCAGCAATTTCACTTTATCTAAAGAGAACACAAACAAAATGGCACATTTCAAGGAGCCTTATGCTCACATTCTATTCCACTGGGCAGATTTCTGGGGTATACTACATATCCTCCAGGACAAGGCAGTCTTTCCTCAGTCTATGAGAGGTCAGTACATCCTGGACAAGGAAACCAGGTAAAGCGTGGCATCAAACCAAACAGAACACACTCTGCAACCCAACAGTGACTTATCACCTACCACCCTGTACCTCACCTCAAATAAAACATTTATCCTTAGGGTTAAATAACCCCCCTGTTTTTTTCTAAAATAAACCACCAATATTTTCTGCAAATTGCAACTGATTTTCCTTAAATTTTCTTTATGGTAAAAAAAGTTACTCTCAATTTCAAAAAAAAAGAAAAAAGGTCTTATGGAGTTGAATCATCTGGGTATCCTTGCAGTTAACTGACACATACTGTCACCACAGCACCTGACAGACCATTTTCTATCAAATAACACAGGGTGCGCTCATGATTTTATGACATCACCTCCCAAGTATTCAGGACCAATGAAAGGTCTGGTGATTATGCAGCACCTGGGACGGACACATGATGAGCATCAGACAAGATGAGCTGTTAATAACAGGTTTCTGCAAAATGCAGGAAGAATCCTGGCTATGGACTATTATTAGCTTCGACCCTGAGAAAACAAGCAGCAGCAAAGGGCTCTGCCTTTTTAAGTGCAACTGGAATTCCTCAAACAGATTTCTCTATTTGCAAAGTGTGACACCTATTTGGCTGGAAATAATTGGAAAACTCACCCATTTGTTTCAATAGAATGGAAATCAAGATGGTAAGAGGCAGTTTCCAAAGGAAAATATAACTGAAGTGGACGGATACATGTGCCAGGGGCCACTGTTAATGTAAAATAGCATACATGAACCCAAAGACTTAAAAAGTAATCAGGAGAAATCTGTTGCAGCCTATTTAGGACCATGACATAGATACTACCCTCCAATACTACAGAAAGAGGAGGTTTACTTGAAAAGAAATGCGTTTGGAAGTATGACATCTTCTCAGGTGGTTAAAAAAAACCCCAAAACTAAAATGACACCTTACATAATATGATAAAATAGCCATTTTTGAGTCTAATGATTTTCCTTTGGAATTTATTTCTGATAAAGCACTGTTCCGTAGGTTAAAAAGAAACTACAATGTAACCACTGTAAACCCCAAGACCAATTATGACTCAGACAGCATGAACTCACACAGCAGCCCAGCACAGTATTCCCTAAGCAAACTATCCTAAACATTGCATTGCCAAATACCACGGACTTGTTTACATGCCTGATACCCATGAAAGAAATAATGAAATGCAAACATCTTACACCACAACATTTCCTTTCATAACGTGCCACACTCTGCATATTGTCAATTGATTCTTGGTTCAGCGAGACTGAGCTCAGCTTTTGGAAGCTGGGGGGGTAACACTCCTACACCCAGCCCACAAGCATGGCACTCCAGCAGCCCAGGGCTCTGCCACCACAACCCACAGGCCAGTTTTGGTTGGCATCTTTCAGGACGTCATAGAAGCAGCAAAAGCAAGAGCAGGTGTGTTCACCAGAAGCAACACACTGCCCAGGGGCCACAGTCACCTTTGGGAAGCTGCTCTGCCGACACACACAGCCAGACACAGCCAGTGCCTCTCCCAGAAGCACAGCCTAACTAGAGGTCTTCTTACTCACTCAACTGATGAAGAGCTTCCTGTTCCCAAGAGGAGGACAGGTGGCTTTGATTTGATGTCTGTCTCAGGACATTTTTAGAAAAAAACTGCACGACAACTGAATTCCTGTTTTTTGTGTCGAAATGCCAAATAAGCCTGTACAGGGAACTAACAAAACTGCCAGCTCTGGCAGCCAAGGAGGAGCCAGCCCAGCAGACCACTGCAGAATGTTTCCAAGCCCTGAGATTTACAACAGCAGAAAAGGAAAAGGTAAGGTCGGTGCTTCCAATCTGGCAAGGCACCCCGGGCTGAAATAGCAAGATCAGACCGGACAAATGAGCCTCGCCACTCACCACCCCCCCTTCCTGCCAGCAGCTCATTTTTCATTCTTTCTGTAGACCTGCATCCTCTTTGGCACCACATCTTTTCCTTCCTGTTTTGATAAGCAGAACGTAGCAACCCTGACAGAGCACCCTGTGTGACGAGGTGGCCAAGTGCCAGAGATGAGCCCGACTGGGAACGCTGCTCCCGGACTCCTGCAAACGGCTCAGTACAATCGAGTATTTTGATACACGGCTGCAAATTCTGCTTGTTTTGCACAGTGAGCTGTGAATTCTAAGGGCCATTGACACAGTTCACTGTCTTATTCATCAGTAAGCAACAAAGTTTTACGCTATGCTTGGTTTTGGAACAGAAAAGCTTTATTAGTGTAAAACCTCTGAAGCCAGTTCAGTAAAGACTGGAACATCTTCACGAGGAGGATGTTTCAGTAAAGAGGACATTTCTCAGAGACATATACATTCAGTTCCTTGCTCTACTGCACACTCCCTCTGTAACCACTGGCAGGCTATGCAGTCCCAGAATTACCCAAGACTAACTCCATCCTTGCTTCATTTTTACTACTTGCTGGCTCTAAGCTTCATCAACTGCGAAGCACAAAGAGTCCACAGAATTTAGCCTGCAACACTACAGACCTCTGCTCTGTGTAAAATGGGGACAATACTGTATCCCTGTGTAAAATGGGGACAATACTGTGTCCCTGTGTAAAACGGGGACAATACTGTTTTCCTTGTGTACCAACAGTCAAAGGAATGTCCGTGAAAAAACTAAAAGATGTCAAGAAGCTACAGCAATGAGAACTACTTAAGAACCAGAAAAAACCCATAATGTTGGAATTTCCCACTGGTATTTGTCAGTGATTTTTCTGGGAGATGTTGCTGAGAATGGTAAGACACTTTTTTATGGGGATTTAAGTGCCCTGAGAATCTGCATGCCAGCATGGTAAAGGTTTCTTAGGCAACTGCAAAGCAAAAGCACAGCAGGAGAGCCACATGCAGAAGTACAGTACACAGTCTGTGCATGTGAGGAGAGCATTCCAAACTACACGTCAGCATGGGTAAAATCCCACAGCGGAATCACTAGTTCTCCTAAACACACAGACAAGGCAAATTAAAATAATGCAAACTGGAAAAAATCTGATGTGCCAAGTATTTTGTTTGCTCACCCTTTCAGCTGTAGCAAATACAACAGTTGTCACAATTTGATTACGTGGGGGAGGTGATTTCACTGTAGGCACACCAAGGCCCGGGTGCACTGCACACAGGCTGGGTACACTCACTGCCTGCAGTTTCCAGGCTGACACCGTGGGTTTGGAACCATGGCCCAATTGCAACTTCCCAGGGATGGGGAGAGCTCTGAAAAAGCAGCTTTGAGGCATCTTTTCCCCAGCCAGCCTGTCCTCAGGAAAATTTAGGGCAACCTTAGTTACTTAACTGACAATGTTTCTTACAGCATTAAGAGTGCCATGTCTAGAAATTGCTCAGGCAGACTGCATTCCTAATCATCCTGAGTAACTACAACCACATCAGCATGAACAAAACAGCTGTTCCAGCATCTATTTTGCACACAAGAATTACACAAGGAGATAGCAAAGGACTGCAGAACATGGACACTTGCTTACAGTCCCATCTGACATGAGGATTCCTTCAGCATACACATAAGTGACCACCTAGAAATATTCCTCAAAACTGAGACAGTTTCTTGCCCTGATTTGAAAAATACAGCTTTTCTCCCTAAATGGCTGTGGACTGCCATTAACAAGGTTGATGTTTGTCGTCCTGAGATATGAGATGTAGCTGAAGTGTGTTGCAAAACTTGAGAAGTGGTTCCTGTCCCTGGAATACCCTGTTAATAGCTGACCACATGAAGCCCTGGGCAAGCCAAAGGGGAAAACACTGTCACTGCAGTGCTGGTTGTTCACTCCCTAAAGACTGTCTTAAGCTACAGACAGCATGTAGCACCTGAAACAAACCCTTCAACGGCGCCTGTGTGCCACTGCCACAGTCCTGGTGTGAAGCTGCTGACACCACAGCTGGTCCTGGCACACTCATTACAGCTCTCCATGGGCTAAAGGCACCAGCCACCACTTGCTTGGCTCCCCTTTGCCTGTAGCCAGATTCAGGCAGCAAAAGAAGGATATTTCTGTCCCACAGGAAGAGAAGGAATGGAAACAGTGACGTGCAGAGATGGTAGCAAGTGTTGCACTTTCCCTGGCAGAAGCTGCAGCAAGCAGTGAATATTCCAAGGGATGTGATCACGGTAAGTTAATTCAGGGCTCAGAAACACCCACAAAGTTTGATTGCTCCTTCAAGCAAAGCCCTGCCCAGCAAGACAGTCACTGTGACTCTGGCACTTGCCAGAAAGATACACACTTCTCCTGGTCAGTGGCAGGACACCACAGTTTGACAGGTCAGCATCCTTTCCATACAGAGGCACTGCCTGGACACTCTTTTCCCTGTCCTGCTTTCTAGAAGCACGTGGTGTTCACAGCTGTACTCACACCATGCACATGAAGGCTCTGACAACTGTACTTCAGATCAATTAATCCCTTTTCACTGAAAGAAAATCTTCCTTGCAGTGTTCTCTACAATTAAACTCAGCAAATCTTCCTTGCAGTGTTCTCTACAATTAAACTCAGCACTGCTTCCAGACCTCCTCCACTACACATAAATACAACAGTTAATGGGATTCAGTTGTGTTTTGAAAACTGCACTGGTAACTCCCACTGCACCTCGGCTTTTTGGGATGCCAAGTTTTCCCAAAATAGGCAAGGAAATGAAACCAACTTTCAATCCAATAATGGAAATCATAAACCTGTACCACAACTTTAAATGACACAAATCCACCTTATGAAAGCTCTTAACAATTTTATTCCTGTGCATAATAAAGCTTATGTTCTCAGTATTAGTGGCAAAGAAAGCCACAAGCTATTTTACACCAAATATTCTATTCAGTGTACAGGAAAACAATATACACATGAAATAATTGGAGGGTCAGGCAGCCACAAACACCACCTGTGAAAAAAGAGATGCTCAAGAAGCACTCCCCATTTTACAGAAAAGGCTTGCTACATATCACAGAGAGCATTGAACATTCTGCAGCACTCATTTCACACTAACCCATGGACTTTAAGTTCTGTATAAATATCCCATTTACCTTAAAGAAACTTCCTCTCTTGTCCAGACAACAGGTTTTCATTGTCAAAGACGACATCTTCCCTGAGAAGACTCCACTGTATGCTTTGAACTCCTAAAAGCAGAGACATTTTTTAATGGTTAGTCCAGTCTGTAGGAAATTCCTCTGCACTTCTAAGCCACAGAAACAGTCACAACAAGCCCTCTGCCAAATCCCTTTCCGTCAACAACACTGTGCCATTTATTTCCTACCAGAGTCCTTACGTATCCCTTCAGTCTATTATTTTTCCATAAATTGCTTCAAAAAACCAGTGCTACTCAGAGTTCAATGTTTCTCCCTTCTCCTCACAGCTGATCCTGTAGCTGTGAGCAGATTTTAATGTGCTCATTAAAAAAGAATGCTAAAACATAATGATTGCTTTCTTTGTTTGCTTGACCTCAGCCTGCAGTACAAACAGAACAAAATGTTAGATGTCACTACAAGCTGCTCTCAAATATTACAGTATTAATGGGATTTATCGGGGGGGGGGGAACAATTTAAAATCACCCACAAGGGAGAAAACACAGTAGCATTAAAGTAAAAACTGATGAAGAAAAAAAAAGCCCAAGTACCCCCCAGAAATGCTGCTTCAAGTTCCTAAAATGCCACCGAGTCACATCCAAGTGAGGAGATGAAGATGCAGTTAGGAAGAAGCTGCATTTTCCACTCTCAGGTAAACTTAATGAATGGTTTAACACCCAGGAGAATAAACTAATGCCTCATTAGAACATACCCACAGAAGGAGGAATATCAGCGGGGTGATCTCCAGCTGCAAGTAGAGCAGGACAGTTCCTCTTAAGTCACAACCAGTTCGCACCAATAATTTGTGAACAAACTTCTGAACTAAACAGGAATCAGTTCCTTGGCTAAAAAGTCCTTCTAGGATTTTTAAAGGTGAGTTTATAATCGTATGTAAACAGCCTAACTCTCCTCCTTGCCCACACATTTACCAGCCACACAGCAGGCAGTCATGCTGGAAGTTTCAGTCACCTAAATGTTGAATAATGCAAGCACAAAACACTACAGAAAGAACTGACAGGGCTCAGCAAGACCAAGGTGGAAGGAGGAGCTTAAATAAAAGAAGGGTTAAAGGAAAAACCCTGGCAAGCAAAAGCCTTGGAAAGGGCTGACAGCTAGAAGCAGGAGAAAAGAAACATTTTCTTTTGGTTTTAACATGTAGCAGGAAGCCTTAAATAGTTCGCCCTGTTTCCAGAGGTCATACCAAGAGAGCACTAGAAAAGGTTACATTTTTCCACTCAGATTCTGGTCAAAAAGCAGCCGTGCTGGGAAGCTCAGAATCCTGTCTGTTTTCCAGGCAGAGTTTGCAGACATTTAAGGCTGAAAGAAAAATCTCGAATTCTGCATTGTTGTGAAAGCCAAACCAGGAAAGGACAGAAAACAGTGCAGGGAAAAAACCCAAAATTTAAAAAATCCAACTTTCTTTGTAAATCAGTGTATTTAAAGGATCCACTCCTGGTACTGTGATCTGTGTTTCTTTACCTAGAAGTACACCTAAATAACCTGACTGCACCAATCCCATAAGAGACTGATGTTCAGTGAAGGGGGGGAGTCTGCAGGTGCTATTAAATCACTTAATCTGTGTCCTCATTTGCCACAGGCACAGGGGGACAGAACAGTTGCTCCACTCTGGGGACATCAAACATTTTAAAGACTTTTGGTATTTGATATTGGCTATTCTAAACAATCTCAAGATTGCCATATAACAAGTTTTTTAAAATTACAAAAAAAAAAATTGTTTTCTGTCAATGAATTCTGGAAAGGGAAATTTGCACCTGAAAGACTTAAGTTGGAGGGAGACTCGAGAAACCCAAAAAGGAATTAGAATAAAACCTCAATTTTCCAAGTTGATCCTAATCCCAAAACGACAACATCAAATTAAATGCCATAGGAAAAACCCCTAGAGACTTTAAAGGAGTTCCACTAGAGGGTTATAAGCAAGATCATGCAGTTGTAAGTGCAGTTGTTATTCACTCCATTTGCAAACAACAACCCCTTCACAGGAAATCTAATGCTTTTCGGGTTTTTTTTCAATTTAACCACAAGGATGTCTGCACACAATCCTATGACCAAAATAAGATTACTGTGCCAAGATTTTTACATTCCCCACTCAAACATACAGACAAATCCAAACACACAGTTTGCCCTTCAAGGAGTGGTATGACTCCAGTCGGAAGAAAGCCTCAAACGTGACCACTTCTTATTTTACTTGTAAGAGGTTCTGGAGCTCTAAACTGCTTCATAACTGCTATTATTGTTACTATTTATGCAACAGTACTGTGATCTGTAGGACCATAACTCCGAGCTCAAGCCCTTGCTCTTCTCAGCCCCACACAGCCAGTGAATCAACCCCCACTGCCCTTGGTGGTTACAGTGTAATTTCAAACTGATTTAGGGGAACCTAAATAATCTCTCGAGTTTGAGGGGGTTTTAGTGTTTCTGACTAAAATTAGTGCAGTGGGAAACACTGCTGGTTTTTTTTTGTATTTGCTGGGAGGGCTTTTTTTTTTTGTGCAGCTACTTCTTTTAGGCCACCCAATACACAAAGAGACATTAAGGTTCGCTGGTAAAAGGGATGGCCGGGGTGCAGCACTCAAAAAGTGGGTGAGGGCTCCTACCTCAGGGCTCACAAGTACCTCCACGTGGTGCCAGAACGACTGCAGAAAAACAAACCTACTGGCAGGAGATTTCATCTCTACACAGCTGTCCACATCTGACGCTTATTCAGATCCAAAACAGGCTGGAAAACCACTGCTCTGGAGTTGTCGTTGTTGAGTTTGCCACTTTGAGGCTCTCCTGCACACACACAGTGCCAGGCTCTCCTGCACACACACAGCGCCAGGCTCTCCTGCACACACACAGTGCCAGGCTCTCCTGCACACACACAGTGCCAGGCTCTCCTGCACACACACAGCGCCAGGCTCTCCTGCACACACACAGTGCCAGGCTCTCCTGCACACAGTGCTGTCTTCCCGCAGCTCTTCACGCCCAGGACAAAGCTCGTGTGTGGGAAGGACAAGACAGAGCAGGGAAAAGGAATGCTCTGCCTGCCTGGCAGATTTCCCTGAAATCCAGCACTCCTGCCCGGATGCTGATGCCCACACAGGCTGTGTGCTTCACAAATGGGTGCTTTTCAGCTGCTTTCTCCCACTCCCTTCTCCTGGTTGTCATTGACACAGGAATGCCAGAGCGCCGTCCACACGCCTGGATGTAACTGAGACTTCTGACTTCTTTACTCCCCCTCCAGCAATTTTATTTGGCATTTTGTATGTTCCTTATACTTAACTGTAGTAGGGCCAGTTCCTTATACTTAACTGTAGTAGGGCCAGTGACCATCTTACTGGACTATTCAGGTTCCTTTCCTTTAATCCTCCCATTCCAATCTTGCTCTTATTCAGCCAAATATCCCATTTTCTTTAGCCAGAAGTCCTGGCAGAGATGAAACAGTCTGTATGCCTCCCCTGAGCAAAGGCCACAGCTACCTGGGGAACTTAACAAGTCCCTGCCCACAGTCCTCCTTACCCCCCTCTGCTCCATTTCCTAAGGAATCAGGGCTATCCAACTGCACTGCCTTTCTGGTCCTTAGTTCCCAACTATGATTTTTAATCTTTTGGCCAACCTAACGAGATCTGACTGAGGAAGAGAGTCTACCACTAAGGACAGAGGGAAGAGACTACACATGTGCCATCACTGAAGGAAGAGATCTGCAACCTTCCTTTTGCTGGTTGACCCACAGAATTAGCAGAACCCACTTTTTCCCTCTATTTTAAGTGTAAGCTATCCCACTGAAGAAACCCTCTTTCATTCTCAGCCTGCAAAGGCCATGCAACCACTGAGCACAGACTATCACAGAAAACACTTCAGGCAAATTAAGAAATGGTTTTACTGTTCTGCAGCCAAGGAAGAACAGGAGAAAATATCTGTCCAGACCTTACGTATAAACTGGCAAAGGTCAGCTGATGTCAGCAGACTAATGCTGATTGCTACCTGTCAGGGTAGTCCTTTGGCCATCCCCTTGGCCAGTAGTGGGGTACAACTGGAAAACAACCCCTTCTGGCCCTCAACAGAAGAGCATGGAAGCCCAGTAGAACCTCCTACAGATGTACTTGTAAAACCTATGGTGAATTAGCATCACATTGCAATCCAATTATTACAGCAATTTATAAATATATAGTGTTAAAACAACTAAAATTAATTCAGTGAACCCATTTTCTGTTGGATTAAAGTGCAAAGCAAGAACAGGAAGAATAAATACATTTTACTTATTTTAAAAATGTAAAAAAACCCCCACCCTTCTAAAATGCAATTCTACACTTGACAATATGCCAAGAGACATACACGGAACTTCAGATTTTCAGCAAATGTAAGCATCCTCCTGCATTTCATTTTCGTGTTCTCCCAGCACATTTGCACAATCCCAGGGAGCAGGCTGTGTTCATCTCCAACCTACAAAGCTCTGGTTTGTCCAATCACTCTGACCTTATCTGAATCTTGGCAAAATTCAACTTTTCCTTTTGAAAGTATTTCCTCTGAGAAGTTGACTGCAAGCCTCCTTCCAGGGACACAGATACAACTGAGCACAGTATCACTTTGAAAAATCTATCAAATGAGACCTTCAGTCTGCAAACTATTGCTGGTGCCAGGATTTGGCAGACCTCTCAACTCAAATGTTGCATTGTGTTAACACAGCTGTATCCACAAGCAGAAGGCGAGGAGATTATGCAAAAAGAGGTTCTAACTTCCATCATTCTTCTGGCTGCAGAAAGGGTTTACAATCCTTTTTTATTATTATTCAAACAATGCAAGGGCTCGTTACTTATAGAAAAGAAATAACGCACACAGCAAAAATGTCAAGTCACTCTTTACACAGCAGTGCATTTCTGTATTTTGTCGTTTTAATTAAAGAGTTTAAAAAAGCTCGGAAATAACAAAAATTCCCTAACCTCCTTTTCCCTCAAATGCTCATTATGCTTTAGCTCTGCTACCTGAACATAACGTGTTTGTGTGAGCTGCTCCCCTGAGGAAAGCCACCAACGTGATGTCAGTCCCTGAGGTTAAAAAAAAAAATCTGACAAAGACAGACACTCTACACGTGTAGGCAGAAGGGCCACGAACGACTCTTTGCAATCCTCTTCAGGAAGAAATGCCCTCCTGAAAAACTACAAAAGAAGCACAAATATGCAACAGCCAGGAGAGCTTTCCAAAAGCAGGGAGGAGGTGACAGGTGAACTGTGCTCACCACTCCCCCAGCGTGCCCCTCAGTGCATTCTGCAAAACCTGAAATGCAGCAGCACCTCCTTCACCCCCAGGCACACACCTCCGAGGAAATCAGTGCTCCTCCCACAAAGAAAAGCAAGATGCAAGGCACTTAAAGGCAATCAGCAGAATCAAATGATGAGCAAATATTCTGACCAGGGAAATAAGGTTGGGGTAAGTCCCAGCTGCCGACACACCCATTTATGTTCCGAAGGTTTTTCAGTTGCTGCATTTCTCCAATCAGGCATCATCACTCTTAAGCCCCGTTTCCTGGTCTGGGTAGAACAAGAGCAGATCTGTGCCAGAGTGGGTAGTGTGACCCCAAAGCCTGCAGAAGTCCCTTGATCTCCTGGCTCACGGACTGATTTCTGAGTTTCTGGGGCTCCTGGCACTGGTGCTCACCTCCCTGGGACAGGCAGAACTGAGCCAGGGCCCAACCCAGCCTTGGCTTGGGCGAGCACTGGGAATCCAGAGGCTTAAAGAAGTGATGCCTTAAAACCAAGTAAATGAGTTTGAGGAGCAAGACGTGCCACCTGGAGGTGCAGTGAAGAGTTTGCAGGGTTGTAACCCCATATCCTCCTCATAACCAGAGGATAATGGGCCAGATGGACCCTCACCTGGCTGCAGTATGGCTGCTCTTCTCCTAGCAGTCCTCCTCCCTAAAACATCAAACCCTGCCCATTCATGTTCTCCTGGCTATCAAACTGGTTACTTTTCAGCTCCCAACACTGACAATTTGCTTATTTACTACAGGTCACAGCTGCTTTCAGTTTCCTTGGCTGCTCCTTTCTGACTCGGCTATTTGCATCCTGAAGTATCAATGCTGCTCATCCTGGTTAACATAACAATGCTGTTAAAATCACAGCCAGCTTTCCAAGGACTCCTTCACTTCATTATTTATTAAGCCACAAAGTATCAGCCACTGCTTAAGAAACTATCACCTGAACAGACTCCACCTTCAGGGGCTCTGACCCAGTCATGGTATTATTATCTGACTCATGATATTATTATCTGACTCAATCTAAAGTAGGAACAACACTGCCAAACTTATCCACAGATCTTTCTACAACTGGTTTCAGCCAGTCATCACTCCTGCCTCAGCCAACCATTTGCCTGCAGGCTTATTTTTCCCCCTTGATTCCAGATCCTACTCGCTGGCAGCCTTTTAAGAGACCAAAGGATAAAGAGAAGTTATTACTTCGAACTTGTTTCAGCACAGCACTCTCGGGAGAGGTTTTAAGTCCCATTAGATCTTGGACAGATCCTCTGTCTCACTCACAGCTGTCCACCCACTTCTTCTTTTATCTCTGCTGAAGTCACACATTCAGAAATGAAAGCATCTGAAAATGCCATCTGAAAAGGGCACAGGAGCTGGGCTGACTCTGCTCCCACCGACACAGACATGGCACCACTCTTTCCAACAGGAGCATATATAGTTGGGCAAACACTGAACACCTCAGAGAATCCAATCCTGAGCTTTGCTGGACACAGTCACTACCCAGAGAACTGTTTGCTGCTAGTGCTGCCTCTCTGTGCCCCTGCCCAAGTTTCTTCTTCCTTTCTTCCACTAACAACCCCTTCCTGCTTGCTCTCATGGCATACTTTCCACATTACTGCAAAGGAATAAAACCCCAAGTCATCTCCTCTGGCACAGCATTTAGTCATGGAGGATACTACCAAACCACTTACAAGAGAATGATTGTTTGTTGATACATTTGTGTCTTGTTTTGCTTCTGGACATGTCAGAGAAATACATTTATAAGATTGGCTTTGGTTTGGATAACCTTTCAGAAGGTTCCTATTCTTCCCAAATTCCCTGGCCTGGATATCTCACAAAATCTAGCATTTCTTGCAGTATTTCTGTAATTTCCATTTACTATTCCTTCCAAACCCAGTAAATAATAAAAACATTCAGAAGTATGTTTAGAAACCTCCTAAAAATGTTTAACATTGAGCTGCAGTCCCCGGGGGAGAAGCAAGAAAAAGTAATTGCCTGAATTACAATATAACTTGAAGGTCTGGAGAAACTTCAAAAGCTTCAAGTCAACTGTGGGGGGAGATGGGATTCAGCACCCACATCTAGATGGAGATGCACAAGACAACCCCCTGCTGGGCTTGACCGTGGGTTATTTCAGGCACCTGGAAAAAGCATCTCTCCATGTCCTGCACCGTGAATGTCAGAGTAGGAAGGGGCTTTCAGTGTTCATGTCCTCACTACTTCGTGCCCAACAGAGGCACCAAGGCAAAGCTCCAACTGTCCCCCCACCAGAGGTGAGTGCTCCAGGCAGCAAGGGGGAAGCAGAGACCTGACTCACTGTCAGTTCAGCGAGCTCCAACACTTATCTACTCAAATGTTTCCATGATCACAGAATTACAGAATGACTTGCCTTGGAAGGGACCTTAAAGCTCATCTCATTCCACCCCCTACCACAGGCAGGGACACCTTCCACCAGCCCAGGCTGCTCCAAGCACCATCCAGCCTGGCCTTGGACACTTCCAAGGATACAGGGGCAGCCACAGCTTCTCTGGGCAACCTGCGCCAGGGCCTCCCCTCTGCCCCTGCGAGGGCAGAATTCCTTCCTAATATCTAATCTACCCTAAACCCTGTCAGCCTGAAGCCATCCCCCCTTGTTCCTTGCACCCCAGTGTGGCACTGTCATGCACACGAAAGCTCGTGCTCATTTTGCTCAGTGCTTCCAGAAAAGCTGAGCAGCAAGCTTCAGCTGATTTCCAGTAGGAGCAATTACCTTTGCAGAGCTAGGGCAACACAAATTATTTGGATAAATTATTCTTTGTATAATTCACTGAAAAGGATTGCGTTTGTTTACACAAAGCAGCACACAAATGGGAAAAATAAAGGCAGACAGCTCTAAAAGTTGATCTTAAAAGTAAAAACGAGCCATGGATTGCAAGATAGAAAAGTGATCTTAAGAGAGCTGCAAAAGCTTTCTATTTTTTGCAATCAATAGGTAACTTCAAATACCTTTTAGGCTCTTCACTATTAAAAAAAAAATTAACAAAATCAAATGTTAAATAGTTTGTACACCACTGGGCAATGAAAAAAACATAGCTTCTTTCAACTACAATGCAATAGCACTTTCTAGTTGTGTTTGTTGCACCACCACTTCGCTTAACAGATATTTCCCTGTCCGAAAATAGGTCCTTTACCATAGCAAGCAATGGTTTCATTATTCCCTATGATATGTTTTGCAAAGATTATTCTTTGTTCAACTCTGTAGCTAAAAGAAGTGAACTGCTGCTCAGGAAGCAGCCAATGCCTAAGAAACTACATCCTGCATTTCATAAAACCAACAGAGAGGTTTCCATCAATGTCCACAATTCAATGTTCAGCACAGGGCACTAAATGGCAGGCAAGAACCTGTCAGAGCAGAAGCCAGGGAGTGTGTTATTCCAAGCTCTGTTTGAAGGCTTGACCTGCTCACCCTGGGAGTGCTGAGTACACACGCTGGAAGGGCCGTGTGCTGGGCACCTTCAGCACAGGATGAGGCTCTGGGGCAATGATTAGCCAGGGAACAAACACCCTCTGCTTATTCTGCTGTTGGCCTTATGCTCATCTTCCATGTGACACACTCGAAAGAAAAGAAAGTATATAAATTGTGCCACTGATGTGGTGGTTTATCTGTTAACTAAGGAACTGGGTCATCAGAAACGTGCTACACCTGGCACCTTGTTCTTTGGATAGCTCCCAGTGACAGCAGCTGCTCACTTCCAGTGCCCAGGCTGCTCTTCCTCCAAGAGGAGTAAGTTAAGATAGTTAAATATACAGTACTTCATTTCAGCTGAGTCCATGGTAAAGGGCTAATAATTGAACTCCTTATGTTAAGATACGTAACCACCTGGGACACTTCCCCATTTAGCCCTTAGTATTAGTTAGGAACCATTTCACCCTTTTTTCTTTCTTCACACTTCTAGCACATTACACAAAATAGTGCTTTCGTGGACCCCAGATACTCAGGCTTGTACCAACAGTTCTGTTCACAGTGCCCAGGAGCTGCAAAACAGCACAGCCCAAGACACACGAGCCAGAGGACACTAGGGCTGTGCAAGCCTGTAGTCAGCAGCAATGTCCTCAGCACCCCAGGCTGCCCTGTGTGCCAACCCTGCCCACGCCTCATCCTCCAGACACCGCTGAAAGAATCGGTCCCACAGCGGGGGGAGCATTTGAATCACTTTTCCGATTACGTGTGAATCTAAAATAAGACAAATATGAACAGCGTGGCATCATCTTTAAAAGGGCAGTCTTGGGATTTCAGGAAGCATGTGTGCCCTCTCTGGCCATGCTCAGTCCCATCAAGACAAACAGCACCAGTAGGTAATGCACTCTCATGATTTAGGAAATCGGTCTCAGATTTGGGGAGAACTCTGATGTAAAATTAGTGCAGAAAGCTCTAAACTTTGAGCAAACAATATAATGTACTATTGGAGCTACATGTCAGCAGGAGTAAGAAAAGTTCAGATGTGCAGTTTTTTACTGGGAAAACCTACTAAACAAACCACGACTATTATTGATCTACCACTGGAAAATGCGTCACACAAAGGTGTCCCATGTAAATACACCAGACAGCAAAACACTTGGGCCTGTACTGGAGAGTTTTCCTTGACCAACCCAGCTCGGATTCAGAGGCAATGAACAGATAAGCCACTCAATGTAGAAAGCCTGGATCACTGTTTGTCTTGGCTGCAGGGACAGGCTTGTGACCTGGGTTAGCCCCACTGGAGACTTCCCGCCTCCTCTGCCTGAAATGATTTTGAGGATTTAAACATTCCTCCTGATTCCTCAAAATCATTTCAGACACCTGTACATTTCTCATAATGATCAGGTCTATAAAGAGTTATAAAGGGTGATTGTTTTATAAAATCCACCCACAACTTTTACCAACTATGCTCTGAAATATTATCTTTTTTTTCAAACAACTAAACTACTGCTGATTTGGGGGACTGGGGTGGGGGGCATTATTCATCTTGGAGATGCTTTCTTTTTGAGGGGCAAGGGAGCTCCAAATATGCAAATATTTAGAATCTACAATTTAGTTTCTAAATATATGTTCACCAAACAAAAGAGAAAAGCCCATCATGACATACCATTCTGATAAAGTGTTTATTGTTTCTTCTCCCACCCTATTTCTTTATGGGAAAAAAAAGTATTAAATGGTGAAAACAAGAAGGTTATGACACACACCAATGAAACCCAGGAAATTCAAAGCTGAAGGCTGTTGAAATATAGGTCTCAAGTTAATTCCACTGCTCTTCCTGTTTTTTATACATTGCCATGGGACTGGCAATGTCAGCCTCAACCAAGCTTCCTGGTTTGGGTCTCAATCTGGGTAACTTCAAAGTCACGTAAACACAGGTCACCCTTCCTGTCCTCATGGTGCTCTTCTTGATCCTCCTCCAGAGGACAATTGTTCCCTCTGACCTCTCCCAGAAACTCCTCCCTCTGATAACCCCATCATCTTCTGTCACTGCTGATTGCAAATTCATCAACAATGAAAAGGTTACTGCTGCTTTCCCAGCCCTCTTCCCTTTTCCCATCAGACTGTCCATCACTAGCTCTCTCCTCTTGCTCTGCTTATCCCGACCAGCCTCAGACTCTCCTACCCCAGCCCACCTTTAATCTTGCAGTGAGCCCCTGGGGATGAAACCTCATGAAACCTCATGAAACCAGCTTTCTTGCCTGTACCTGTAAGGTTTCCATCCACCAACCCAATCCTTCTGATGTTTTTCGGTTTTCACTATTTTCTACCTCCTACTGAAGCTCTTCTCCTTTTCTACTCCTTTCTCCCTAGCCATCTGCATAATGATCCTGGACAGACAGAAGTATTTTATATTCACAGAATGGTTTAGGTTGGAAGGGGCCTTAAAGAACATCCCATTCCAACCCTCCTGTCCTGGGCAGGAACACCTTCTACTATAAGGTGGACACCATGCACTTTCCACAACACCTTCAAGATCTGACATTTTACGCAGGTTTGAGCAGCCCTCTCATCCCTCCCCCTTCTTCCATCTTAAATACATTTGTATTTAAGAAGGTGGACCAAGATCATCACCCCAAAACCTCCCCTATCAGCTTCTTTCCTCGAGTCCCTCAAGAGACCAGGACACATCAGCCCAAAGATGAAGAGGGAGGTATCGATGCCACAGCCATGGACTGGCTCTTACAGCAAGGACAAAGGTTTAAAGCCTCTCCCAGGCTAGGGAGAAAGAAGGTCCTCCTTTAGCACTTCTCCTTCTCTAACTTACTTTTGATCCCCCAGTTGAACAGGGGATAACATCATCACAGCCAAACTTTGCTTCCTCAGCAGTCCCATCGAGACCCATTTGATCACAACTGAAAAGTTTCTCCTTACTCGCTGGATTAATGAGCTCACAGGGACTCCTAGCAGGGGAACTCCTGAAGAAGGAAGCGTGGGCGTTTAGTTCTCCACTGTTAGTTTGCTTGTGTAAACAGTTTGTTTTCTCTCTCCTGGGGCAGTGTGTTTTGAAATAAGAGTTTTAGAAGACAGTAAGCCTCATTTGCTGCAACGGTGAAACTGGGTCCAAGTCCTGCCAACAGCAGACCATTCCAAACACACTGGTGGCTCCACAGATTTACTGGATTGGTCACCATATGAACAAAGGGCAGACAAAGGGTCTGGTGGTGTCACTTTTTTCCTTCTGATCTGAATCAAACGTGATCAAACCCAGAAAGTAAGGCAGCAGTCAGATGACAGGATATTTTCTAGGTTTAATTCTTGCTGACACACTGGTACCGAGAGATTGCCGTGCCTGCCAGCAACAAACATTAGCAACCACCGTGTACAGGGAGCCCAGACTAAGCACACTGGGATACACGTTTACAAATGAAAAATGAATTGGTTAACAGCAAATAAATTCCATCAGTCTCGTTCTGCAGATAATAAAAAGAAAGTTGCCAATAGGTGGAAATATTTCTTGGAGTTAGATTCCACAGTTTCAAGACTTAACATGGCATTGTTTTATTGCTTCTGCATCTGGTGCCAGTTATTTTTATACAGCTTCTTTGTATAAACTCAACAACAACATGGAAAAAAAACCCTTCCAAGTCTATCAGCCACTCTTAAAATAAACACCAACGAGTTCATTACTGTCTTCTGTACCTCAGCTATGATGTATTCCCTGCACAAACACAAACCCATGTCTCTGGAGAGTCACAAATCTCTCGAGTAACTTGACCTCCTCTGACTGAGCTGGGGGAACTCAATTCAGCCCTAAAATTCATTTTTTAAGTCCCAGTCTGCCTTTGTTCTAAACCCATAGCACCAGAAGGCAAATCAAGGAGAAAACAAACACCTTTCACAGTTTGTGGACCATAACTTCACGTGGACAGGAATGCTGCCCTGTGTCTCCTCCAACCTGCCAAGCCCTGTCCCAGCCCCTGCTGGAGAAGGCGAGCACAAACAGTGCCCCCTGAAGTGATTGCCAACATAATGCCCAGTCACTCCAGAAACACCATGGGATGAAACCACATTTTTCATATAGACGCCAAAAAATGAGCCTGTGCTATAACAAACCAAATATTTACCTTGACAGATCGTATCTTTTAGGAAAAAATTTGTGATAAAGTGAAACGTTCGAGGGGACTCACTGCAAAACAGATGCTAAGGATATCTTTGCAGGGAATTCCTGCCAAAAGGGAGGAGTTGTGCATCTATCAGTGCAACAAATGTTAATCAAGGATTTTTATGGAACCGCTAATAGAAAATCTGAACTAGCCAAAGGAAAACTAGTTGCTCGTTTGATGGTGAATCTTCATTTTTTCCTCCGGTCAAATAAGCTAAAAATTCCAAGCGATGCAGTTTGCAAATAAATATATATATTACATAAATAAAGACCACCAACACAAGTTAGAACTGAGCCTTTCTACCTAACTCTTCAAAGATAATTTTCTAAAATTCCAATTATTTCCAATTATTGAAAAGCAGTTTACAAAGCAGCAATTCCCAAGTCTAACACATGTTCAGAGGAACACTTTGTGATATGAGGTTTTCTGCAACCACTATTTAAGTCAATCAAGTTCAAGCTACAGTCGTAAAATCTTCAGATTTTTCACTCACACCTCCCAAAACCGAATTCTTGTCCACCTCCAGAACAACCATCATTTTCACAGCTGTCTCTAGACAAATGCTAGTAAAAGCTAAGCACAAAGCTGTGGCACAGGTGCAGACACAAGTTAAATAACCCAGAGCATCCTGAAGGTTCCCAGACATGCAAACCAGACAGTTATGGCCCTTAGCAAACACACCACAAGAACCCCGGATTCCTTCTCCCGAGCTGCTCAGGGTGTCCAAAGTAGGATTTTCCATCTTGCATTAACTACCAAGGACACTGTGAGTAAATTAGTCTTTTTTAAACCCCTGGCTCCAGCTAAAATAGCTTATTACAACATTTACTGAGGGCTGACATTTCATAGTTGCCAACATCTAACTGCTTTCCTGGGAAATTACAGTTTCAGCAAATTATGCAGCACAAAGTATGCCAAGGCCCCAGCTGGCACAAGGATGCATGTTTATTTTCATGATGGTTATGGTTTTGGTTTGTTGTTGCATTAAAAAAAAAAAAAAGAAAAGAAAAGAAAATGAAAAGAGATAAATACAATTTAAAAACTTAGCTTCTTTGCAAAAAGTGGTGACCAGTTTCCCACACGAGCAGATCCAAAACTGGCAGCACAGTCACCCCCAAATGCATTTAAATATCTTTCGGCATATGCTCAAAAATCTTCACCCAATTAAGAGAAAATATTAACCAAAGGATTTAGAGGAAGACAAGGCCACAGATCCACAGGTAAGTTAAGGAAGGGAATGTCAGCAAATGCAATGCACAGCACATGTGAAAGCACAACCAGTAAGGCTTTGGGTTATTTCCACGTTGGAACCACGTTTCAACCAAGTCAGCATCGAGAAGCCCTGGAGTTAATTCCTGGAAAGCAGAGATTTGTGTTCAGCAAATATAAAGTAGAAGCCAAAGACATTATTTTGGATTAAAAAAAAAAAGTAAAAAAAAAAATAGTAAGAGAACCATTTAGAAGCCCAAAAAGTCGCTGGTTGTTGTGGGGCTTTTTCTTTTCCCTTACAAGCCACTTGTGAGACCTTGTTCAGAGCACTGTGTTTAGTCCTGGGCATGTGGCCAGATGACATTCACATTCTGGAGCTGGTGGAATGAGGAGGAAGAATAGTTTTAGGCTTTTTTATTTTGTGGATTTTTTTTTTTTTTGTGAAAAGCCCCTCAGAATAGAGTTATTTCTGCCTCTAAAATGTACACAAATGAGATTGGGAGAGATGACTGAACATCTCTCACCAGAGTCAATTTTCAGTGCTCTGCTGGTTGTAATGGAGCAACAGCAATCTGCAGCTAAAGATCTGTCTCTTAGTTTTTCAATACCACAAAAAATGATCCAGTGCTTTCAGACTTTTCAGAAGTCAGGAAGACAACACCTATTTCTGTGCAAAGCAGGACTTCTCTTCAGAGACGAGTCATGGATAAGACATCTTCCAAGAACACTCATTTACAAGGCTCTCTTGGAAACCCTGTTCCACGACTGGGAGGAAAAAAGCACTTCCCTCGCCTCATCCAACTCTCTTTATACACAATCTTCACAGAGCAGCATCCTCTGTGGCACAGCATCATCACCTCTCTTCTCACACAACACCCAACACAAATGGGCTCATTAATTCCAAATAACATGACAATTACACACCACAAAATACTTATTCTTGCCACAGGACTGGTGGGACTCCAATAACTTCCTTTTGCTACTTTCACTCTACCATGGTGAGATCTTCATATTTCTCTCCCATACTCATGCTGATGGTAAAATCCCTACCAGCTCCAAAGGGAACAGTAGAGCATTAATGCTCAGTAATTTTCACCTGAACTAATTGTTTAGATCAATATTTCCTAAAAACTAGAATGAACCTACTCAAATAACGTGACTGCAGCTCCACAATGTCTTTTCCTTCATGTGTAGTTTCTCTCTGCTGATCTCAAGGTAGAAATACGGCTTTAGCCATCCCGTAGAATTTTCAGTTTTATTTTAAAGAGTTAACTGTGGGCTCTACATACATAGACTCGTAAAAACTACAAAGGCAATCAAAAGTTACAAGGATAAAACCAAGCTCTTGGGCCTGATTCAGCATTCAAAAGACATACCTCTGCCAGGTAAGTGTCACACGGGGCCCAAACCAAAAGCAGGATCAGAGCCCTTACACACTTCAGACCCTACAGCCAAGAACGTGAAGCGGCAGCGGCCGCCCTTCCACAAACAAACCCTGTCATGGCTCACAGCAGCTGACACAAAGAAAATTCCATGCCCCTGCCAGCTCTTTCTCTTTGTCCTGCTCCAGCTGCAAGTGTTCAAGACTCCTAAACAAGCATGGTAAGCTGAACCAGTGCCCCTTAGGACTGGGTAACCGCAGGTGGTAGAATATCGGGTACCAGTAATGTCCTACTCGCGATCACAAGCACCACAAATGCCAAGAAGTGGATGTGACATCCTTTCTAGCTGCCAGTAACGTGCCCTGTAAGAACACATGGGATAACTGTATTGCATTAAGTGTCTTACACATTTTATGTGTGAGGAATAATCTACCTTTGGTGTTCTGAACTAAGACACACATTGGAAATTAGAGCCTCGTATCCATCTGACTCATACTACATCACCTCTGTGCTTTGTTACACAATGACTCAATTTAACACGGGCTTCCAAATATTTAGTTACACTTCCATCCCCTCTTGTGATAGGCACTACTAATTGGATGATAAATGACCCAAATAAAACAAATAGCAACTGGCAACTCTTGACTCTACTTAGCATTCTCCCCACACAACTCTTTACTAAGGAATTTTAGAGGGTTTTTTTGAGACACATCTTGATAAATCTCCAGTTGCAGATTAGAGGTACATAAACCTCTTATTCTCGAGCTCTGTGTGGTATGCCAAGCGTTTATCAGAGCCACAGGCAAGTCCTGCACAACCACAGAGCCCGCAATACATTTAACCAGAGAACCAGTTTTCCTTACGTTGCTCCACTCAGTGTTTGAAGTCACTATATCTGGAAGGTAAGACCAGGATTTTGCTGCTGAGCCCCTTTCTCCTCCTCATACAGAGCCCCTTAGTAATTGTACAGGGCTAATAAGCCCTGTAAGGGTTGGCTAAGATGTTAAGAACAGAACTGAGACCATATCTCCTGCATGCAGTACTGCAGCAACCCCCTCCTGCTGACGGGAGATGAATTACCTCGCTCAGCCCCACGATGTGACAGCCACATTAGCACAGAACAGCAGTGCTTCAACTGCTACAGTAACGACACTGTTCTGTCCTTTTTCTATTGTTTGTTTGAAAGCAGTAAGACCCTTCTGAAAAATTCGGTCACTCTACTGCTCACTCAGTGTCTCAGGAACTACGGCTTGGACTAGTTTTACAAACAACTCAAAAATGCCCCCGAGACTCCTAAAAGAGCCAGTGGGGCCTCAGAGGTGGAGCGAGAGACATCGAGCTGGCTGGGAGCGCAGTAGGGTGACAGAGGGATCCACCAGTCACCCATAAGAGCCCCCCAACACACCTTATCCAGCTGTGCCAGCAGATCCCTGGCCAGTATGGCCTCATCCCACTTCTTCCCGCTCATCTAATTAAATATTCAGATCCCCAGTAAGCAATTAATATTTTTAAAGCTAAAACTAATGAAACTTAACATAGATCTGGCCCGAGGAAAGGCAAGAGCTCAGTTCCATAGCTATACTAGCATACTTTTATCACAGCAGAACAGAGAATTACTCACAGGGTCGGTGCAGACACAGCTGAATTGAAGACAGAGCTGTTGTGGAGTGGTAGAGTCATGGCTTGAGTCCTTGCCAGTCCCAGCACTGCCCCATCAGCCTTACAGCCCACACACACCTCTGCAGGTACCATTAACTCCAGTCGCCAGACAAGCACCTCAGCGCTTACCCCAGTCTATCCCCTGATGGAGAACGGGCTCCGGCAAGCACAGTCCTGTTCGCCCCCGGGGCTTTTGCCCTTACAAAAATACCTGCTGGAAATCACGTTTTGCTCACTCCTCATCAACACAGCTGTGCTGGCGAAGGCACAGAAGATGTTCCTTACTTAAAAGGGCTTAAGAGCTACACTTTGGGAAAGAAGCAAATAAAACAAATCGGAGGTGGGTGGCCTGGAAGGACGAGAAGACGAATCAAAGCTAACAAAGTACACCTTTCTGCTCTTCTACATCTACCAAAGCACATCCGCGTGACCCAAAAGAAAACTTTTACCACAACACTTGCAAGGAAATATTTCAGAAGACACAACAAGATACACGTTGCATCCCCCTCTTACGGGCCCCGGGAGCCCCTGTTCCAGCCAGCAAAGGGAGCGGGGGCTCGGACCGAGGGCTCCTCGTGGAGCCGGGCTGGGCTCCTGCCCGCGGCAGTGCCCGGGGCCGCGACACCGGAGGGGACAGGGAGGTGGCGGGACGCACACGAGCAGGGGCCCGCGGGGCCCGGGGAAGGGGCCGGGAGCAGCGGCTGCGGCCGGGGCGGAGGGCGACGCTGCCCCGCGGGCTCGTCTGGGCCCGGCCCGGCCGCTCTTGCGGCGCTTTCGGCCCCCGCGGCCCCCGGCCAGCCGCGACCACCCGCGCCTCACCCCCGCCCAGCCCAGCCCAGCCCAGCTCACCTCCCGCCCGGCGGCGGCAGCGCTGTCCGGAGCCGGCCCGGCCGCCCGGGGAAGCGCCGCCGCTCCGCTCCCCGCTCCGCTCCCCGACCGGCTGCCCCGGGCCGGGCCTGCGCCTGCGCCGCGCCCGCACCGCCCTCCGACACACGGGGCGGGACCGCGGCCGCGACCGCACGGGCCGGGAGCGGGGCAGTGACCCACACGGGCCGGGAGCGGGGCAGTGACCCACACGGGCCGGGAGCGGGGCAGTGACCCACACGGGCCGGGGCAGGGCCGGGAGCGGGGCAGTGACCCGCACGGGCCGGGAGCGGGGCAGTGACCCACACGGGCCGGGACAGGGCCGGGAGCGGGGCAGTGACCCACACGGGCCGGGGCAGGGCCGGGAGCGGGGCAGTGACCCGCACGGGCCGGGGCAGGGCCGGGAGCGGGGCAGTGACCCACACGGGCCGGGGCAGGGCCGGGAGCGGGGCAGTGACCCGCACGGGCCGGGGCAGGGCCGGGAGCGGGGCAGTGACCCACACGGGCCGGGAGCGGGGCAGTGACCCACACGGGCCGGGACAGGGCCGGGAGCGGGGCAGTGACCCGCACGGGCCGGGGCAGGGCCGGGAGCGGGGCAGTGACCCGCACGGGCCGGGGCAGGAGAGGGCCAGGGCCGGGCCAGGCCAAAGCCGGGGCCGAGGCAGAGCCAGGGCACCCCGCGTTGGGAGCAGGCCCAGCTCACGGCCGGCAGGACGGCCCCGGGGCGGCTCCGCCACCGCGGGCCCCGTCCCAGCGCGGTTACCTGCTCGGGGGCCGGGGTCTCCTTCCCACAGACCGCTCCCTGTCCCACGGGCTCGGGTCACCGACTTGGGCCAAGGAGCTGGATAAGAGAAATCACAGCATCGATGCCGTTATAAAATGTGCATTTTCCACAGCTCGTTCCAGGATCCCTGCACTTCAGTGTTTCACGAGTTGATTAGAATTATTTCAGTGCAAGTTATTTAAGTAACAAAACAATGAGAACAAACATTTCCCTTGCATTCTGGCAGCTGCCTCCTCTGTAAATAGAGTGTCCATTAAAAATGCCAGTGACCACAGCGAGGAGGCAGGTGCTGTGCCAAGCCTGGTTAGGAACACATTCAAAGACACGCAGAAGTAGAAAAACCTGCTTAAAGGGGGTATAAGCAATTCCAAAATCCAGACCATTAAAATGAAAGTGGATACCTACCTAGGGTTGAGGAAGCAGGATGAAGGAATGCTGTCTTTTTTCCAAGAGGGTGATACTTATATTAATCCACAGCCTCCATGAAAGTTGCCATTAATCTTGAGCAGCTGAGCAGCTTCTGTTGCTGCAGCTTTCATGCAACCTATAGCTGCCTTTTGACACAAAGGTGGGAAACTTTCCTGGCATGAGCTGGAGGCAGCCAAAGCAATCCTGCTTGCCAGTTGTGACAGCAGCAGTGAGTTCTGCAAGCTGTCTCCAGGGTCTCTGAAACTTGCTCCACCTGCATAAATACCACACAGAACTGTGACATTACAGTGCATTTATCACAAGCTGTATCATGACTGACTTTTCAGTCCTCTGGAAGCTGCTGGTTTTTGTTCAGGCAGCCTAGAAGATGGTACTGAAGTCCAGCTTTGCAGTGCCTGGCTTGGCAGAGCTATCAGAGCTCTTGGCCGCCCTTACAGAGAGGAGGGGAGCCACTGCTGCCCCCCAAAAGCATTGAAGAGCAGCTGACTGAGGTGCCTGCCAGCCATAGAGCAAAACAAGAGCAAACAAGGCAGTAAACAAGAGGCAGGTTAGCATATAGGCAGCCCTGCCAAACTGGAGCAGAACTGACCTCTAAGGATTGGAGGAAATTCACTGGGAAAGCCTTTGCCACATATAGCCTTTGAAGAACCCAAAGTCTGGGGTCAAGTTTCATGGCTTGTGTTTCTCATTTATCCCTGACTGACACCCCTCCCCTCAATCCAGCTGCGAGTTGGAGTTGGGCTTGGCATGATTTTCTATACATACAGTACGCCTGAAGAACAGCAGTTTTTCCCAAGCCCTGAACGGCTGGGCTGTATTTCCCATCATGTGGGTGTGGGGCAGAGACCGACGTGTAGGCAGAAGGCTTTAAGCACTGGTGGGATGCCCCAGAGCACTTGTCTAGTCTGGACAAGGCTGGCACATAGCTTTGCCCAAGCTGTTACTTTGCTGTATTATATACCCTGGAGAGATGAGGGAAGCTTTCTCATGGAATTGGGTTTGGACTGGGCCTGGGCAGTATGTACTTTAGCTATAAAAATCACATCATGAGTACAAAGGAGAACAGTGTTACTGGGATGGATCTTCAGCCTCCTGAGTATATTGAGGGGATAGAAAACAGATGTGTTTATCTGTTGTCACACTGTGGCAACAGCAGTAAGGAGCAGCAACTATTAATTCCTTCAGCTAGCTTCTCTCATGGGAGCCAAGATTCCTACATCCTACATCAAGAGACTTTCCTCTTGCACTGGCTCCTGTCTTAGATGCCTGTCACACTGCTGTGAGCTCTGTGGGAGTGAGAAGAGAAACTACAGCACCTTTTTACAGGAAAGACAGATGAGTTGCGGGGCTCTCTCTCCTGCAAGCTGAACGCACTGCTGCTGCACTACAGGGACACCTGTGCCATCTCCCAGCCATGGAGGTGCATCCACCCCCAGCCTCTGGTGGTTTCAGAGTGATCTCTTCTCACCTGAAAACATGATGTGTGTTTCAGCTTATAGCATGTGACAGCAATTACTTCAGTACATTCAAATTCTTACCCTTGGCAGTATTATGCACATTACACTTCGGCCGTCAGGCTGCATTTCTCGTTCTGATTTGCACTCAGCTGTGTTTTATAGCAAGGGAGGAGAGAGATGGGAATCAAACTGCATGAAAGAAGGCACAACAAAAACTGCTTAAGAGCAGAAGAGATTAAGATATTTAGGTTAGTTTTCCTAATTACCTTTTCATACAGTGAGCAGAGGAGACATAATTACACACACGGAAAGAAAAAAAACCACTAAACCAACCCACTAACCAGCAAGTGAACAAAACCCCACAGAGCTGAACCAACTAGTTTTTCTGCAAGACTAGTTTTTGGTAGCAAGGCTGGTATTGGGATCCTGAGTTGTTCTGTGCTCTGGCATGACCTGCCGTGGACAGTGAGGCAGAATCCTGCCTTGTTCCACCTCTTCCTTTCCCTCACTTTGGCCCATGAAAGTAGGTCTGGCCAGCAGCTTTTCAACACTCCCTCACATCAGTACTCTGTGGTGGGGCTCTGATGAGAGATCTGACAGCACCTAGTCTTCCTGACGGCCAGGAAATGACTAAGTGGAAATGCTGCATTTCCAGCTCAGCAGCGCTTACTTTTCACCTTCCCTTTCTTTAATTTTCAAGTATTTTTTTGAAAGCAATTACTAAATAAAATATGTCTCCATACAGGGATGTGTGAGCACTTTGACATCTCAGCTCCCAGAGAGTGTGTAGACCAGAACCCCAAGTTTCTCAGAAAGCCCTTGCAGAGTGCAGGCCAAGTAATGCAAAGACACCACACACGTCCTGCCCTCTCTGAGCACTGTGTAAGATGTGAGGGCCACAGCATCTGATCCACCTCCTCACCAGCAGCCTCAGTAGATCTGGGAGCAAGAAGGGGAGGCGTAAGAACAAGCCTCCAGCTGCCAATGAGAGCTCATTCCAGCTCTGTATCTGCCAAAAGCTATTCCATTCTCTACAGCCTGAGCCAAAGCAACGTGAGAGTAGTGATGAGACCTCGGACCAGGGAGACAATGACTGCCAGACACTAGCTGTGAGTAATCCTCAGGAACTTGGGAAGGATCAGAGCCATGTTCTGATCCCAAAACTGAACCCATATCTTTTTTATGTGACACTCTGTGGGTAGGAGAGAATGGGGGTAGGGCCTGTGTTTGGGTAACTGCTTCCTGAGCCCACCCGCGTTCAGCATCACTGATGCCATCTCAGACCCAGCACTGAAGCACAGCAACTTGAGTTGTTCCAAGTCTGGACATCAGTTTTAAAGCACTCGGAAGTATCAAGTACCCAATAAACCAGCCCCTGCCTTCACTGTGGTGGATGGGGTCCTGGCACATGAGAGCATGCTCCCATCACCTTCCAAAAAACACAGGCTGGCATTCCCAGTCCTTCTTGCACAACTGTCTTAACTTGCAGGAAAGTGATGATTGTGAGTCCTCCTTTCATCTTTACGCTATCAAAGAAATAAAAAGACAGTGTTAGTAGCCTGGCTGTAAAACTGTTTGCTAAATAAAGTAATCTGTGCTTCAAATCTCCAGTTACAATGAAAAGTGACATATACCATACCAATTTATGGGACAACAAATCACCAGGGAGAACTCTGATGAACCAATTATTTGTCACTTCAGCATTGTGTTTAAACAGTGCACTGTTTAAGTAGACACTGTAAAAATTTAGTTACCAATGTACTTTCTGCTTCTTAATTAACACTGTTAACATCCAACTCTTGTTTCCCCAGACTTGCAGTGCCTCGCTATGCAGGAGTGTGCGTGCATTTTTATGCCCATAAGCACTACCGTTCTAACCTCTTGGCAGCCACACCAGACTATGAACCTGGAGGAGAACCAGGCCCCCTCTTTGCTCAGATAGCAACAAGAATGCCATTAGTCAAGGGGAGGGGAAAGAATGCTTGTAGCTTTGTTAAAAGCTCTTGTCTTTATTAGTGAAGGATTAACATTTCCCCGTGTGTTTTCAAGTTATAGTCAAGTATTTTTTGCCTTCAGTTTGAAGCTGGTTGTAAAAACAACAAACTCACACAAGGCCAGTAACTTGAGGATCACCAGCTCCAAGTGTAACTCTCACAGAAGAGGGCAGAAGCTGGCTGGTCCAGAAGCTGGTGCAGCCTTGGGAGTTTAAAGAATGTCCTGAGACTGATTTGAGAGTTAAAGCACTTGCTGTTCTCCAGGGGGGGCAGAGTCTAAAGTGCCACTAAATATTGCTGCCATTCCTTAGAAAGGCCAAGCATGATGAGGTCAAACGGGATGAAGGAGGAGGACAAGATACTGGGTAAAATGTATCACGTGTGAGTCCGGGTTCGTTACTGCCACAGACGCCCACCAAAGCCAGCAGGTTCTTACCTTGTATTTGGCACCTCACCTTCAGCCCGGAGAGAGCTGTGTCAGCCAGGAGTGAGGACAGAGCTGCAGCTGGGCCAGGTTCTTGAGGTGTTTTCAGTTAATGCAGACCAGCGTTCTACAGGCAGCTTGGTTTCAACAGGAGAACCTCAGTAACACACTAAGTAGCTTTTGAATAAGGATGACGAGATCTGGCCTGTTAGGTTTAGTATTTTAATCTACTGCCTAAATGTATCGTGGCTCTAATCACAGCCAGGGTGGATTCTTCGAGTAGCTGAAGATTAGAGAGACCGTTGATAATGCCTGCTGTGCTGCACAGACGAAGCTAACAGGAGGATTGCAGGAGGAACTAAGGTACGTACAGAAATTCACTATGTTCCAGTGGAGACAAAACTATCCATTAAAAACTGACAAGAGCATAGTTCAGAAAACTGGAAGCAGATATGGAAAATGAGCACGTCCCAACAGGCCTAATGCAGAGGTGATGAACCAGTTATTAATATTCAGCCCAGGAAGCTCTGTCACTAAGGATGGATAGCAGTCCTGTTGGTAACTGTAAAGCTCTATGCCCTAGATGGCATTGCTCTGCAACATTAGAAAATACACTTCTATCCAAGCCCTCCCTGCAGTCAGCACAGAAGAATTTTAGGCAGGACAAGTGTTGATTTAAGTTCACATACAAAGCAGAGCTCTCTTTTTAAAATACTAATTGTTTTAAGACATTTCCACTGCAGTTGATATATTAATTATGCTACTTATTTTTTCCCCATTATTCTTTAAAGGCTTACTTGTAAAATCTTCTTGTATGAGCAGTTTGAAGTGGTTTCACTGCACCTGCTATCTCCAGGCTGTGGCATTCAATTGTTTTTGTTCATTCTGTGCTACTCTTCTCCAGTGATTTGGTTGGCACTGCAAAGCCTCACGCCAGGCACAGAGCACCGCTTGTTCCCGACACTCGGGGGCTGAGGATCAGCCTCCTCCTCCTCCTCCTCCCTGAATGCTCAGCCTGCTCAAAGCTGCCGGACAGGAAGCGGGAAGACACTCAACTGTGCCAAGAGGGCCGATCCCCACTGCAGCAGGGAGGAAAAATGCACAAAATCCACGTACCTGCAGTTCCTGCCCCTGGGTCTCCGTTCTGCCCTTCCAAGGCACAGCCCCAGGCTGCCTCTGCTTCAGCTTTTGGGAAAGCATCACGTGCTGGGAGTACCTGTGTGCATCCACCTCCCAGTGCCAAGGACTGGGAGCAGCAATCTCAGGAGCTGTGCAGCCCAGCAGCAACTTGAAGGCTGCCCCACTTTAGGCAGCCAAATAATTTTATTTTGGCACTAACAGCTCTAACCATTCATCAGCTGTTTTCCAGGGAGCAGCTGACATGTCCAGGATTCCACGTCCTAACATGTTCATGCAAGGATGGGAGAAACCTCAGGTGGGAAGTCTCACCTGGAGCTGGGAGATGCCTGCAGCCAAACCCTGAGGGCTGTGACAGAGCTGGATGGAAATGCCTCAGCCTTCCTGAGATGCACAACCCCACTGCTTCAGGACACCAGGCAGCCCCTCGTCCTGCCCTGCAATCACACACTCCTTCTGTTGGAATAAACAGGTCCAAGTCAATTGGGCAGAGCCAGGAGGGAGATTATTATCTACAACTTACAGAAAACAGGTCTCTTATTTCAAAGCAAATAGCTTTTGGGGTAGCAAAGACACAAGTCTGGCCTCTGTAAAGCAAGCCAGAAGTGACCCCCAAAGGGAATAATAAATAGGATTTGTGCTCTAGTTTTGTATCTTTATGATGGATAAAGATGGCCAGGTGGGAGAGAACAGTTAGTTTTCTTTTCACCACTTTGTACTTGTGCTTCATTTTTTTTTTGTTCTGCACTAAGAATCCACATCTTTGCTTAGGCAGGGTTTGTGATGGCTGAAGAGTAACTGCAAAGACAACATAGCAAAAGTGAATACATGAAGATGAATATGTACTCATCCAACCTCCACCAGTGAAAGCAATGATGGCTTGCCTTCACACTCAGATTTCCCTAAGTTTAATGAAAGTGGTCAGAAATTCAATTACTCCCTGATCTCTGAAAACCAATCTCTAACTTTCCAAGCTGCAAGTTACACCAAATTTTTCTAATGTGAAGTAATCACAAGGCAGACTCAAAAAGGATGCATATTTGGCATATCACCGTGCCAGGGGGTAAGGAGTGAGAGTATCTTCAGATTCCAACAACCAACTGGAACTGCTCCAAATTGTGACAAGAAGCAAGATTATCCTTGAACCAGAAAACGAGTCATGGGGAATTATCTACAGAGACACAGCATCTGTATGGATTCCAACATATGTTTTGGGTTGCCAGCACGCAGAGTTGGAAAGCAAACAATCATACCAATGGAAAATATTTTCAAGACAACTGCTGGGCTTGCACTGATGAAAGACATTTTCTGCATTAACATCAAAGGCTGCACCTCATCTCTGCCCTCCTGGACAGAGGTGCAAGATCAGCATGTGTGCTTTTTCTGCACTGCAGGACTCCTCTGCACCTGGAAATAGCTGTGCATGTGTAAGTAAACACCCTGCCTAAGATACACCACTGCTTCTCGTGGACGTGGTGGGCACTTCAGAAGAAACAGATCATTTTGTCAGCAGCTGTTACAAAGACACAAGCAAAAGTGGTTTAGGTGAGGTAGCCAGACCCAATTACATGCCTTTTCATTCAAGGATCTCAGAATCTTCTGTCAGGGAAAGTATAATGGGAAGGGGGGTCAGCTGAAGTGTCCCAACCGTCTCATGGGATGAGGTAGAAGGAAGTCACCAAGAGAGGCTGAGTTAGGGGGTAATTTGCAGCTTCTTCTCAGCTGGTGCAGAGTAGAAAAGCAGCACAAGTATTTCCCTCTCTCAAAGCATGGGCTTCTAAACATCCCTGTCCACAAGTGCTCTGCAGCACCTATTGGAAACTGGCCACATCAGAACTGTTATAATAGCACCTCTCCCTCTTTGTTATTCCAAGCATTACTCAAAATATTACTCCAGGAACAGCTTCAGAGGGAGGACTGGCTCTCATCACCCTGGCTCTCAACGGCTGAGCGGTGACAGGCACAGAATCCGCCAGCTGGGAGAGTGACAATCAACTCCCACTTACCTACGCTGGAAGACAGTAACATCAGTGCAGTAATTGCAGATTTGTATTGTAACAGAGCAGAATTTGACTCCTACAACAGCAAATAAAATTCCCACAGTGTTTGTTTCTGCACGGCCTCCAACACGAACACGTCCCACGAGCCGGCCAACTCCTTGGGGAACTGCTGTGCTGCACACACCTCACAGCACACACACCCCCAGGGGCACAGGAAATACAAAGCAGAAAAACTCGCTTTTCTTCTTCCTTCACTCCCTAATCCAAAGATGAGATCAAATAAGGGGTACAGAGTATTCTCACAATTATGCAAAAAATGAATAAATCATTGGGACTGAGACCCATGGGGTGCTCTACTCCTATGTCCAAGCACACCCTGAAGTATCAAGTTAGTACAAAGAGAGGATATTTTTATTGATAAACATTATATTGTCTTAGTGTAGATGTCTGACACATTATTAAATCAATTGACAAAACATTTAAAGTAATTCATTCTAATAAAACTTTTTGATATTCCATAGACAATAGTGCTGTGAATTTTCTTTATAGTATAACACATTAAAAACACAGAAATACAAGTTTCTAATTTCATAGGTTACCAGCAAACAGAGAAAAATGCATGCTTTCATTTCTGTTAGATTTGTAACTTACACAGGCAAGTGGAACAGCTATGCATAGAAGACTATTCTACAATAAGTTATAAAACATACAGAAAGACTGACCTTATAATACCTGTACAAGTATGACAAAACCATTGTAACTCATTTCAAAAGGTAACAAATATTTTGTCTATGGCTCCACCGTTTTAACACTTTCAAGCTGACTTAATAAAAAGCTATTTTGAGTAGAACCATATTACTAGAAACCACTGCTTATTTTGTTTTCTGGCTGGCTGTAAATGAACACACATTATATGTGCATTTGCACTCAGTTCCACCTACGTTTTCGTCCTTGTGGTTAGAAGCATCACAGAATTTCCCCCAGAGAAGGAACCCAGACAGTGTCATTTGATCCCCAGTCAAACAAAAGGTGCTCCTCTCACTCACTTTTATTGCTGTGCTTCCTGCAGCTCGGATGCCAGACAGCACCACAAAGCAGAGAACTCATCCTGCCCACGATTCAGAGACTGGCATGGTCTCAGCAGTCTGCTTCAGAACCAGCCACAGCAGCTATTGCATTCAACGGCCTAAGACTCCAGTAACAATGTCAAACCAACTTTTCCATTACAGCTCCATCAAATTATCAGATCCTGAACAGCTGACTGCTGGGCCATGAGGTGACTGAACCCCCAGACACACAGAGCTGGCACTGGGCTCTCCCCGTGTGCCTCAGTGACGCCAGGCTGACCACAGAGCTGGGCTGGCTCTGACTGGGCTCAGCAGCACAGAGACAGCCCCACCTACACACAGCAGCTGGGGCTTGGCTCTGGAAAAGGCTCAAGTGCCTGGAAGTGGCCCCTCTGTGCAAAGAAACCACCTGTCCCCACAGCAGCCGACTCACTCCTACAGGGACATCCCTGCAAAGCCAGCCCAGCACAGGGGCACCACAGGCCAAACCCTCCCAGCAAACAAGAACCAAGAGAAGCTTCTCCGGAGAGCCTGCACCCAACAGCACCCACTGCCCTCTGCAGTGAGCAGCGGCCTAACAGCTCTGAGAACACAGACACACCTTGCAGTGCACAATGGGAGCTATGGGAAGCGCTGACCTAAGGAAAGCCTGGCCCAAAAAGCTGCTGGATGAGCCAGGGAGGAGGGGGTGGCACCGGAGGGTGGGGGACCACGCAACTTGTGCAACATACTTGAGGACTAACGGCTCTGCCTGCTCACCTTTTTGTTCTAGTGGGATCCTGATTTACCTGTGCCTCAATTCCCATCACCAGGCTTGTGCTGGGGTCCTCAGCAGAAGTGACCTTTCCTCTGCAGGGTTTGCTTGACACGCACCTGTGTCTGGGGCCAGGGGAACCATGGACCTGTCCTCCTGCATGTCCCACTGGCTGAAGCTCTGATGGATGCACCAGTAAGAGGAACACCCAAACCACCCCCAGACCTTGTCCAGAGATTTCAGATTGCCCAGCAAAAAAATCAAACAAAACCGAAATCCCCCAAAACATACAAACATCTCCCTAGTTTGCTTTCAGTTTTGAAAACAAACAATTGATGTGAGGATGAAGGTAACCTACCCTTCCTTTAGTCATCTCTCACACATACTGCTGCATTAAGGACCTAGTGAGGATTCTCAGCTCTACAAGGGCAGACAGTGAAGTCAATCACACTGTTCCTCAAGGAGACACAAAGTAAAATTTGTCCCTAAATCTTCAATGCACTGCAAAGTTCACTGCACACCAGCTCACCTCAGACACAAGACTGCTCTACTGTACTGTTTGCAGCTCCCATAGGAGTTGAAAACATTGGTTTGACATCTCTTTTTCTCTCTCCCTAACAAAGGGACAAAGTACTTGTCACCTTTCCTGATGAAAGACCTAGAGCTGTAAGGATCAAGTACTATCCAAGCAAATCTCCATGTAAATGCAAGCCTTGCAAAACTTGCCAGTATCCTAATTACACAACAGCCAGCTTTTTGTGATGCCACACCACTCTCATTTGCACTTGCTTTCCGTGGGTGCTGAATAATTACAGAATCATGCTTTGTGTCCTTTGCTTCTGGCACCCATTTAAACAAAAAAAAATCCTTCAGAACAAAGTTATTCCACAAACATCTTGCTTTGGCTTCTTTGTTGTGGTTCTAGCTCTGCGCTTGCTCACCTCACCTAAGCAATCTCACCAGACAATCCTGTGACACAGAAATGGATGTTCTGCTCAGCAGTGAGAATTGCTGAGAGAAAAAGGCTGTTCCTGAGCACCAGGGAGGAACACCTTGGCTGAGCTCTGTGCCTGACAGAACATGGGAGCCTGCTTTATGCAAAGTTTGAACATTACACAAACCTTCATGAAAGACTGAGGCTGAACTGTTTGCAATCAGCCTTTATCTTCCTTTTATTTTCCTTCCTAATCTGACAATTCTCTAAGTCTTTAGAAGCTGGCAAAACACAGGCTTCCAGTCCCTTCTGATACATTTCAAAAGCCCTCCATCGTTGCTGTTGTATTTCCCACTAACAGGCCCTACTGTAACCCACACTGACAGCAATGATGTGATTGTTGTTCTGCACTGGAGACCTCCTGACCCAAACCAAGGCAGTGCAAAAGGGGAAGTGTGTTTGCAAGTGCTGGGACTGTTTCACCTGCAGGATCTGGAGGCAGAAGGTCCTTGCCTGCTGTAAATGGTAACAACCTTGTCAAAAAGCTGGGACAACAGAGCTTCACCCAAGCATTTGCTGGCATCTGTTTTAGGGAGATCTTCACATTTAACCAGAGCCAATCACGTGCTGTTAAAAAGAGCCGTGGAAAACCAGGCAAAGGAAAATTACTTGCTTACTGAAAGCAGATAACCAAGAAAATAAAAAAATCCTGAAAAATAAAAGTATAAAAACCTACTTGTGGGTATCACATGAAATGCGAATTTTGATTACTGCAAATGGTACCTCGTGGCAGTGATATTACAAACACTGAGAGTGCAAGGAGTATTTGTTATTTATGTATTTCTACTCTCAGAGATCAAGAGGTGAGCACTGCAGAAGCATCTTTGGGTCTCTCGGGATTCCTCAGCTTGTCTATTAATATAAGTTATAAGAAGCATTTGAGAAGGTCTTACCACTTTTCGTGGACACTCAAAAGGATGGAATGATGCTTTTAATGGCTTAGTCTGCTTGGTCCCTGATCCATGGAAATCTGGCTTTAGCTTTAGGAAGGGCCTGAAATTAGGTTCCTAAATCTTCTGCCAGCATGAAGAAATGTTTTCCTGAACCAGGGGCTCAGCTCTTCGTGTATGATAAATAAATAAATAAAACGCATAAATACTTCAGAATAGAATTTCCTGACCTCCCCAGTGTCTCACACGTGGTCTTTTTGCTTTTTCAAAGCTGTCTGTATGTTCAGCAAATGGAACCTCAAATGAATAACAGTAATTACAACTAGAAATATTACTGAATGGACACAGATTAGCTGTTTAAGCTTTTGACCTGCTATATTAAAGATATGCAACTGGCATGTGCCACTCACAATATTTGGCTAATACAACGTGGAAACAAACAAAAGCCTGCAACCATCTCTTGAGTTTATGAATAGGTATGTGTAAGTCTATCTTAAATACTCAGACACTTACAGCATCCTAGCAGTTGCCATGATAAGACTTTGTTCCTATGCAGAGACAGCTGGTTACCACAGGGCTTCAATTTAACAACACTGGACACATATACTTTACTAAGTATATATATATGTGTGTGTATGTATGTTGCTTGAATATAAATCTGTTCGTACATTTAAAAAAAATAATGCTAAAAACCTGCCAGTGAATTACAGGGACTTATGACTGAAACCCTCAGTAAAACTCCTGTAGCACAGTCTGGCTTCACCAAGTGTAAAAGGCTCAGGTCAGATCGAGAACCCCTTCATTAGATCAGTTCTGTTTCTGGTATAATGCGTGACCCGGGGGTCGGAGATCCCTGTGCCAAGCAAAGATCTCCTGGCGTTTGCTCCCGGCAGCTGACTGATCCAAACCTCCCCACTGCTCCTGCCAGCCCAGCACATTCACTCTGTGTTAAGCAGGACCTGGGTCAGCCTTCAAAGCCAGAGGGATTCAGGTTATGAGAAAGTGGAAGCAAAATTCTGAATCCTTGCAACACGAGGAGCAAGACAAAATCTTGAGGGAGCAAGCAGGCTGGACGTAAAGGGATGTCTGCTCTTGAAAAAGGTGTCATGGCACACCCCAACATTTATACAGATCTGTAACCAACTGCAACAATCCCCACAGGTTCGGGCATACAACATTCCCTCAACTGGCAATGAAAATGTTACGTTGAATTGCTGCTGTAAAATTATCATGTTGACTTTTAGCACCATTCAAATCCTACCTGGCAGACAAAGATTAGATTGACAGGATTTCTGTCAGGTTTTTTCAGTGTGGAAGGTTTAAAATTTGTTCTGCAAGGCTATTACAAAAATTAAAACAAAAACCTACCTAAAATATACCACAATAAAGTCATTTTAGCTATATAAATACATTTAAAAATCTGTTGTTTTAAACAAACTGTGCTTTTTTAGAAGCTTTCCTGAAATTAGATGCTTCTGCCCAAACTTGGGTAACTTGGCCTAGATCTCAGGCTGTTTCAGGCCAGCAAATAATCGATTTCACAGCCAGTTTATATTCCCAGTGCACAATAGAACACACTGTCATTTCTTACCCCATTGCTTTCCCCGTGAATTAAAGTAAACTTCTCCAAAAGGCATGGATTTGTCCACACCTGAGCTCGGTTGAGGAGATTCAGCCGAACAAGTCCAAGTAGTTTGGGTAGAAGTAGATGCATTTCAGAACTATGCTTCAGATTTGAGGCCACTAAGTGCTAACAGAATATCCATGTAAAGTCCCTTAAAGGTGCTTGTAGTATTAATAGCCATTCATTTATTCAGGTAAGAAAATAAAACAAGTTCACTCCTCTTTTAAAAAACGCAGTGTCCCCATCCTTTCCAGGACTCACTGCTGCAAACACATCACTGACCTACAACAGTCACTGGGGTTCTCCCCCTGATTTAACAAAGGTCACATTTCACTCAAGTCCCTGAATACTGAAAACTCTCTTCCTGAAAGGAAGCCTTGCATTCTGCTTGGTGCCTCCATTCGGCACACCCAGACTCTGCAGCTCCTTAAATCTGAAGTGAAGTGGCTGAAGTCTTTCAAGAATTCAAACTTCTCCCGCTTTCTGTAAAAGCTGGCTTTAAACTGATTCAGTTAAAGTTGTACCAACCTGAAAGGGACATTCTTACCTGGATTCAAGTCTGTTTCAGACTAACTCGCAGTGACCGCTGAGCAAGTGAAACGTCGTGAGTGCAGGGCAGAATTAAATCCAGGTAAGCATGGTCCATTGAGATTGATTTTTAAAGTATATATTTAAACAAGTTTAAAGCTCTGGTGGTCAAACTTTGAAACAGATAAACCTCACACTACTGCATCTCTGTGAACTTTAACTGAAAGGATTAGGGCTTCCAAAAAATCTTAATATAAGAAACATTTGTCAATCAGCAGAAACCTATGGTTTTCTAGAAGTTACTCAACAATATTCAATGTAGGTTTTACTCACAAGTATTAACATGGTTATTTGGAAAAAAACATATAAAAATTCCTGTTCTGACAGGTTGCTCCACCTACCTTGAACATTGTTTTTTCCAAAACTAGACTGCTGTTCTACCTGACTTGTTTTGTCAGGAAAGAAAGCCAGTCTCGCGTCTCGTTCTCCACAAGCACTATCATCATAAATCCAAAGCTAATTAATCGATTTCAGAGACACAGCTGAAGACAGAAAGCTGAAAACTAAGCAGGCAAGTGACATCACAGCAAAACCAACAAATTATGCCAGTGAAAGTCTCCTCCTGTGCACACACTTCAGATTGGTCCTCCTACTGCAGAAACTACCAAAAAGTGCAGTACACAAAAAATAAAATTAAAAAAAAAAAAAAGGCAAGTATAAAATTCACCTTTGGTAGGGACAAAAGCAGTTTTCCCAGCATGTCTTCAGACCACCTCAAATCATAGCCCATCCTAGCACTGTGCCTTTGAACTGCTGTCGAAGGAAGGCCATCCATGTCGAGCAGAAGCCAGCCAAGGATCACATACTGACAGCAAGTCAAAGTCAGAGCTGCAGTGAAGCCTCTCCACTGAGGAAAAGGCTCTTTAATCTCCCTTTGAAATACTCATTTAGAATCCACTGAAGCCACTAGGAATGGTAACAAAAACAGCTGACTGGTGGAAAGACCAGAGCAGCCTCGGACACGAAGGTGACCCTTGCTTTCAGAAGAATAAAACTGCAAATGAATCACAATGACACTAAAACCCCCAGCCCTAACCAGCCCAGCTTCACTAGTGGTTCTCTCCAGCCCCCCAACCCTTGCCCCCTCCCCAGCCCCTCGAACTCCCTCCTTCCCCCAGTCAGCACCCCCTGGCCACCCACGGCCCCAGTCCCCGAAGGCTCTGCCAGCCTGGCCGGTTCCTGCGGCCCCACATCCCAGTGACGGCCCACGGCTCGGGCAGCAACGGGCACAGCAGGGCTTCCCACTGGGAGACTGGAGCCAGGTGCTGGATGGCCTCCAGCACAGCTGGGGACTTCCAGAGTCTAAGCTTGTGAGGGGAGAACCCCTCAGAACGCAGGCCCCTGCCAGACTCAGTAAAGCTATGGATACGCACTGCATCCGAATGGAACTGTCCGTGCCAGCCCTGGGGAGCTCAGGAAGAAGGCAAACACTGCTGGTTCTTTGCTTTGGGGACTTTCCCACAGGCTTTGGCTATGCTAACAAACGTGAGAGGGGTGGGCTCCTCCAGCAACCACAACCAGGAGGTGCACATTCAGTGGGTCTGTCACACTCCAAAGCGGGCCTGCCCTCGCTGACGTGGCTGCGCGTGGTGAGCACACCTCGGGGGCGCGGGGCAGTTCATCTGTGGCACAGCTCGCGGCAGCTCAAGGTACCTTCTGCTTCTGCTGAGAGCAAGCGACTCGCAGAACATTCTAGCACAACACACAGACATCAAAGCAAGGTATTCCGGGTTTCACACACGATGCAAAGCTACGATTACTACAGTATTTAATGCACAACAACAGGAAAAGTTCCTAAAAAATACTCATGCAGTTTTTGTGCCATGGGATAGGTAACGGCTATTTCGTAGAAATAGATCCAACTGGCTCCATTGGAGCAGCAGTATAAATATTCAAAATAGAAGTAATAATAGGCCCTGATATGAAACTTCTCTCCTTTTTTTTTTCCCTTCTGCTAATCTGTCCCTTCCGTCAGCAAGGACACACTCTGCTTAGGAGCAACTGCATCTCGCTACAAGAGTAGGCTGTGTTTGTGGGGTGGCTTTTAGTGACACATGCCACATAGCTGACAACATTGTTTGATTTAAGGAAGTATTTTAGGCATTTTAGTGGTTATTATTATTATTATTCATCTCATTCACAACAACATCGACAATAACAAAAGAAACAAGAACCCAACAAAGGAAGGTACAGCGGGCTTCCTAACGCGAGAGGACGTCCCGTGGGCACAGGTAGGAGAAGGCTGCTCAAACAACAGCTGCAGAGCTCAACAAGTAGCAACACAACTGTTCTCCAGAACGAAAAAGGACAACGCAGGCACATCCTTGACTCTCTCTACTGCCTGTCCCTGGACCCTTCCTTCTCGCCAGGGATCCACCAGCACACGTCGTTCCCCGGGGCCAACGGGACACGGCTTTTCCCACAGGACTCCGCTGACAAGCACAGTGCAAGGAGCTGCCAGTGCCTCCCAATGTTCAGCATAACAAGGAAAGAACGAAAATCAGGTACTGAGCTCTATGGAAACCCAGGCTGTAAATATTTTCATTTACCACATTTTGCCAAAAGAAAACTCAAAAAGTGCAAATGAAATAAAAATTGGCTTTTTGTCTGTGAATGGAACATGACTCTCTTCTTTTTTCTTACAAGTTGGAGTTCTTTTTTTTGCTGCTATAGTTAGTTTTTTTTTTGTTTGTGGTTTTTTTTTCCCTTTCTTTCTTTTATGTAGGGTTTGTTGTACCTTTACTATTAACATTTGCCACTGTTTGTACCATAGACAAAAACATTCACCTAGCTGGTAGTCTCTTAATACATTTCATAGTAAAACATATACAAGAAAGAGGAGAAAACATACAAAAGGGATCAGAAGTGATCAGTGCTTAAAGTAAATACAAGAGTCGCAGTGGCAAGAATCCACAGTATCCATACATATCAACGAAGCTGTGATGGCTTTCCCAGGGGGTGGAATCTGCCTGCATATTAATACAGAATTATACAAAATCTAGCTGGGATACTGGAACAATGAATAGCTAAACTTTCACAATAACTTAAGATCTGTGAGCAAGTCTGCATTGAAGATATTCCACATTTTAAAAAGTGCCATTTCTGTCTGTGTCTTCCTCCCTCCCAAAGGAAGGGTGATGAATCCACATGATCTGTTATCAGATAAGTTCAACTGCTTAAGATGACAAATATCTGGCCAGGTCCAGTGTATTCTTCAAAGAATGGCAAATTAGGACTTCAGTAACTATGTCTGTGCAAAATATGCCTCTTTCCTCTTAAAGAAACCAGTGTCTGTAACTCATTTAGAAAAGTTTCCACACGTACTCACGTCCTTCTCAGAACGAATAAGACACGAACGATTGGATCCCCCCAAAACAAGAGATCTGATGAAGCAGAGAAAGTTCTGACCTTCCATGTCCACGTGCAGACCAGTTAAAAACCAGGGCACCTTGGCAGCCCTCCTGGGCAATCAAACTATTGCTTGGAAATGACATAAACGCCCCAGTAATAAAACTCCGACATTCATAGTAAAATGGTAGCACTGTTTACCCTTTGTATCCACATTTAGCTTGCAATCCTCATCACACTTGTACAAGATTCATTATTTATAGTAAAAAGTCATCAGCTGTTGCCTTGAAAAACTTCTTTTATCCACTTTTATGCTGAGTATCTTGAACTGCATTTCCATTTTACGTTGCCCTGTGACCTTTGGATTGTTACAGGAGACCCAGTGCTCAGAAGGAGAAGATGCAAGACAGGACGTTGATCTCTGGCAAGTAAAAAAAAGAACAACAAGAACACCCCCCCCCCCGTCAAAACAAACAAATAAAAAACAGCAAAACCAAAACTAAAAACAAACAAACAAAACCCCACAATCAAAAAAATTCCCATGATTCTCCTCGAGAGTCAGCCCCTGCACAACGTACCCTCTTCTGCATTGTAGCAATAGTCTTAAGTCATAAATTAATTAGTCTTCCATCAAATAACTTAAAAAAAGAAGGAATTGTAGCAGACCAGTTTTGCCTGGCTTGACGCCAGTTAGCAGCCAGTTCATCGAGTCGCAGTCACACTGTTCAAAGACTGAGCTAGGAAATCACATGAATGCTGAAAAAAAACCTCTTCACATCGATGCAGGATTGTTCCAGGTCGTGGGGGCCGGGGAGAGGGCACACCTAGATGGGGCCACGGGTCCTATGAACAGCGAGCAGGACGTGTGTCAGGACTTGGAGGTGCCCCACGTTGAGGAGTCGCCCGCCGTGGCTCGTATTGCACAGGTAAGAAGGAAGCTCCTCCCGACAGTCACCCCTGCGTTAGTGATCTCTGCACATGGGCAAGTTCACGAACGTGAAAACATTGAATTCTGTCATGATGGAGAAACACAGGAAGATGCCGTAAAGGGAAAGGCACACACACCCTAGCTTCTTATCCAGTTTCCATTTGTTCATGTGGACACCAAAAACCTACAATAAACACAGAGTAAGCCACCACAGCAGGAACATTTTGAATAAAGCAGTAAATCCCCTCTTCAACTACAGCAGCAAGAAGAGGGCTGTCCCCTGACTGATGATGATCAGCTGGAAGCAATCACAATCCAAGTTCTGCAGCAAGTGAGCTGACCACAGCTGCAGTAAATCAGAACAGCAGTCAGGGAAACCACCCTGACTTGACATCACTTCAAGTTTCTGCAAAGGATTTCATTTCAGCAAGAACAATCCCATTTAATTCCATCAGAAACGGATTTAAAGGCCAGATTCCCTTTTCATCACTCAAAATGTTTCATGTGCTCCTCTGCATCTCAACCTGGAGTCACACACTCCAAGACTGTGCTTGACTTCGCACAGTTTGCTCTGGCTGAAGATAAAAGTCTTGTGTATGTGGGAATTGTTCTGGTATGTAACACACAGGACTCCCCTCTATAGCACCTGGTCTCAAGATTTGGAAGATGTCACATCATTCCTCTTCTCTCTGTCATTTCTGGGAAAGGTCAGGGAATATGAAGCACTGATTTCAACAGAAACATTGCCACGTCCAGGCACTATTTTTCCTGGACTGCAGTATATTTCAGAAGGATCCTACAGAGGACCAAGCACCCTGTACAGCATTTTGTCTGTCTGTCCCACAGGACAATGGGCCTCATCATGCATCAAGGGATCTGTTTCAGCTCTAGCATAAGAATAACTAACAATTACTAATGGCTCTCCCAGGCTCCTCCCATGCCAAAGACACAAACAGGAGTGTCACCCTGTGACTGCTGCAGAGTGCCACATCGAGGTCTCAGGAGGTTTACAGCAGCAGTGACTGCTCCTATCCCTTAACCACAGACTTTGCAAACACCACTTCAGCTGGAGGTGAGGAAGGAACAGGTGAAGAAAATGTCTATAAAAAGCTCTCTTTTGGAGAAGAAGAACAAAAGACTATATACATACTGTGACAAAAACAGATGCCAGCAGGAGACCAACAGAATAGATAAGTCCTCTGCTGTTTAACCGAATCTGTAAAAAAAGGAAGTTTATAAAACCATCTCACAGTTTCAAGCAACAATATTTCCCTCTGCTGATATTTCCATAATCCTAAACTGCTGACTTGTTAAACACTCGCTTGCAAGTTGTAAACGCCAAGGCAAGCCATTACATCACAGATTACTTTGCTTACTCCCTGTTTTGCAAAAGAAGAAGGAGCATTATTAGAGGAGCATCCTTAAGACCTGACAACATTTGAAGGTTTTTTTACTCCCACATGGGCTTTGCCATCACTTGCACTCACAAACATCCCCCCCATCTGCAGAGCTCTGCTGCTGCCTTCAGAGATTTGCTGTTCCCTTCACATGTGTTAAAATACTGGCTTACACAAATGGCACGTTTTCCTTCTTTACGGATTTTTGACATAATAAAAAAGGCTACAGCCATGATGATCATTTGTTCATAGAGGTATTCCAGGATTTCTTTAGGATATATGCTGTAAGGGTATGGATGTACAGCAGGACCATTCTATTCCTATGACCATTACATGTAAAATGCAACATTAGCACTAGACTGACTGTCCAGAGAAATGAAGGATTTGGATTGCTTCAGGGCGTGAAGGTCAATTTTGGGACTGTCTGCATTAACTGAAGGTGAAAAATGTCATGATCCTATAGCCATTGAAAACTCCAGAGACAGACTGGTTAAAAAAATCCTAAACTAACTCTGTGTAACTGAAACACAAATTAAAGCCACCTTCCCTGCTACCCCAAATGAACAGCAGCTGGCTAGGAAAGACAGATACTATTTTGCAATAAATTCCTGCCTGGATTTTGGTCAGGAATTTTGTTTGACCAGTGCCAGTATCTGTAAAAACTCAACAGTATAAAATGTATCAATTGCAAAAGGATCTACAGGAAAAGGAATCAAATGAAGAGGATGGAATTATTTTAGCATGGAAAATGTTTGAATTCAACCTGAAGTGCAGACACTGCTTCTCTGTTACATCTTCAGCCTCCATAAAACCAGCAGACCATTCCAAAGGCCTCTGTGTCTAATTTGCTGAGGACAGTGCTTCCAAAGAGAAATGTTTGGGGCTGCTTTCTTTGCACTACCTGCAGGGCTCTTCCTCACAGGTCATCCAGGGGAATAAAAGTTGCTATTAAAGATTATTCAAAAGTTCAAAGTGTATGCTAATTATTTATGGCAGCTTTACAAATGTAACAGCAGCACAGCTTATGCTGTTCCTATGCAGGCAAAGCAAACAGGGCAACCAACGTGAGCACCAACTTCCCCCTGCAGGGTCACTGCTTCAAAAAACTTGAGTTTCACTCCAGCCTAACAGTTCCCAACCTGGGCCAAACAAGCAACATTCCTGGCCTGGGATCTAGCCCAGCTCCCACTGCTGGGCAAAGCAAAGAGCTGTTAATTAACCTAAATAGCAAGCACTTTCCTGGCAGCCTTTCCACATTTGCTAACGTAACAGGCATCTGTCTGCTCCAGAAAGTGATCCTACAGAACCACGAGTTGTTTTTGTACAGTACTGAGGAGTGGTTTTGAAAGAGCTAAAGCCAAGCTAGGCTGAATCCCCAGTGTTCACATATGCCTTTTTTCTCTCATTTTACTTCTCCATTTGCCTAAAGGATCCCTCCATTCTCCACAAAGTCTGCTGAGCTCAGACTGACTGCATGTGCCAGAGGAGTGATGCTGGAGCAGCTCTGCACCAGCACCTTCATTGCTGTGTGCCAGTTAAATCCACTTGCGTGCACAGGGTAACTCCACAGCACGTATACTGTAAATCCAGTGCCTCTGGAATTATGGAATTACACCCAGCACCCACCTATGGAATCCATCTCCCAGCCATCCCAGGGCTTTGGGAACAGTCTTACATCAAACATCAATGTCTAGTTGTTCCAACTGTCTTTCTGGGGTTTTTTATTCACTTCTCATTGTTTTATAGCCCTTCTCACATGTTGTCTTTGTCCTCTTCTGTCCCTTTTCTGCTTGTTCTGTGGCATGACAGGGAGATGCCATCACCTCCTGAAACATCTGTGGAATTCTTCACAGCTTTTCAAGTACTTTGAGCTCACCAGTAAGGTTTTTTTACCCAAACAGTTGCACTTTTTCATCCAGAAATTCCAGCTGTGATATGCATCCAGTTCAGCCAAACGAGCTTCCTGACAAACCCCTTCTTTTCCTGCATTTCACTTTGGACTACACGCTGCTGTTTCACAAATATCCCATCAGACTACAGCTCTGAAAACACACACTTAGCTGATGAACTACTCCACTTTCTGTGATGATCACTGTACCCTACTCCATTTCATGACAGACTTCTAACTGTGAGCACAGAAGCTCGGGGGATTCTGAAATCTGGAACAAAAGCTTAAGAAAAATGTGTCCTTGATCTGTCAAGTCAGAGCAGAAATCAGTCAAGCAGCCCTCTCATGAGAAGAGTGGCATTTCCTCCAAGAGGCACTGGAATACCTTTTCTCAGAATATGTGACAACGTGGAAGTTTAGGGAAAACAAGGCCAATAAAACATTCAAAACTCGCAGTAAGAAAGGAGATAATTTCAGGTTTTGGCAAAGGCCAGAAAAAGAGCCTCAGCTGGAGTCTTCTTCATTACAGAAGGAAAAGCCCAGTTCTCTGTTCATTTAAGAACAGGAAATGCCTCTCCCCCAGGACAAAACTGTCTGCAGACAAAGCACTCCCTCATATACAGCAAGGAGGAAAAATCAACATTCCCAAACTCTCCTCTGAGGTCTGGCTTGTATCTAGGGGCTAAAGCAAGCCAGAAGAATGCTGTTCTGACTGATTACACACGGAAAGTTTGCGCATTCCCAGTCTCCTCTGCCAGACTGACCTCCCTGCTGCTTGTGCAGCAAATGCAAAGATGCTGCCACCAGCTCCAGCCATGCCCAAGCTGCTGCAGCAGGAAATAGGTAACCAAGGTTGAGGCTAAACAGCAGAGGAAAAACAATGGAAATAAAAGTGATTCTATTCTTCAGTTCTTTTCTGGCAGTTGCTGAAGGGAAAACAAGGAGTTATTGCCAGAACCCAGACTCGTTTTGCTTCAGGGTCCAAATATGACAGAAATCACCCCAGTAAGGAATTTTAGAAGGACTCTGCTACCTTTCCAGTCCCTCAGCTGAAAAAGCTGCAGGTTCTCTGTATGTCTGGGGATCCTTTTCCTGCAGTGTCTTTGTCTGGCAGTGGAAATTCAGTCTAAATCCATCATTCCCCAGGTCCTGCCATGAGACAGCGGTCTCAGCAAACTGGAACTTCAAACATGTGCTGCATTCCTGCATGTCTAAATGGAATTTCCTTCTTAAACCTCTTTTAAGACTCCTCAGAGAGCGGCATCCTGGGTTTGTTCTGTATCACAAAATTCATTTTGCAGAGGGTACCCACCTGGAATGCTGCACATGGACAATCAAGGTATCACACAGGAGATGCAGGGGCTACAGCTGGAGAGAATTCCTGTAATGCCTGGAGATTTGGCAAGGACACCTTTGTTCCACACTACAGCACAATCATCCTGATCTCCCTCTGTCATGGAACCAGGGAGCAAATACACTCACTACATGCAAACTACTCCAGGAGGCTGGAGGGACTAGACAGTGGCTTCAGCATGCACCTGCTATGCCCATCCACAGGTTTCTGGGAATCTGACAGTAAGTGAATCCATTAATACCTGGCAAGTTGCATACTGCTGCTGCAGTGATGCCAGCACATCACGCTGCAGGTGCTACTGTGGCAGATGGGAAGAGTCTGGTAGCTCAAAGCAGGAGGAGCAGTAACAGCTCCAGAAGAGAAGAGGGATGCAGTGGGAAGCAGGGACCCCCACAGACACTCAGAGTCACCACCTGGTTGCTATTCTGGACCCTAATGTTTGCCCCATGACTGACACATCCGTGGATCCTATTCCCTCTCTTCCCTCAGATTTAAGGTGGACTGTATGCAGGTACCTGGGCCAGAGTGGGGCAGGGAACAGATACACAGACGTTGGCTGTGAGGAGATTAAGGCCAGCTTTGTCCTAAAGTACCATTCACCCTAGTGCCTTGGAATTAAAGCAGTGAAAAGCAACTGGTCAGCAAGGAGCAAAGCAATGATGCTTCCCATCTCCATGTGTTTTTCAAGTATTTGCTTCCCTCTGGATGCTTGGATGCCTAATAAGGCTTGCACTGGAATTATTCCTGCTCTTTCTAGCTGCCTGTTTGCATGGAAGGAATGTCACGTCTCTAAGACTTCTAATCTGCTGTCAAATTTTGCTGAAACTGGCTGAATTATCAGGCAGAGGAGCGATGGACTGACATGATTATACTCCCAAATGCTGATGTGAACAAATGAACCTGGCTCTTTATCCTTAGGTTAAAATTCCTGTTCTCTAAAATACTCCAGGCTGATGTCTGGTTTATATGCAAAAAAATATTCCAGAGGGAAGCAATTGGATGCAAACATCCTTGCACTCTGCATATGCCAGGTCCACTAGGGAGGGATGCTTACGGGGTTACAGAGTCAGCAATGTGTCCAGGATTCAATGCTGGAAGAGAGGAGAAAGTGAGCTCTGTCAAAGGACTCTCTAGGGCCAGAGGGATGCTGCTTTTCCTCCCAAAGCCCTGCTGGCATGCCAGATTAGCTGTGTTGATAACAGAAGGCCAGAGCATCTGCAGGAGGGTGGCCAAGTGACCTCTAAGCAGTGGACATGGAAGCTCCAGTGGGAAGCACAGAGGAAGGCAGAGTTAGTACCTGGACATTAATGGGTGTTCAGAAACAGCAAAGGACTCTCTTAAAATAGTAACCATATAGTTGGGTTAGAGACTAGATATTGTAGAAAGAGAAGGGATCTGATGTGGAAAGTTTGATGTTGGCTAGATCTGCCTTTCAGTGGGAAAAGTGTTGGTGGCCTGGTCCAAGCCAGGAACTGTGGAACTGACAACTGAGCTGAAGGCAAAGGGTGAGGGCAAAGCAGGACCTTTTCTTCTTGCCACCGACACTTTTTCTTGGAGAAGCATGAGATGGAGCATTCTCTGGCTTGGGTTTGGACTGGCTCCAGCCAGCACTGGAAGGAAGAGAACAAAAATCCAGTGCTGCACAGTGATGATCACACTGAGACAGGCCTGGCTGGTGTAACAGACCCACGCAGGCGAGGCACGGTGAGTGGTACCAGAGACCAGTGCCCTGGCTCTGCACAGCTCTGCCCGCTGTGCCAGCTTCCTACAGCACAGCATGGGGGTGCAACTCCCTGGGCAGGCTGTCTCTGACTGCAGGGCACCGACATCCTACAGGGAAATGTTTCCTTTTAAGCAGAAAAACAGAAGAAGGAAAACCTCCTTCTCTAAACCAGGTGACAGATGCTTCCAAGATGCAGCCTGAGAAGCAAAAGATGGTTTTCCATTCCTTTCTTGTAACAAGGAAGGAAGAATAAAATAAATATTGAGCTGAAACATCTGCTGACAACGGGCCTGGGGAAGGGGCTGTCAGAAGAGAGGCACTTAATCACAATGAGATTTAGCAATTCAGCACCAGGACACCTCTCTCCAGAGATTCACAGTTTACTTCCAGTTCTGCCATTCACCTACTGTGTGACTCCAGCAAGCCCATTAGTCTCCCTGACAGCCTCCCTCTTGCTCTTTTCTGGACTCATCTATTAGATCACAAGATCTTTCCCCCTCAGACACTGTTCCATAGAGTGAGCTTGTTTAAACAACAAGGCCTGATTCCACCTGAGGCCACTTCCCAGGATGGCTGAGAACGTTCGGAAAGCACCTAATGGCAGTCCCCAAGCTGCTCCACCGAGGTGCAGCACGACCATGGGAACAAAGAGCACACCCTCCTCTCCATTTCTGCATGGCAACCTGCCAGAACTCCTTACACCAGCATTAACAGGGAGCAAAACCGTCCACAGGGGATTCGGAGTCAGGCAGCCTGGAACATGATATATATGTACGGATTTTACAGAGTATCATATTAGAGATATATACCACACTCTGGAAAAAGCCATGAGTGTGTAGAATCCCAGAAAAACAAGGCTGGAGGGGGCTTCTAGAAGGTCCTTCTGCTTTGAAGTTTAACTTCCAAATCACACAGTCTCCTGATTTTGGCTTCCACAAAAGTTATTACAACTTGTTTACTAAAATGTGTTTACTCTCTACTTTCAGCAGAAGCTTAACTTTGCCACAGTCCACTTACATTAAACATTCTAGGGAGGCAACCATGGTTTTGGATCACTACACAAAAGTAATTATAGTCAAGGAAGCCCTTTTGGTCTTCTACAACTCTCTCCTCCCCTCTGTATGCAAGTCAGGGGCATCACCACTGCTTTGAGGAGCTCCTCTTTTGGAGGAGATACCACAAAGACACATTTGGGTCCTGCCAAATATCAAAGGAGCAGCACTAAATCCTGACTATTAGCTCAGAAACTACCTAGTGCTTCTGACTCAGTGACATTTAGTGGACAACCAGGCTGGCCTCAGCTCATGAACCCCACCCCAGTCAGCAGGCCCTGCTCACACCAGCAGTCCAAGGCTTGGCACGAGGGACCTCAGGGACCTGGAGCTTCGTGTCTGATGCCCCTGCTGACCTGGGTGCCAGGCACTTGGGAACGTTCCCAAATAACAACCAGCATCTTGGAGCTCTTAACACTGACCCAGCTAACGCCAGCCTTTCTTGGCAACTTAGTAATACTTCAATAACTAATTACCAATAACAACAGGGTGAAAGAGGGGGCTTGTTTTGTTTTGAAGTCCAGTTACCCAAGGATTTGGAGAGAAATCCAGGACCTGCAAGGGAAAACTGAGGAAACTCTCTTTGCTAATTGTGGGGCTGTTTCCAAGACTGCCTTTTCCAACCACGTGATCACACTGTACAATGGACATTTTGGGTGTGCAACACAGTAGTGATATTGTTATGCCTCCATGAAAGCTGCCCGCATCTGTTCAGCCACTCGTTTTCATCCTTTTCTGCAAAAAATACAGATGAGCTGCAGATAAAGATAGGGATTTTATTCCTAAAGATTGCTTCATTTTGGCACTCCTATACTCAAGAAGAGGGAAGATCTGAGAAGCTAAAGGCTGGTCAGCCTGACCTTGAGCTCTGGGAAGACGATGGAGCACATAAACCTGGAAACCACTTCTAAATATATGAAGGACAAGAAGGTGATTGTGAGCAGACAAACTGATGGAGGGGAAATCCTGTTTGCCCAGCCTGATACCTCCTGTGACGAGGGGGACTTGCTGGGTGGGGGGAGAGCAACAAACATTGTTTATGTTGGCTTTGGAAGGCTTTTGACACTGTCTCTCAAACAACCTCAGAGACAAACAAAGGAAGAACAGCCCAGAACAGCAGACAGTGGAGCAGACTGACAACCAGTCCAACCACTGTGCTCCAAGCCCAGCTGGAGGTCAGTCACTGGGGCCTTACCCCGGGGGTCAATCCTGCTTACTGTCTTTATTTAATGAGCTGGATGATGGGGCAGAGAGCTGGCACTGTTCATCCAGAAGAGAAGACTCAGGGGACCTTACTGATGTGCATTAATACCTAATGGGAGAGGACAGAGGAGGTGCAGCCAGACTCTTCTGAATGATATCCACTGAAAGGACAAGAGGCAACACACACAATTTGAAATCCTCTGTCCCACACTGCTGTCTGAGTGGTGTTCAGCTAACAACAACAGCCACAGCAACCTCCATCTAGAACTTTGTAACATCTCCTCCTCTTCCTTCTCAGAAGGAACCTTGTAACAACGCTGGGGCCAGGGGGTGGCTCTTTTATCATTTGGGAAGTGAAGGGTGAGTTCATTAGTGTTGGGTAGTTTTTTGCTTAAACAGGAAAGCTCTGCAGAGTTTTCTGCTGATGGTCATGCTCTGAAACATCCAATTATTTAAGTTTCCTTCACTTTCCAGTATGTTAACATAACACCAGAGAGCCTTACAGCTCTCATCTATCCTTTACATTTCACCTGCGTGTTTATCCCCTTTGGCTTATTAAAAACAGGGCCATTCTTCTTATATGGAATATATTCAAGAGTGTGAAAATCATCCAGTGTACTCCAGTGAGCTAGCTTATTTCAGCACAGACTTCTGTCTTTAAGGAGGAAATGGAAGTACTTGTCCTCCAAAGGATGGAGATTGTTCGGTCACAATTAATTGCTGCTTCTCCCAAATCGTAACAGACCAAAACTATTTGTTTTTTTCAAATCCAATCCACAGAATTTTGGACCTTAATTTTCTTTTTCCTAAATAGACACGGTTTACTGAAAATAAAGAAAGTGAGAACAACGTGAACAAATGTAGGACTTACGTATGATCCATAATTCACTGCCAGGGTCTGCAAAGCCCATGGAAGGCCCAGGCCAATTAAAATATCAAAAACGTTGCTTCCGATGGAGTTGGATACAGCCATATCCCCCATTCCTGCAGGAGTGGAAACCAGGTACAATCAGACATGTCTCAGAACAGTCTTGCAACTGTTAACCTTTTAAACTTGTTCCACACTGCCACAGCAACACAATTTATATCCTTTGTTCTTGTTCTAAACTTCAGGCTCAGGAAAAGGGCTCTGTATGTTTTCACATGCAGGAGCCACCCGTGCTTCCCAAAGAGAAAGAGAACACAAGGAAACACTTCCCCAGCAGTATGACATCCCTGTGCTGAACCTACCTTGCCTTGCTACAATAAGGCTTGCCATGCAGTCTGGCACACTGGTTCCAGCTGCCAAGAACGTAATGCCCATGATCACATCTGGGATTCCCAGGGTGTACCCAATGATTGTCACCTAAGGAGAGGAAATAAACTGTCAAGCTGTTTACAAGAACTGACATCCAAGACCAGCTTGGCCCAAATCTGCAATATGCTGTGAGACAAGAGTGTATCTCTCAGTACAAACCCACAGTTCCTTTAAAGAGAAGCAGTGACAGGGTTTTTTGGTATAGTCATCAACTGGCAGAGGATAGCACTCACCTGCTAGGTACCCTCTTTGGTTAGTTGCTTCATATATTTCACCCACAATTTTCCTGAAACTAACCTGGAAAAGAGACTACATGGTGGCCCACTACCCTGTGTAACCATCTGCTGATCTTGGATGAAGTTTGCAGACATTATTATTTACAAACACTACCTAAGTGGACACTGAAACTGCCCTGTGGTTCATTCTACTATGAAAATGCTATATGCAGTGACTGCAAACAAATCCTGTTAGCAGAGAGAAGATAACCTTTAATTTCCTCTTCCCTCTGCTATGCAGTCTATGTTAAATTAGCATTCTTCAAATTGATTAATATTTTTAAATTTTGGGTGCCTTTGTCTAATGACACCCATTTCCTAATTTCCAGGTTTAATCACTCTTTTCAGCTCCCTACACCAGACTCCAAGCAATGTGAACCATGTGTCAGAAGCTGCACAGTGATTCTGTTTTCTTCTCTGAGTGGGGACAGGTCCAGCAGAAATGGAAGCAGACATAAGGTTTCTCATCTGAAAACTGAGGTGTGTAGAACTTCTTGTACACTCCTCTAGGCTGACAAAACCCATTACTGTTTCTTCTCCCAGACAGTGGTTCCCGGTGTAGTTGGTACGTACCATCCACACCATCATGTAAGAAAAAGCTGCAATCCAGAGGGTAGAAGAAGCAAAGGTAACCATGAACCATTTTTCCAGGTGGGGTTTGTTACAGTTGGGCACTGTGAAGTACAGGACAAAACTCAAAGGCCATGTGAAGACCCACTTCAATATTTCTATCTTTCCACCTGAAAAACAACAACAATAAAGGGAAACAATCACAGTTCTAGTCTGCTGTATTCCCAGATGTTATTATTTTGTTAATATGTCCAAGGAAGATGGCAGGGACCTCTCAGCCTAACTGCTAACCAAACAGACAATGACAAGCCATCTCTCGTTCAGAGGACCACGGTGTGATGGCAGATGGAGACGCACAGGAGTGTAAAGTGACTGCCTGAGAGTTTAAGCAGTGGGTCAGAGCACATGTGCTCCCTCCCTGGGAGGAAGCAAAGGGGCTGGCACTACACTGTCCCACTGAGGGAAGAGCCCACCTCCCTTCCCAGCAAAGGTAGGCCCTAGCCACAGACACATCTGACCTGCACTCAGGCACCTCGACAGCAGCCCCACCATCCTTAGCTTCCTCCAAAGTCAGCAGAGATCCACTGCTCCAGAGGGTGAGTCATGTTTTGGGGACAGGAACCACCCTGTGGAGACTGCTGTCTCCTCTCTGACTGCAACAGCAGCACAGGGCCAACACAGGAGCTGCAGCAGAGGTGTGCCCAGCCCCAGGAGCCTGCACCCTGAGAGGTTCCTGCTGCTTCCCAGTTCCTCTTCTCTGTTACCTGTGACCAGGACCCTCCCTGCAAAGGGCAGGCTGATGGGAACTCCCAGAGACACGCGTACCTCCACGTGCGTCCGCAATGCTTCCTGGCAGTACCCAAACAAACACCACACAAACCCAGCAGCTTCTTACTGGGGAGGTCAAAAGGTGTGTACGGCCCTTCGTGGTCATCGTCGTCATCATCCTCTTCCTCCTCCTCGTCGTTCTCGTTGTTCTCGTTGTCCTCGTTCTCGGTCTCGTTCCCGGCCTCGGCCACGTCCTCGTCCCGCCGGCCGCCGTTCACGCCCCGCTCCGCGGAGTTCCCGGGGCCTGTCCCGTTCTCCACCACGTGCTTCACAGGGATTTTGATTGCCACTTCTGACTCACCGTTGGTGTAAGTCCTGCTGTTGATCAGCCTCTGCCTCTGTGAACACAGGCACAAAGTCTTGCTGAAAGATAGATTTTTTTTAAATTTGATTTTTTCAAGAGAAAGGGAGGAACAGAGAAAGAGAGACGTGTAGAATTCTTTAAAAATTTGGCTTTAAAAGCAAAAGGGATGAATTTCAATCAGGTAAAACACGATGCTTGCCTGCAGACCACTAGATAAATCTCACATATGCAACTTTTACAAGAGAAGAACCAGTGGCTGCGGAATTGACTCCAGGAGCACTCCAAGACTAGGGACAGACTAAGTGCAGACTCAGGGGAGTGCCGTATTATTAAACAAGTGCAAGTGATGTTATCAGATCAATGTAGGGGGCACCCCCTGTGAGCAACACTACAGGTAACATAACCTCATAACAATCTGAAACTTGCTCTGCTAAAATCTCCAGGTGGACAGAACAGCAAGGGATGATTTACTAAAGTCAATGACAGAAGGATAAAATATGGGAGAGGGCTATCAGGGATCCCAAAGGAACACAAGAGTTCCATTTCAACCCAAACACTGCTAACAGGAGAAGGCAAAATGAGAAGGAGAAGGGCTGGTGGGGGAGACAGAAGACACACCTCGTTGATTAACATGCGGCTGGCCATGGAGAGCCGTGTTTTGGGAGGGAAATGGCTGGTTATCATGATCCGGAGCCCAGCCTCGGAAAAGGAAAGCTGGTGTGGGTAGGCAGAGAGCAGCTCATCAACCATGATCACTGAGGCTTTACGGTGGAAATTTCCTGCAGCCAGGGAACAAAAAGAAATTGAGGTCTTCTTCCAGCAGTCTCTCTCTCTGGCCTATAGGGCTCTCAGAACGATAAACCCACGGGTTCCAGAAGTTCTTCGTAAGAACCATTCCTTCAGCTACCACCACTCAAAATATGCCACCTCTGTCCTTGATGTCTGCCTTTTACACATCCTACATTTCTGTCTTTAAATAAACTGCCAGTATGGTATTGCCACTCGTGCTCCTTACAGAGAACTCCATCTGCTCTGCACAGTTCATCACAGGCCTGGGTTAGGCAGCCCACTGCTTCCACAGCAGCTATCCCACCAAGGCAGAAACTCAGGAAAGCTGCACTAATTCCAGTTATCCTGCACTTCCGTGGGGATATTGTCCTCACCCACCATTAATTAACCCACAGCAGCAAAGAAATCATCCCTGTGTTCCTGCGAGGTACCAGTGCAAACAAAAAGCAGGTTTCTGCATCCTAGCCTTGCAGCTCATGGCTGGGAAGTGCCACCAAACCCAGCAGCAAGAGCATGTGCCAGGGTGGCCCATGGCATGGGAGCAAAGGGACAAGGAGAGAGGGGCAGGTACCTTAACTGTGCTCCACCTGGGGCGTGGTGCTCGTGCCTATTGCCTCTGGGGTTCATCCCTCCTGTGCCTGGAGCCACCTCAGGCTGTGAATTCTGTGCCAGGACTGGAACTTGGCAGCAGGGAAACCTGAGGCCTTACCTGACATATTTCTGCTCTGGTTTACTAAAATCAGTGCTGAACACTGGCAAATGTTTCATGGCATTACTGGTTTTTACCATCACTGTTAGTCTTACAGAACAGTATCTCTCTGGCCTTTGTGTCACTTTTTTTTCTGACTGTTGGATGAATCCAAAATAGTCAAGTCAACTCCTCAGCTCCTCCATATCAAAAAAAAAAAAAAGGAAAAAATAATTAAAATAGCCAGACAGCTTTTCTTTGTGAGTTTTTCCACACTGGCATTTGTTGAATGGCACCTGGGGGAACTGCCCCAAACACAGAAATCCTTCTGTTTCAGTATTTTTCTCTTTGTTCAGAAAAGGCCTCAGAAAACAAACAGTGTCTGAAACCCTCAGGGCACTCTGTTGGGCAGGTGCTGTTTGTGACCCTGTGCCCCTGGCTGGGACAGGCAGCAGCACCACTCGTCTGTCCAGGCCTCCAGGGGCCCTCTGCCAAGGAAATACAGGAACAATCCTCGAGGAGATGAAGCAATGCTTTCCTCTTCCTTCCTCAGCCAGTTTGAGTAACCACAAGTGTCCAAACCAAAAAGTTACCAGCAGCTGAGCAGCTGTCATGCAAAGACACATTGTAGGGACATTTAAACCAAATCCCACTATCAGAGCTAACCCTGAGGGCACTGAGTAAAGCTGGATGGGCAAAGCCTGAGTTTACAGTCACTGAGTTTTCCCAGTCCAGCTTTCCTGGTACAGAGTATCTTGCCAGCACAGATTGCTGTGACAGAGAACAAAAGCAGATTCCCCAAATCAGAGTGCACAGCACTTCTAGCAGCCTTCCCTCTGCAACAGGCCTCTGCCAGAGCAAAGGGTTTGATTTCATGTTTGTTGCCTACTGCATATAGACTATGCCTCTCAATCACCAATTGCAGGAAAAGACCTGGTTTTTTAAATTTACGTTTTTGTAGACTAGCAAAACAAAAGGGGCAGCCCATCTGTAGGCAGAGACCAAGACAGAGCTGCTTCTTAGGCTAAATCCATGTCTCAGGGCAAGGGGAGGTGTTATTCCTGAGGACAGGTGCATATAAATCCCAAGCAGTCACTGCACATGCTTGTTGAATGTTTCAAAGACAAAAAACCCCACTTCAAATACAGTTCAGCACACGCTTGCAAATGCAGACATTGAACTGCTGCTGCTGAGCTATGGGGTGGGGAATTTTTTTTTAAGCTGAAGAAACACCATTATTTTTATACGTGATCATACTGAAGTTAAACAGGAGCAGATCTCAGCCAAAGTGAAATACTCTTAAAGATCACTCACATGGCAAAGCTGTGCACATTCAAGACAGCACATGCAGTAAGAGCACACCACTCAGACCCACACGGAGCCCTCACTGGGAGAAAAGCGTGCACTGGTCTAAGCAGGGCCTCCTTCTCTGCTCAGTTGATGCCCCTTTGGAATGGAGTTAAATTTAACTGGAGATGATGTGAATGGGCAATGTCAGCGCAGAGTAACAGCACCTGCAGGAGGACTCTCAGTGGCTATAATGGGCTCAATAATCAGGCCCTGTGCTTGAAGGAGTCCTTACAGCCAAGCACTCGTCCAGCAGCAAGAATTACCTGGAAGAGGCCGGAGCTGCCTCCACTGGCACAGGCTGTGATGGCTGGGCTCACCACACTGTGCCCCCACCCCACCTGCCCACCACCATTTCATGGCTCACAAGACAGCGGCAGTTCACACCCTGAGAGCAGGGACAGGCTTGTAAACACTCAGAATGATGCAAGTGAGAGAGTGACTTACTGGAACAGTTACCTTTCTTTAGTAACACCACCGTGGCGTCGCAGTTGCTGTTGTCGTCCATTTCCGCGTTGCTGGCTAGGCCGTTCACCATGTTCGCAGAGTTTTTGGTCTTCCTCTCAAAGCAGTGATGTATGGTTGAGTTGTACCTGCACAAAAGAAACAAACTCAGGATGTACTTTTACTTTGTGAGTTTTCCTTTCCTAGACTCGTATTCTGTGCAATCCAACTAAGGGAGGGAAGAAAACTCCTCTGGTTTTAGGGGGTATGCCAGAGCACAGCAAATTGTACACCATGCAATCTCTCTGTACCCAGAAGGCTATGAAAGACAGAAGCCATGAATCTTGAATGACACGTATGCTTATGTATTAGGTGTGATTAATATTCTGTATCATGAGTAACCATTGCTTGTCATCATCCAAGCTTATTTTTTATCACATAATCACACCTGAGTATGTGTTGTTTTACCTGGGATGACCCCCCACAGAAACACAAGGTCATATGCTCAGTTCATCTCTACTGTGGCAGGGAGGGGAATAATCCTTGTTTCTTAGAGTACCCAGGAGCTGACACAAACACGAGCCAAGGGTCTCACCATGGTGCTCAAAGGCAAGGGTAGACCCCTGTAAACACCTGGCCGAGGTACCTAACCAGGGCAGCAACCTTTCCAGCTAGATCCAAACAGGTCTGAAACATCTGTTCCCACCACAGCATTGCTTTCAGGGAAAAAAACAATATTCAGACAGTACAACTGTCTCGCTGGTCAATTAATTGTTGCAAGGGTGAAGCTACCCACCATGTGAAAGTTTCTAATTATTAGAAGTGAGATGAATTCTGGCTTGTGTTCCCGTCAGCCCAGCCTCAGTGTTTCACTGTTCTGAGAATTTTTCTCACAATATTTACTCTACTCATAATTTCAAAACAAATCTCTACTCTTACTTACTGAGACAAGACCACTGGTGTGCTTGGCAGCTGGTAGGTTTTGTTCGATGTTCCAGTTTAAATCTGGGTTTTCCTTTCCACTGGCTTTTGAAAACAAGACAGGAGGAGAGGAACCAAACAGCAGAACAGACTGGTTTTACTAGCAGGAACTTGTGTGAGAGAAGTCACACAGGTCACATGCTCAGAAAATCACTGCTGACTGTGCTGCAGTTTTATCATGGGTCTCCAGGCAAGCAGGAACTACAGCAGAGCTTCACACCCACAAAAAGCAGACTGCAATCTCACACCTGTTTATTTCCAAGTAGAGATGCTAAAGTGAAGTCAGAAGAGGCCTGCTTTGGTGGGACTTGAAAATGGATCCAGGTCTCTGCTCTGCCACAGACTTGGGTGTTAGCTGGTCTGTTCACACAGGGCAAGACCCATAAAGCACAGATTCATAGGACAATTTTAGTTGAAAAAGACCTCCAAGATCATCAAGTCCAATGTTAATCCAGCACTGCCAAGCCCACCACTAAGCCATGTCCCTTAGTACCACATCTACATGTCTTTTAAACTCCTTCAGGGATGGTGATTCCACACTAGCGTGGGCAGCCTGTTCCTGGATAAACCTTTTTGTGGAAAAATTTTCCCTAACAGCCAATGTCTGGCAGAACTGGAGGCTGTTTCCTCTTTTCTCTGTTGTGAGGGCTGGGTGATGCAAAGGGAGCAGGGAGCCTTAGAGTTTAAAAAAGCCGAGGGCACGTTTGACTTACTTCATTATAATGATGTAGATGACATACATCAGCACTAAGACTAAGGACTCCCACCTAAAAACAAGAGCAACACAAACACATCAGAGCAGGGCACGGCAGTCAGCTGCCCGAGTTCAGCCACTCCCCCACTGGCACACCACACGCCTGCAGAAAGGCCTGACCCTCCTGGGCCGTCTTAACACTCCTCTGTAAAAAAGGGATGCACAAAGAAATGGCTCACACATCCATGCATGATGCCTCCCTTGTTTTGTTGACTTCTGCTCTGGTTTTACTTGGCCAAATCGGCCTGTCAGCTAAGAACAAGTGACAAAAGTCAGGAGCTCAGTGAACAAATCGCACACCCAAGGACCACTGAGACTCCCGTAAGGACAATAACCATGGGGGCTGTGGCTGAGGCAGGGGAGCAGTCCTGCTCTGCCTGCATGGCTAAGGCAGGCTGTGGGGCTCTGTGCATGCTAAAGCACACTGAGCACGCAGACACAGCCTCAACAAGGGGCAGCTGCTCCTTCGCCCCTGCTGCTGCTGCACGAGCACTGAGAATGCAGCAGGCACCACTTTAAACTGCTGATTGGGTACCGACAGGTTTATTCCTCTGCTGTTTCTGGGTCAAACTAATGAAACAATGACATTTGTGTGAAAACAAAATATGACTTTCAGAGCTTGTTTCTAGGTAATCTTCTTCATTGGCCAAAACGCTCTATTCTGCATAGTTCCCCATGGCAAACTGCTAATCCTTCTGGAAATCACCCGTTATTAGACTGTATACTAACACTCACGGACCACTTGCTCCTTAAGGATTTTGAGACACTGCACAACCATATCAATATCTCGTGCTCTGCTTCCGGCAATTCAACACTCGGCTTCCCCATTGATGTGTTTTTGTTGAAGAGCACAGTTAAGCACAACTGGGCCTCGAGTCAATTTTAGTAAAAAAAACCCAAACAAACAAGCCACAAGAAACAAAAACAAACAAACAAACAAACAAACAAAACCAAGCCATTGCGAGAGCCGGTGCTTGAAACCCGGCTCTGAAATGCAACACAAACCCCCGCCGAGAGCGAGTGAGGGAAAACACGGAGCCAAGCGGCCTGACGCTCCCTAGTGCTTGTAATCCAAATTACAGCGGCTGGGAGCGACCCCAAAGCCACCTGCACTGCCACCTCCAGCCAGAGAGGGACTGGAAACAACATCTCGAGACCAAAGCAACTGACAGCACACTTCTAAAAGTGCCTGAAGCCCTCCTAGCCTACCGTACCTACTGCACCACACTAACGCACACTGATGGGGATATTAATTTTCTAATTTTTTTTTAATCTGGTCATTCACTCTTTAATATCGCCTCAGGAACTTTCAGTTTTTTAAATTTTTAAAAATCCAAATAATGGAATACAATTATTTAGGACTGCTTGGGTGGCCCCTTCTGGCACACCCACACCTTTACTGAGCACACTGCCATCCCTGGGCGGCTGCAGGGTAGGCAGAGGGCACTGACTGCTGCTGCTGCACCAGGAACAGCCTGAACAACACTCTCCTGGCCTTTCTAGCACAAAAAATTAGTTTTCTAGCCCATCTTGTGCTGTTTCTCACACAGCAGGAAATGCTGCCCTGCAGAACTTTCCAGCTTCCCCCTCCTCCCCTGAGGAACCCTAATTGTGGCAGCTTTTGTGTATAACCAGAAAAAATGAAAAGGGATTCACTTACCAGGAAACTCTTTCGTCATAAATAAACTGTGGAGAAAAGGTTTAAAAATAGCATGTTATACACAAAGCCATAGCTGAAAACAGCTCATCACCTGAGGCAGGAGACAGGGCTTGGGGCAATGGCATTAAGCTGAGGTGTAGTTTGGCACTGCCCTCCTACCCAGCCATTGAACTTCTCAACCCTCAGTTTCTCTCACCTAGTCAAGGCAGGCAGGTACTCAGAATTCTGGTGTTAACCAGGGCTATTGCAGCAGTTACAGGGAAAACAGCTGGGAGCCAAGAAGGGGCTGCACACCTCTGACCCACTCGGCTGGTCCCACCGGGACACGGCCTCCTCCTGGGTCTGGGGAGAGCTGAGGGAAGGACCAGCTCCGTGGTGAGGGCTGAGGGAAGGACCAGCTCCTTGGTGAGGGCGGAGGGAAGGACCAGCTCTGCGGTGAGGGCTGAGGGAAGGACCAGCTCTGTGGTGAGGGCTGAGGGAAGGACCAGCTCTGTGGTGAGGGCTGAGGGAAGGACCAGCTCTGCGGTGAGGGCTGAGAGAAGGACCAGCTCAATGGTGAGGGCTGAGGGAAGGACCAGCTCCATGGTGAGGGCTGAGGGAAGGACCAGCTCCGTGGTGAGGGCTGAGGGAAGGACCAGCTCCGTGGTGAGGGCTGAGGGAAGGACCAGCTCCTTGGTGAGGGCGGAGGGAAGGACCAGCTCCGTGGTGAGGGCTGAGGGAAGGACCAGCTCCTTGGTGAGGGCGGAGGGAAGGACCAGCTCCGTGGTGAGGGCTGAGGGAAGGATCAGCTCCATGCTGAGGGAAGGACCAGCTCTGCGGTGAGGGCTGAGGGAAGGACCAGCTCCGTGGTGAGGGCTGAGGGAAGGACCAGCTCCGTGGTGAGGGCTGAGGGAAGGACCAGCTCCGTGGTGAGGGCTGAGGGAAGGACCAGCTCCGTGGTGAGGGCTGCCAGGGCAGGCGCAGGGCACACCCCGGCACCGTCAGGGTGAGCCCTCAGGGTGAGCGCCGCAGCCCGCACCGGCAGGTGGCTGTCGCAGCCCGCCAGCCCCGCGTTCCCCGTTCTCGCCGGGCACGGCTGACGAGGGACCCGCCGTGTGCCGGGACCCCCCTGCCACAGCCCCTGCCCGACCCCTCTGAAGCGCCCACAGGGAAGTGCCACATCCGCACCAGGGACGCACATCCACGGCAGCGCCCCAGGGAAACGGCACGGAAAGGGAATAAGCCCCTGAGAGCGGAGCGAACGCTCCCCCTCGGCCATACGGCCACGAACAGCAACTCCTGTGCGACAGCCGAGTTACACCGGCAGTTACAGGAAGAAAACACGATCACAAAACGCTGTAAATTACAGCTCCCAGTCACCGTGATCTAATCTGACAAGGCCTGTTTTAGGTTACAATGTGTTGGTGTGATGGGACATAAGCATGAGCATTGACCTCTGGGACTAAAAACAGCGCCCATCCCACTTTTGCCACTAATGACTCTGACTGTGTACCTTCAAGTTAAGATACACAGGCATCTTTTTCCGTTCAAGGGAATTAAAGAGTACGTTTTGCCAAGCTCTACAAGAAGACAAGGTAACGTTGCAATACTATTATAAGGTTAAAAAAACTCAGGGCTGAATCAAGGTGAAATAAGCACAGTGAGTGTGGTTTATCCACTTCTAACCTCTGTGGTTTAGAGTTCACTCACTCTTACCAAATGGCCTGGAGCAGCAAACACAGGTGAGTCTATACTGCTCTGCTATTTCTTAAAACAACATTGCACTTCCTTTCTTAATGCAAATGGAAGGAGACAAAGTTACATGGATTTAACCAACACGGCATCAAGCTTTTTAAAGCTGCTGTATTTATTACCCCTCAGGTGTATTTAGGATTAGTAAAGACACCAGTGGAGTGCAACTTGTAACACAGCACCACGAGCTGCTGTTCAAAACACCACAAGAGCAACATTCTAAAAGCAATATCATTCTTCAAGATTGATGATTCTATTCCAGCTGCAAAGAAGTCCCAATGCCCTGATACGGCAAATTATCCCTGCATACAAGGCTCTGAAGTGTTTTTTAAAAGGAGCACACAAACCTCAGGAAGAGGGAACCACAGGCAGGTTATGGAGCCTGTGGCTCATCTCCCAGCTGAGCCATGGGGGACTGAAGAGTCAGAATTTGAGAAAAAATGTCCTGCCACCTCAATCTGATTCTGCCTTAAAAGGAGAGGAAAGATTAGAGCCACTGTGAAGCCAGGGGTTCCCTGGCAAGCAAAGGGGAGGAGAAACTTCTTAAACTGAAGCAGTGTTTGACTCTGAAAGGAGAAATCCTCATGTACCATCTACTGGGGAGCAATATTGCATAAAAAGGGCTTGGTAAATCAGCTGGAGAGAAGTTTAACCACTTAAAATGTTTTCCCTTCCTCTCATCTTCCTCTGTTTTTCCCTAACAGGTGTTGAAGTCATTTGCAATGATTGCTACGGAGTAACACAAAAATACACGGGATGTGCTCCACATCTCCCAGGCCAAATCAGCCATGTAGTGCTGTAACATGGGAATATGAGTTCTGGCAATGCCTTCAAGGCTCCACTAATGCCTGCAGTTGCACAGTCCTGCTCCCCTAGCTATGTGAAGTGCCTTGAACTTCACCACTGATAAGATGAGAAGAGGGTGCATACACCTGGAGAGAAGCTAACTCAAGGCTTAGGGAAAAAATAACCCTATCCTGATACTATGGGGTACATCCCAAAAGAAAATTACTCCTATAGTTCTGTAAGTATGAATAACAGCTTATGCAGCAATAAAGTATCAGAGAAAAGTCTTATTCCTTATAAGGATAACAGAGATGTCTGTTCCACGAGCCATATAAACTTTCTCATGGCACAGAATATGTAACTAGGAATTTAAAGAGTCACTGGATGGACACAATACAATAGAGAATGGTTCTCCACATCTTGAAGTAGCTGACAACCATGGGGGTGAACCAGCCACGAAGAAAAACCTGCCTTGCTTAAAGAATTTAAAATTGATGACAGAGTCAACAGATTTTCAACTTGTTTGCTACCATGCAATAAATGAAATGCCCAGTCCAAGCACCAGGAGGCTAAATGCCAGGCAGCTGCCCACATCTGTGCTTCCTGTGGAGTAAACTAGGAGAATGCCTGCTGGATGTCTTTAAGCTTGTGCAGTGGAATTCACTACGATTGGTATGTGTGGCCATGTTTGTTGTTTAGCAACACTTCTTGGTACGAGGTCACTGTCAGGCTCCCAAAGCAAAAACAAACAAAAAGGTTTTTGCTTTGCAGCTCACTGCTAGTAATTACGTAGGAAAGTTATTTTTCACCAGCTGCAAAAAAGGCTGACCTTGCAGTATGGGGAACAGAAGCACCAACGGGTTGAGGCAGACCCTCTGTTTGGGACGAGGCAGACACAGGCCTTGGCACCTCCAGAGCGTGTCTGACACACAGGGTGTGTGGGAGGGGGCAAACTGAAACCCACTGCTGAAACACACTAGTCAAAGTAACCCAAACCGAGAAATGCAAGACCCCCTTCGGACTCCAAAGTGCCCCTCTTGCTCACATATGGAAGTTAACCTCACAAAATCACTCTTTCTTTTTTTCTTTCTTAGGGAATCTTAGGGCACTAGACTAGGCTGGGGGAGAAAGGATAAGCAACTGTTACTGGGAAACTAAATTTTTACATTTCCTCACATTGTTTGGTATTGGTTGCAAAGGTATTGCTAAACTGACAGCAGTGTCCTTATCTAAAATTTGTGCTAACACTTTTTCACTGTGTAGCCCAATTCTGAGGCATTTGGAGCATTTACTGAGCCTGATGAACACTGGAATATGCACAGCACTGAAAATTGCTGAAACTGTGGCCTTTGTTGGAGGACTTGCTGCCAGCATGCACTGAACAGACCTGCCCCAGTTATGTGTGGAAAAACTAACATTTTGTATTTGTTCAGGATCTCTTTCCCCTGGGCACAAATGCTGCCTCCTTACGGGTTAGTACACATTTTTTAGGAAACCACAGAGGTTGTTGCTGGAGATCACTGAAGCATCCCCTGCAAGGAGGCTCAGCACAGGGTTTTAGCTCTGCAGCCTGTGTCTGCACTGGGCTGATGCAGCCCACACCAGCTATGGCTCTGGACACTCCATGTCCTACCCTTGGGCCAAGCTTTCCTGCAGAACCACGGAGACTACAAGCAGTTTTCCACAAGCACAAATCCACGGGACTGCTGGAGCTAAGATTTTAGCTACGAGCCTGTGATTCCATAGCAGGTTCCCTTTACAGGTGGCAGTAGACACAGGCTCCCACAGAAGAACAACCTTCAAAAACTTACCACAATGAGTGCAACGACAGACAGGGTGTAGTAGATTGAATCTCTCAGGAGACTCCACGACGACAGCGCAACAACCTGGGGAAAGAGGCAAAGAGAGGATGTCAGCCAGGCTCTCACCAGCACCACTGCCACGACAGCAGCGTGTGCCACAGGCCAGCCTGACCCTCGGGGTGAGCTGGACTCCAGGAGGAGACCCAGGACAGGCAGCACCTTCTGGGGCTCCTGGAACAGCTGAGGGACACGGGCATGGCCAAGTCTGAAGCTCCTGCAGACTCAGCTGTCCCCAGGTCAGGCTGTGTGTCCCCAGGGCAGCCTGCCTCCAAGGAGTCTGCCAGGGCAGCAGGAAGGGGCTCAGCTTTACCAGCACAAACACACGGATCGGTATCACTACAGCTCTGGGTGCATCTCCACAGGTTTTGGGACAAACACTCACGTTAACACTCCAGCAAAGTGACACAAACAAAACCGAGCAATTTATATGCAGTGGAGAATAAAATGGCATTGCTATGCAGTTCATGTCACTTGACACCTCCCAAAGCCACAGAAATGAGGAGGAATTGTCACTGCAGGCTGAACAAGCTCGCAATTCAGAACTTAGAAGAAAAAATACCAGCGAGTAAATTAGTCTTTAACTTCATAAATAGTATTCAAAAGGACAGATTAAAGCAGTTATGTGGTGGTAACATCTTCAGTATGAGTCTATCTCTTGAATCTAGTAAGTCCCCTCATGTAGAAGCTTCTCCTCAAATCTGTATTTCCCATTTCTGGAGTGCATTTCAAACGCTGTGGGTCACATCCTTCACAGGTGTAAAGCTGATGGAGGCAGATGGGAGATGCTTCATTTACACTGACTCGGACCTGAACATATAAATGAATTTTCTGACCGTATCCTACACTCATGCTTATGCACGAATTCAGTCAAATGAACAGTAACTTTATTTTCTTTTCTATGGTAGCTGAAGAAAGGTTCTATTTCAGAGTGTTAGCAAAACCAGTTCCCAAATTTCTCTTTATATTAACTCTTACAATATTGGAATTTTCCAGAACTGCTAGCAAAACAAATGCTGTAAAAAGATACTGACCATTATACTTCAAAAATCTCTGCAGCCTCTTAATACTATGGCTTTTTTATGTGGATGTAATTTATGCCCAGTGTAAAGTCTCTTTATGCAACCACTGCCATGTTAGAAACCCCAATCTGAAATAAAAAAGCAGGCCTTTAAAGCCCTTGAGTCAGATGAGATTTATACCAGCTGACAATACATTTCAAGGCACACAGAGATAGATGAACGGACAACGCCTTCTGATGAAAATTTCCAAATGCAGAAACATAGTGATGGGGTCATAATTCTATTCAGAGATTCTTAATTAAATCTCACATTTATAGGCCGTGTGCCCCTTCATCCTGACTGAGCACTTTTTGTGTGAGCGTTTATAAAATACTTTGACATTATTCCACTCGGTTTTCAGGATGCTGCTTAAGGTCCTCTGCACTTTGCTCAGCATGGATGCTGAAATTCAAACCCCAGACAAGTGCCCATCAGCTGCCTCTTGACCACTCAGTGGGGACTGAACCCAGCAGCCCTGAGCTGAAAAGAACAGCTCTGAAGTCCAGGCTTAAATGAGAGCATCCCCCCGACGAGTCCCTGAGACTGACAGTGCCTGCTCCCCTGCACACCACAGCATCACCTGTGGGGTTAAAGTGACCCATGTCAGATACCAGGTTTCTGCTTGGGAAACTTTCACCCTGCAACCTCTTACATGCAACGTTTACTACTCGGAATGCTTATTTCCCTTTTTAAATGGCTGGAGAGCAGAAAAATCAAGATTTTATCAGTTCTAGCTTGATTTCTGTCATTTGTAACTCCTGAAGCTGTGACCCCACCCAGCACACACGATCTCCTCCACCTAGCACACACACGGAGTTCAGCCACCAGAGAGAAAATCCCAAAAATCAGGCACCTGCTGCCCTTAGCACTGAAGTGCAAAACACTCAGTAGCAACATACACCATGCCCCATCCTATACTCCTGGCCCACCCTAGGGCTTCACCATTTATCCTCTGTAACACTGACCCCTCTCTCTTTTGCTCTTCCACATTATTTCTCTCACCTTAGCAGCGTGGCAGCTCTTCTCCCATGCAGGAGATGCTCCTCCCAGAGGCCATCCAGCTGGCTGTTGTCCAGCCTGCTCTGCCCCCAGACAAAGCCATGTCACAGAACAGGGCTGCTGCTCCCTGGGCCAGGATGTTTGTGCTCCTGCTGCAGAGCCCAGAGGGGTATGCACTCCTGGGTATTCTCTCTGCTCAACTTCGAGGGCAAGTATGTTCAACATCACCTAATCACCTCCATGTTCTTCAGGGATCTTTTTCACTCTGAATTGTTTTAGGGTTTTCCTCATCTCATGGCCCATTCTTTGCTTGACATTCTCAGGCTCTGATCAGCTGCAAACACCGCTGGGAAATGCTAGGCTTTGGAAGCAGTCTCCCTAATCTTGTTTCTCTGTTACTCTCTGGCACAGAAGGTCTAGATTTTTAGGTATTAAGAGCTAATAACTTAATTGGTTAATGTGGAGAGGCAGGAATGCTTGGACGAGGGTGTCAAAAGATTAAAGGCAATCCCTGCAGCGATTAGCCTGAAGAGTCTATGGAGATGACTGGCAGAGATGTGCCAGCAGTGAATCCACCACTGGCCAAAGGCATCCAGAAGCAGAGAATCTGGGTCAGACTTCATGCTCCTCTTTGACGAGGACTGCACAGAAGCGATTCAGGAAGCTCTTCCCCACCCTAGCAGAGGCTTTTGAATGCTTGTCTGTGCTGACTGACAAAACTCCTGCTCACTGAGACCCCTTGCAAGCCCCTGAGCCACAATCACCAGCTGTGAGGGGCCGTGTCAGCCCCTTCCATCAGCCGCAGTGAGACACGCAGCAGGAACCTCCTCGCACACTGCTCCTGGTTTGCAGGGGCTACCCTAGAGCTGAGGGGGAGCTCTTACAGCCTGCTGGGGTCCCCTCCAGAACGGGCTGTGCTCCTGACACTACTGTTCAGCAAATCCTTGACACAACTTCAAATCAACCCCATGGTAACACAACAGGATCTCCTGCCAAAGCAAGACAGATGACTAACTGCTGGCCACTGTTACAGGAAGCAGTGAACTCAGGTGGAAGTCAGGGACAGATTTTCAGGGAAGCAGACTGGCTATAGTTTGGAGTTAATACATGTCTTATGCCTTTGGAATTATAGAAAAATAAAATGGGTTCTACCTCAGGTACCAGCTCTCATCTCTGATGAGGACAGGAAGACAAAACCCAGCAGCACTCTACTTCCTCGTGGTTTGCAGAATTCAGTCCCCAGCAAAGCCCTGGTTTTACCTCACAGCAACCAAACCCAAGCACTTCTGCAATCCACTGAAGAATCACAGAATTGTTTAGGCAGCAAAAGCCCTCTGAGATCATCGAGTCCAACCATCCCCCCAGCACTGCCAAGGTCACCACCAACCCATGTCCCCAAGTGCCACATCTACAGAGAGACGGGTCACAGCAGAGTCCATCAGCTGAAGCACCTGAGCCACAGCTGAAGAGAACCAGGACAGAAGAAGCTTCAGGACACACACACACATTGTGCTGCTCTCCCAGCCAGATGCAACACGTGCACAGCTCCCGGATGCCGCAGTGGTACCGCTCAGCACTGTGTGCATCTTGCTCCCTCTTCTGCCCAAACACAGCCCCAGGAACAACCCAATCAGGATTTGCTCAAAGAGAGCCTGCTGGGCTCACACTGCCTACCATCTCTCCAGAGGGTACAGAGTTTCAAGACATTCTTACCTACAGACCACTGTGAAATCTTCACCTGTTGACAGCATTTACTGTTGGCATTAACTGCGTTGGTAATAACAGTGACGTTAGTCGAGGTTTAATTTTACTTGCTCTGCATGAATGTAAGTGGCAGATGTCTTAGCAATAAACATCATTATTGGATCTTAATGACCTTATGCAAATCCAACCAATCATCCTGAAATCACAGCTGCTCAGCCAAGCCAAGCAGAAAATTAAAATATCCTCCATGAGACGACCAAGACACTTTCTCCACCAGCTATCTGAGAGAGAGGGAAATTACTTGAGTGGACAGAGCAAAACCTGCCTACAAGGATGGACCCTAGTATGCCAGACATTGCTGCTAAAGATAGATCTGTACTTTACTTGCAAACTTGCAGTTACAAGCACTTTGTCATCTGTGTCAGTGCTAGAAAGAAATATGAAGAAAATCTGCTTCACTATGCTCAGGTAAAATTTAATAGGTTCCCCTGTCTTTTACTCAGTTAAATCCAGCCTAAGGTTCATTCAAATCTGAAGTCACAGCAATTCAGGAGATACATATGTGAACGAGACAGGAAAAAAGGGATTCTTGCAATTCCTACAAATGGTGGCACTTAAAAATCATGGAGCTTTTTTTTTTGGAACACAAACCTCTGGGGCAGTTCCTTGAAGCCCTTCCACTGTCCCAAAGACTGACAGCAGCCAGCCAAGGCTGCTGGTCACCCAGGGATGGTGTCCTTCAGACAGACAGAGCTCTGGCACCTCCCTGGGCATGCACATCTCACGAGGTGAACGCCGACGGTGCCCAACCTCTCCCACCTGATGAGCCGCCGAGCTTCCTCGGGTGGAAGCACAGGACCACAGTACGCCCTGACTCTCACCTTGCCCCACTCCTCAGGCCCCACGTGTGTCTGTGTGCCCGTGTGTGTGCAGCTGATGAGCTGCTCCCCCACGCCAGGCCATGGCAGCCCAGTCTCTGTGCCTCTGGACACCGGTCCAGGCCCACAGTCAGTGCTGAGGCCGCGCTCAGCTCACGCGCCCGGGGACAGCTCGAGAGCGGGCTCAGAGCCAGCTGGAGCGCTGGGCTGGTGGCCACAGCAGGCTGCTCGGACAGCCCACACCTCAAGGGACCTGCTCCTGTCCCATGGCCAGTGCACCGAGCTGGAACACCCCACATAAAACAGGGTCAAACCAGAGAGGTTAACGAGACCCCCTCGGATTTTGTGATGCTCCGGCACTTGTCATTCTGTATGGAAAAGCAAGAAAGGCCAAATTCTTTCTGTCTGTCTTGACAGCAGCCTGGGAAATCCTGATGCCTGAGAAGCCAAATATCCCTGGCTGCCTTTGGAGAACCTGTCAAGGGCCTCACACTCCAGGACAGCCCTGACAGAGACTGATCTCTCAGGGCTTCTCTGTTTCCCTTGGCAGGGGCACAGGCTCTGCTTTTAAAATTTGCCATTGATTATTTTAAGAATTCCTCGCTTGGCTCAGGTAACTCTAAGGATCCTGCCACCTGCATGCTCATTCTCACTAGTCATAGTATCAACGAAGCATCACATATTAAGGTGAGAATGTGACAGTGCCCTACTTGTATCCATGTCTATATTACATTAGGCTGTAGATCCATCTGTGATTGTCAGCGAGAAGCCACTGCAGAGCCTCTGCACCTTTCCTGGGAGACATATCCACATCTATTACACTAAGGAACAGAGGCAGCCTGGAAGGTGAGGTGTTCACTTGGGACTGCAGCAGTGCAGCTCTTGTCCTTCCCCTGGTCCTATGGCCCAAGTTCAGGAGAGTTGATTAAGCATTCTCCCTTCCTCAGACAGGAGATAAGATTTTTCTTTTTTTTTTTCCCAGCAGCAGTACTAAATGTATGTGGGACTGCAAGGGGCTTAAATCCTTTGGAAAGGGGGACCCACAGACATGCAGTGACCGAGATGCACTGCGTTCATTTCTCACTCATAGCCACTTTGTTCACAGGCAACTCCCTTCTGACAGTTTTTCTCTCTGTTTAGCCTTTTTTGCCCTCATGTTAATCAACTACCAGCACCCACTTGATTTGTTTGCCACTGCAAACCACTCCTTAGCCTGCCCAACAGCACCTGAAGGCCTCATTTCACCAGCACTATTCCCACAGCACAACACGGGGTTGTGCCTGAGCCAAGAGCCACGGGCTAGAAATCCCACGTACAGGACGTGGCACGGCTCGGAGGGTGGCACTTTGACATCTGTAATTCAGACACAGAATCTGCCAAGCAGGTCCAGCACGATCTCAGAGGCTGCCCATGAGTCCCCAAACACTGGAGCTCCCAGCCCTCACCAGTGGGACGTCCTTCCTGGTGTCTCAATCACACATTCCTGGCTGCAGCCTCCACCTCTGGCTCAAGTCTGCCACAAGACTTCCGGCCACATCCTTCTGCACTGTCGGCCTTTTGAGGATACTGTTCCAATGCCTCTCACATCTTCTCTGAGGTCATTTCACCTCAGCCAAATCTCCCTCTCTTGCTTTGTGAGAGTCCCCCGTGTGGGAGTCACAGTCCCTGTCACCCTGCCCGGAGGGATGGCAATGTCCCTGCCCACTCCAGAGGGAGCACTCCCCATCCCAGGCATCTGCAGCACCCGACAGTGCTCAGCACCAGGGAAAACAGTGGAGGGCGGGGGGCAGGGGATGGATACCTGTGATCCAGAGGCTGCAGGCTTCGTGCTGTTGGAAAGGGCATGACCAAACAGAAGGTGGGAAACAGCAACTGCATGCTTAATATTCAGCACACACTTTCTCTCTCTCTCGCTCGCTCTTAAGTGCATCAGTCCTGTAGCATTTGTAATGAAGATAAGGCAGGAAGGAATTACTTAAGATAATTACTGCCATCTTCTAGCAGTGTGTAGGAAGAGAGGAACGGCCTGGCCATCAAGACCTGCACGGTAATTTTCACAAAACCTGCCTTGTTTTAGGCACTTTTACATCCTTCCTGCAATGAGCCAATCAGTCCCTCACCAGCTAATAATCATTAGCTGCAAATCCAACACAGCAGAGACCACAGGGTACACCTTCCCCCCTTACTGCTCCTCCACTGATCACCCCCTAGACTTCAACATGAACTTCTGAGCCAGTCACACTCTTTCCCACTTTACAGTCCCTGGAGGGAACAGAAGCATTGTTGACAGCAAGGTCTAAACACCTCTGGATGCCTGAGGAGCTGGGGTCAGAGAGCTGCAGAGGCCCAGAAACTGCAACAATGGGAGAGCTCTTCATGCCAGAGGAGCAGCCTCCTGCTCCCCCTGGGACAGTCCCGTGGTGCAGGGGAAGGGCCAGCCAGGCTGGCTGCCCCTCTGCCAGGAGAACACATGAGGGGCCATCCCATCGCACAGCAGGAATCCCAATCCCACATCCCCTCCTGGCACACTGAACCACTGCCACAGCAGACAGTTTAGACAGATTCCTGCATGGAAAGCGCTCCAGGAAAGCCGGTAGGCAGCTGGAGGTCCTTGTGCTGGACTGACAGCACAGCAGGATGTCCTGGACCAAGGCTAGGGAGCACCCAGAGACACTCCCTCTATATCCCAATATCCCAGGACACTAGGAGTATCCAGCTCAGTCCCCTGACCATAATCCTGGGCAAAGATCCCAGTGTCCCGGGATGCAGCATTCGGGCTTGCTCGGGGCTCTGACCAATACCCCACCACTCCCAGCCTCAGTAAAACACCAGATGAACTCAGGTCAGACCAAAGAAAAAGCCAGGCCTTAAAACACACATCTCTGTCAGGCAGTTAAAGCAGCAGTGATCTAAGGGACTCACTGTGAGGAAAGCTTCCTTCCCATCACCAGCCCCCTGATTTTACCTCTGGTCCCTCGTTCTCTGCAGAGCTCAGCTGCCACTCCGGCTCTCGGTTCGTACACTGCGCACCAGCTCAATTTATTCTCATTATTTCTCCGAGAATATTTGCTTTTTTAAGCAGCTCTAGATATTTTCATCGCTGCGGCAGCGATCTGTCTCTGTGACACTCTCAGAATGGAAACAGTGGACACCCTCCAAACCTCAGGACAAAGCCAAAAATATTTCCCTGCTCAACTGGTACTCGTAACCATCCATGAGCTACTGGGACCAGCGTGTCTCTTTAGCTCAGACTCCCGAGGCAGCAGGACCCCGAGACCTGCATTTGCAGATACCTGCTGGACTGCAGGATCTGCAGCAGAATTCAGGGATAGCTGTACACAGGCCAGTGTGCACAGGTTAAATATGTCCCAGTCTTTTCAGACTGGCCAGTCCTTGCCAGAAACAAACCCCAGATTTTGTGATTTCCCTTGCTTTCGCGCTACAAATGACTTAAGAAAAAATCCTACCAATGGTACATCCACAGTATTGATCTGTGTGTGAATTCTGAGAGAGAAAACTCGATCTCAAATGGTGACAGTGTTTCATGGCAGTTAGGAACTAGACTGTTTTGATGCTGATATGAATCCATTTTCAACTCTTCTGATTGTCTTCCCTATTTGTATCTCACTATTGAATGCAACTCTGCGAACAGGGTGCTGAAATGCTAATATAAAAAAATCACAGCAGCTTCTGTGATGGCCAGACCAGTCCTGGACCTTCATGTTATGCATTCATCAGCCACTGGCACTGAACTGGCACCACTTTCATGCATGCTGTTAGTCCATTTATGGGAAAGAAAGTTGCTTCAGGAATGACAAAATGCTTGCCAAGCTCATCAGAGCTCTCCCAAAGGAGACCCAAAGGGTTATGGTTTAACAGATACCTCTGACAGAGCTTATTCACCACACACAAGTCGATGCTATGGAGCAGCAGCAGCAAGGAGACAAGGCACGACACGGACAGAGAAGAGGATGGACACCTTTCCTGTTACCAAACACACTGCCTGGTGAATGCAAACCATGTTGGCTCACACAGCGGCCACAAATCTGCTGTAAATGCAGAAACCCCTCATTCCCGAGATAACACACTTCTGTTAGAGGGAGCCAGAAAGGATCTAATTTGCATTATCACTCAGAGTCGCTCTCTTGTCTGTCTGTGCCAAACATCCCAGCAGGAAAACCCCAGGGAAAGGGAGCATTCCACTGCCTACAGCAGATATGGCTCTGACAGCACACCAAGGGTGGCCCGAGGAGCCCACCCACCTGCCCAGGCAGCAGTAGGGGAGGAGCCGAGGCAGCAGGTAACTCCTGCTGCTGGCCTGGTAACTCCTGCTGCTGGCCTGGGGGCTGGGAGGGCCCTGTGTGTTCTGACCAGGACCTACAGAAAGGCTGCAGCCTCTCAGCATTGAGGACCCTTGGGCAGCACCTCTGAATTAATGGTGCCTCTGTATCCTGAAACTCCACTGACACCCTTCTGCCCTGGCTGCACCTTTTACCAACACCTGGCATTCCACAGGACACTGCCAGCATCCTCCCTCTGTTGTTCCCATACCTGGGCTTTCCCACATCACAGCCATACCAGCAGCTCTATGTTCCCAAGGACCACTGCCTTGGCTTCTGGGACTAGTTCTGTGTTATTAGTCTGTCCCTTGCCTGCAACACACCCATGAGTGAAAGAGCAGGCCCACAGTCACTATGAAATGCTGCCAGCACCAAAACCCACTGTGCCTCGGCCTACGAGAGCAGCACAGTCCCAACAGCTGGCATTAAGCCCTCCTGAACTACTTCTCCAGAGTTTTACGTGTTTTCCACTGATAGTCACAGGTCAATGAAGAAATAGCAACAGCAACTTGACTCTCCCCTCCTGAAACTCCCCCACAGCCCAGGAGAAGAAAACAAAAAAGCGCCTGGATGCAATCACTGAGGCAAAGGTCAGTAACGACTGCTGTTTGAGCTGGGAGTGAAATCAAAGCTTAAAAGATTAAGATGCATGCAAGCTGGCTGTACGGCACAAGTGGGGTAAAAGAGATGACAGAAGTCCCAGGCTCTTCATTAAACAGTGTCCTACCAGGCTATTAAACTGTTTAGTTTCCCTGTCACTGTGTAACACCAATTTCTCAGGCGTGTTTTCCCACTGACATAACCCAGAGCGCAGGGCAGCAGGTGATTCCGAGGCGCCTCAGCTGGCACAAGGGTTCCCTGACCTGGACAGAGGAGAACCTTCTGAATTTAGTTTATTTCCTCAGGTAAAAGAATCCCACTGAAGCAGAAGGAGGCAGATCAGACAGTCTGGATAGTCCTTTTTCACTCAGTATACTGAGGAATTATGCCTTGCCACTTACTAGACCTCTTGACAGAACAAATAACTGGAAGAACATCTGTAGAACAACCCAGCATTCTTGGTCCTCTGCTCCACCCAAGAGCAGCCTGGTTTTTTCTGTGAAAAGGTAAAATAGAGAAAGTTGAACTCAACTGAAAAACGCAGCAGTTAAACACTAATTAACAGATCAAGCCACAGATTCAAAATTACAGTTTAACGCTGGACTTGCACGACTTGCAACCCATGGTTATATTGCTCTCCTTTAAGCACCTTTCACCCTCCGTCCTCCTCTGCAACACTGCAAAAGGCGGTGGGTCAGTGCTGGGTGAGGACAGAGGAAGACAGGACAGCGTGCAGGGCAGAGCAGCAGAGCTGCAAAACTGAGACGAATCTGGATGGGGAATGTCCAAAGCCGAACAAGCTCTGCTTGTGCTGGCTTGAATGAGAGCCAAATTAAGCAAGGACTGCTTCCGAGAATCCCGTGTCCTTGCCACCAAGGATGGTGAGAGGGCAGTGGAAGGAGGGGAGAATTTGGGAAGCACAAACATGAGCGTGTGAGAAGACAGGACAGAGCGACTGAGGCCCTGCAAGCACAGAGAAAGCCTGACACAATCCATGCCTACACAGACAGCAGCATCCATGCCAGCATCTCCCCTGCTGTCCCACATGTATCCCCCAGAACGCCGCTGAACTCGTGCCTGAAGCACCCGCTGCCATTTCACCTCACAGCGTTCTCTGACTTCCTCGTTCCCCTGAGCCAGAAGGAAGCACAGCAGACACAGCAGCTAAAGAAATAACATTTGGGTTGTGTGACTCAGCAGCAGAAGGGAGCCACGCTGGTGTCCCAGGTGTTCAGATAAGGGAGAAAACAGCCACAGACACATCCAACCTGCACTACAAGCAGCAGGTGTGCCAGGATAACGTCAGCCAGGAGAAGTCAGGGCAAGAAGACACAGAGCAGAGGTGTGGGGAGAGGAGAAGGGATCGAGACCACTGTGGGAAAGCCGAATGCTCAAGAGACAGCCGAGGTGGATTCATGATCCCGGGGAAGAGTCTGGCTGGTGCAAGCTTTTTTCCTCTCAAGCCTCCAGAAAAGGAGAGTTGGGCTGTGTAGACACTGACATGGCCACTCAAACCAAGGCCAGCCCAGTAAGAAAATCCCTGTTCAGTGTGGAGCAGCAGGAGCAGCACCTGAAGGCAGGACCAAAGAGTGTGCCACAGGATGCTGTGCAACAGGGAAAGAACAGGCCTGTGCCAGCTCTAATTGGCCCCTAAAATGACAAGTTACTCTTTTCTATTTAATCTCTCTGTGCTTTGTTTCCCCATCTTTAAAACATCCCTTCATCTCACAGAGGTTTGGGGAAAATTAATTAATTGCTCATCAACTGCTCAGATACAATAGTGATGAGATCAGCAGACGTTCAAGAGGAAATTAATAATTCTGCCTCTGGAACAGGGCTTGAATAGAGCCTGGTAAATAAGGCAGAAGGGCACAGAGTGAACAATAAAGAGAAACAAAATCCTGAATAGCTGCTCATTAAGTGAGCAAAGTCCATTCTGTGCCTGAGGGAGGCAGGGACCCCACGGAGAACCCAGCAGGGGACCCTGTAATTAAAGGCTAGATAATAATGAACACACACCGGGGGGGCAAATTACGGGTGCACAGGGAACCCCAACGCTGCTATTTTCTAACTTTTCCGTGTTTGACTTTCAACCCTAACAATGCTCTTTTAATGCCTTTTTTAGGTGTGCAGTGTCCTACAGAGGTGTGGGCATCGTACTTCCCTTCTCCCGTTCCAGCAGTGGGATGTCTATTCTGATTTATTCTGAAAAGTGTGCACTTACAGCCATTAAAGGCTTAGAAGAACAAACAATTTGAGTTGGTGCTCAAGCAATGCACACCAGCTTTTTGGGGCCGTGGGCTTGTTTCTTTTTCTAAGCAAGGTAACCAACCCGCTATTTTCTTAAGCCAAAGAATAATACATCCAAACACAGCACGCACAAACTACAACCTAATTCAAAAATAAAACATAGCCCAGAGAGAGTTGGTCAGTATTTTACAATTCAACCATTTACCAGTCAAAAACCATAAAAACCAAACCAAAAGAAGGCTTTCTGAAAGAGTGCTGATGGAAATGCTGCAGAGAGCCCCTACAGGTCTGAGTTCTGGCATTCCCAGCCCATGGACAATACATCTGAAAACCTGAGGGCTCCAGCTGCTGAGCTTACAGGTCTGAGCCCAGAGAAAAAGCCCTGGAGCACAGCAGCAGCTTTGACCAACGACCAGACCCCAAGCTCACCTGGCAACTCAACACTGAGATCCAGGCCCCCAGCTGAACTGAAATCCAACCACCAAACAAATTCAGCACCTATGTTAGTACCTCTGTAGTGACACTGTTGATAATAAAACCAAATTCCTGTTAACACTAACACAAAACAAAAAGATGAATCACTACGATAAAAGGGAATGACTTTTTGGTGAAAGACTGGGAGTGAGAAAAAATATAAATAATAAACCAAACCAGAGTTTATCCAGAACATTGTAATTATTGACACTGAGGTTTCTTATTTGCTCATTAAAATCACAATTCCAAATCCATCATTCCAGTGCTCAGCCACCCTCTGAGGGTTAAACTGCAGCAAACAAGTGTTAAGTGACTTGACTAAACCATACACACATCACCCCTAGAGTCAAGGAAAACAAAGCTGGGACAAATCAGGCAAAATCTCAGTTCTTGGCTTGAAAGAGATGTGCAGACTCCACTCAGGATGACTCTCAGCAGCCAGTCCCCAGCTCGGACTCCTGAACGCTCCCCCTCCTGGAAGGTGAAGGCATTTCTGGGAGCACTCGAGCTGTGTCACATCCTTCAGAACCATCTCCCACCTGCAAACAGGCTCTCGAGAAGACTGACATCCTCTGCCAACCCCCAAACTCCAGCAAGCCTTTTCCACCGAAAGCTGTGATTTGGAGCCAGTATTTTTAACAGGTTTGAAGCGTGCAGTCTACACTGTGGAGAGTAAAAATCGGAAGAACTGGCTCCTCTGCCACTGTGCTAAACAGTTAATCACCTTCATTGGCTTGAAAAAAGCAGCCTGAGCAAGAAGTCCTACTGATTACAGGAGAACACCCCTGGGGAACACAGCTTCATGCCCCGGGAAGGCTTTGGTCACTAAAAACTGACCTCGATCAACTGGGCTTTCACGGAGTTACAGCAGAGCCACTAACACATCGAGCATCTGCAGCTTCCAGCTGCATGTTCCCATGCAAATAAGGACACTTAGGCGGTTAAAAGGTGTTATTGTGGCCTTATCCCGAAGCCTCCTCACAGTGAAAATGTTCACCTTCATCCTGTAAAAGGTCACGGCTACTGAAAGTAAAATTGGATCACAAGTTTTCCCAGGAAAGCCCAATCTCTCTGCATGCTTTCTCATACTGACCAAGTTATTCAGGTCCCAGTTCTTCTCCTAGAGCCAATTATCCCATTGCCCTGCGTTGGGAACCTCACCCTGCTTCTCCTCTTTACAAGTAAGTCTGCACAATAACACATCAAAGGACATTTATGAGGTTGTAAAATACCGGGCAAGTTGGCAAGTGCGAAGGTGAATGCAGATTCAGATATTTAATTATACAGTCAATCATGTCTGCAGTTCAGACAGCAGCTCAGATCTCAAAACTTAATTACTTTAATTTCAGATTAATAGCTTGTGTTGTCATAAGGAGTTTGACACGCTGGAAAACAGTCAGAAACGACACTGGGAATTGATCCTGACTGCTAAGGAGGAAAAACATTGGAGCATCCGTGGAAGTGTTCAAAACTGACTGGGCCAGGCTCTGAGCAACCTGACCCAGCTTTGAAATCAGCCCTGCTTGGAACTGGGGGAGTCAGGGTGTGAGGGCTTTGGATCAGAGGCCCCCAGAGGTCCGTTCCCACATACCCCATTCTGTGCCTATGGACACAAACGACGAGACAAACCACAAGCAAAACTGTATCTCAATCACACAACTTCCCAAGCCCTGCCAATCACCCACATGCACCCCAAGCCATCTTGCACAAAGGCAGCTGCTCTGGAGCCACTCCAGGAGCACCATCTCTCCCTGGAGGTGCTTTGCAAGGCTTCCCACCCTGATTTACCCGCCAGAGGCACCGACACCTCCTGGCTCCTCCAGCCTGAAAGGGCCCAGTACAGCCATCACTACGTGGCTTTCAACAGCTACCAGGAGGAGGTGTTAAATAGCCAACTTTTATTCCTTTGACCACCTACATCTTGGGCAGCCTAAAACACCAGAGCTGACGTTTGCTGTTCTGCTTTTCATTTCGAAAACGCGAGAAGAATAGCACAGGGCCCTGTTAAGAAGAACAAAGCCAGAGGAATTTGTGGCAAGGTTGTGAACCTGGCATCTGATTTCACAGCACAGGGTGCAGCAGGAACCGTTAGGAATCATTAAATGCTCTTACCTGTCCTGCAAAAAGCCCACACACGCCAATAATACAGAGAATGTTAAATACAGCTGAGCCTACAATGGTTCCAACGCCCACATCTCCTTTTGTGATAAAAACACCTGAAAAACAAGTTCAAGGGAAGCTGTGTAAATTGGAAAGAGCAGAATTTTTTCACAAAAAAATTGCAGACCTCACAACCCCAGTAATGAATCTAAAGGCAGGCACTGGTTCTGCCACTTTTTCTTATATTTAATAGGGCAACCTGCAGAGACTTGCTTTCTGAGGGGACCTGGACAGATTGTCTGATGGAAACCAGGTACCTTAGTCATGTCTAAGTTACCAGCCTCCTGGTCTGGTGACCATTATGGCAATACTCATCACAAAACACTGTAAGCTCTGTGGGAGCAGCTGGTTGGACACAAATTTGCAGGAAACTGTCTCCCATAAAACATTCCTTCCCCAGTACTCCCCATATCCCCATCCCAACAGGCTTCAGCAGGGATGAAGCTTCAGTAGAAGTTGGAGCTGATTCAGAGTCATCTGGCCATTAGCTACTTCCAAGCTGAATGATGCCTCTCAGGATGAGTTATGGGGCTCTTTTCAGAGCTCTTCTGTCACACTTGGTTAAAATTGGCCAGTGAGGCTAAAGGTGAGGGAGATGAACTGACAGACATATGCATCATGGTGCTGCACAAAATCCTTTCCTTAGGAAGCCAGCCTAAATATAACACTCCATCTCCTGCTAGCTGTCAGTTTGTTTAAATTCATCACTTGCTTTTAAGGTTCCAGCAGTATTTATCTGGCCAGTGCAGTTTAGGTATGTTTTCCAACTTCATCCTTTTCTCAGAAACACAGAAGCACTCACCTGTCAAGTGACATGCATCTGGATTACACCACAGCAGGATAATGATCTGACTATTAGGGTTTTTCTAAGTTGCCTGAAGGAATCTGGTTTTATTTTCACCCTGCTACTGCAGTCCCCTTAACTGAAATACAGCCCCAACTTTGTCCAATTTAAGTTCCCAAATGTTACAGCTTTGCTCGTGTGCTCGTGTAAGGAGATCTCTCTGCAGAGCACACAGCTTTGTGTGAATTAATTCGTGCTCTGCATCTGACTGCTGTGACTCAAACAGGAGCGTCTCCTGGAGAAAGTATCTAAACTGAAAGCTAATTCTCCTTGGTGATGGAGAGCTCTCCATACCCTCCCAGTCACTGCCCTGATGATCCCCTGCCAGCAGAGAAGTGGATGATGGAAACCAGGAAACTGCACAGAACAGCACCTTTGTACAACCCTGACTGCAGTCCCCGCTCAGCTTACGGCTCCGGAAGGACTTCAGCTAGTGAGGACTCCCCACAGTCAGTCCCAGGCGTGCCCACGAGGGAAGGGCCTGGGGTTGTAACAAACGTTACAGGCACGCAGCAATCCCATTTCAACTCTGGAAAGCAGCCAGGGCACCGCCAAGGCTGGGGAAGCAGCAGGTTATAGTTACCTATGACAGATGTAAAGAGCTCGGGAGCGGAGCTTCCCGCTGCCATGAACGTCGCCCCAGCCACGTCCTCGCTGAGATGCAAGCGCTGCAGAGAAACAGAGGCACTGGTTACAACACAGAGCAGCTGAAGGAACCCCACTGCAAACGTCAAACTGTCTGCCCAGAGCGGAAACTTGTGTAAAGTTTTACGTTAAAAAAGGTTAAGTACAGGGGAAAAGTCATCACGGGCATTGGCTACCTAAGTCAACATCTCCTGGCAGAGAGGGCAGGTTGTGCCTGTGCCACCCTTTACACTCTAGACAGTGGGATAGCTGCACCACTCATGGCTCTGTCTGCCCCACGATCCCAGCAATACACACCTGATCCACTTTGGCCCATAAAGGGCAGGGCTGCGGCTCAGCCTTGGTTCACCCCCAGCCACCTTCCCTGGCATCACTTAAGCCTTGGACATTTACCCTCACCTCACCCTCTTTCTCTTGGATCACCATCACTCACCTCCTACACCTGTCCCCCAGCAGTACCCAGGGACTGCCTAAAACAGAGACTTCTGGAAGGGAAAGGACTCACTGTTCTATGAAAACTTCATCAGCACATGTTGCTTCCAAAGATTCACTTGGCTAATCACGCTCTTAGTGTTGTCTGCATTCCCACTGCTCCATATGCAGCACCAGTGGCTGCTCAGCAGATGCCACAAGGCTGCTGAGGACCACGTGCCTCACTGGCACCTTCTCCTGTTCAAAGTGGAGGTAAAACCAGCCCCCCAGACAGCCACCAGCTCTGAGCTGTTACTGCACCAGCCCCCCAGACAGCCACCAGCTCTGAGCTGTTACTGCACCAGCCCCCCAAATAACCACCAGCTCTGAGCTGTAACTGCACCAAGCTGGGTGTGAGGCAGCAGCTGCCCTATGAGCGCAGGGCAGATCCACAGCTGGAGCAGGAGGATGAGCCGAGGGTGCTGGGAGGTGTCCCTGGCAGAGCTGGCTCCTGGAGGCAGAGCCCCCAGCCTGGCAGCAGAGAGGAAACCTCCCTGTCCCCTCGTCCCTCCGCAGCACTGCAGGGCTTCTCTGCAACTTCATCATTGGCTCTGCACAGAGACAAGACTGCAGAAATCCTCCCACCAGCCTTATCTGGATTGAAGGTCCCACAACGGCAATCCTGGCCCCTAAGGGAAGGGAACCCTATCCACTCACCACACACAGGCAACACTTGTATGTAGGTTATGGGGACAAGGTGAAAGGACAGGATGTGCCCTCACCAGCAATGCTTTTTAAGCAGAAACCACAGCATCGCTGCAGTGCTGTAGAAGCTTATGGAACTGGATTAAACACAGTTTTATGGAAAATTATTTCAAACAGGATCAAACCTACTGTGGAAGAGTTCATGAGACCAGAAGTAGATTCCCCAAAGGGCAGGTTCTTCTGCAGGCTGCTCTGTGGAACTATGGAGACAGCCATCCTACAAGAGCTGCTGCAACACACGGTGTCTTTTGAAAGCAAAGACAATCAGCCTTTGTAACGTGACCCATGCCTTTTCCTGTGCTTTCTTGAGCGCTCACATCAAGGACAAACCATGGAAAGCTGGATGTTTTGAAGACAAGCCATTCTGGACTAATGAAATCAAAAGTAGTTGGACCAGGAAACAGGACTGCACATTTCTTTTGCTATCATCTAATTACAGAAGGGTTTAATTATGCATAATCTACATAAAAGGGCTTGAATGCCCCCAAAGGTCACCTATGGAGAGAGAATCAAACAGGAGTAATAGGAACAGTAAAAGTCTGATCCATTTATATGACCCATTTTGATAATTTCTAGTGACACAGCACCTCTCATCTGGGCAGTCTGATGTTCAATTGCAAAGCCTTCTCTTGCACACACAATTAAATAGAACTTGTTATTATCATCTTATTGGTGGTGCTGGGTAACGGAATGGTTTGGAACCACTAAAGCACACGAGGAACTGTTATGTACCATTGAGAAGATAACAAATAACCAAAAAGCAAAGATCTGGGCAAATGAAAACTGCCTTCTAGGGCCCAGGTGCAAAAAAAGGCTCGCACAGCAGGGCGCTGAACCACAAATATCAGGTTAGTTTAGAGATGACTTCCATCAGAGCTGTCAGCACAAATGACTTCTCCTGCCATCTCTGACACCTCTCCCAGGGCTAGGCACAGCCCATGCCCTGACGAGTGGCACTCACTGCCAGGAACACGGGCAGGCTCTCCTCCAGATGACACAGACATCTCACTGCCAAGACCAAACCGTATTTCTACATGCAAAGATTCCATTGCCTGGAACTGACACAGAGAGGGCTTGCAGTCGCTGTGGGCACATGGTCTGTGTTCTCTCTGCAGTGTCTGACCTGATTTAGGCTGAAATGTACTCCTTGTCTTCTAAAATTTCAGCATGCCAACCTTAGCAAAAGAGGGACAGAGTCCCTTGCAATTGCTGGGAGCATTCACAAGCTTCTTGACAGCTGACCCAGCTGTCCCAGCTGCTTTACAACTTACACCCACACAACACAAGGTGTGAGGAGACTCGGGTCTTCCAGCACCAGGTACAAGACCTGCGACTTCGACTGGGGCAAATCACCAGAGGTTTTAGTTTGTGTCAGATAAGGGTGTTTCTGCAGAGACATCTACAAAGACACACAAACGAGGCAGCAGCAACTCCCCCAGTGTGAGTGGCTGGAGCACCCGGAGAGCCCGTCAGCCCGTGAGCTGAGCCCGCGCACACAGGCCGCACCGAGCAGCTACACGAGCAGCACGAGGAGCACTGCAGGACAGTGAATACACCGCCATCACACCCTGAGGCCCTGCAGAGCTGCTGCACGAGCAGCACGCGAGCCGAAGGAACATCTTCCCGTACTTACTTCACAGATCTTCTCCAGCGAAGGGACAAAGAAATCATCGCAGACGATCGCCAGCGCGTAGAACATGTACACGGCCTGCAGGAGAGGAGAGCAAAGGCTCAGTCTGGACACTGCCAGGCAGGACTGAACAGCAGCATCCCAGGTTTGGTTTGGCACATTTTCAAAAAAATGAAATGCTCTTGCGAGAACTTATGGAGCTGTCCGGGATTTAACTGAAAGACCCTATTTATCCAAAAGTTCTTACAAGCTATCAAAAACTGCCAACATTTTATCATCCCTGTAAAGACTGCTTTTTTTAAAATTTTCTGGACACTGCTAAGCCACACTGAAATATTTTTGCCTTCCTTTTTTCCCCCCATTGCACAGTGCAAGGTTTTTTTTTTATCACTGTGGTCTGTGAAAATCCAAACCTTGGAGGAGTAATTTTTGAAATCTGGTGTTCTGAAAAAGGGGAAAGGAGCTTGTTTTCTGTAATTTTAGTGCTCTGCCATGTCACCTGAGTCCCAGTGGTAAATCTTGCTAAACTTCATACAGGAACAAACAAAACCCAAGGGAGAACACAGGACTCAAAAGGACCTCGAGCCAATCAGCTCTTCAGTTTCATGCCAGAAGCATTTAATCCATGTTTCTGTACTGTGAACAGAACGTGTTGGGGCCTGATCTCTGCCCCGAGAGGCAGATGGCACAGTGTGGCTCCCATCCATGCAGCAAAGCCCTGTCCTCCCTCATGGGGTAACCTGGTCGATACTGCCCAGATCCTCCAGCTCTGCTTGTTGTTGAAGTCCTGCAGAAGCTCAGGTGATGGGAGGAGACCAGAGTACTTTTTTCTAGAGGGAAAGCAGCAATAAAAATGCCCACCATGTTTTTTTCTTGTTTTAGCTTTCAAGGAACAGGTGTAAATCTCCCAACCCACCACACACCCAGATTCTAACTTGCCAGAATTGCAATTTGGCTGCAAACAGCCAGTAATTACTGTAAATCTCAGCCATGAAAACTTTTCAAGCTCGAAAATAATTCAAGTGTATTTTTTTCAGGATTAGAGATGGGAATTTCATCAGAACAAATTATTTTGACACCATCTGGAAGAACAGGCACTAGACTGTCACTTAGGACAGTTTCTGTGCTTCTCTGTCACTCCTCATAAACGTGAATAAATGTAACTTGGCCTTTTTGAAACTCTTGCGCTGCAAAACGCTCCCGAGGACTACAAACGTAAGCAAAATTCCAGGTCCCCAACTCTGCTGGATGCAGCAAAGATCCTGATCTTGCAGAGGGAGCACCAGCTGCTGACACGATGCCAGCTGTAAGAACAGAGACAAAGGAAGCAAATGGCTCGCAGGCATTGTGCATCGTAGGAAGAAGGATCAGAAACGGCCCCAGAGAGTTGTGTGGCCAATTCCCATTGAAATCCGGTGGAGAGTGAGCGCCTGGATTTTGATCTGCTAATCATATTAATTTGCGGTGGGTCATGCCAGTGTTTTCCTTCCCCAATACACAATAATGCCTTTCAAGAACACTCATCTGTCACAAAAATGGCATCTCATGGCATTCTGCTTATTAGAGGGCACAACCACAACCCTAAAGGGTGACAAGGGAATTCTTCCCCACCCATGCTTTCGCATTTGTAGGATCAGGTACAAGGGAAAAGGCAAAAAGGAGAGTGAAATGAGTAAGGAACAGAAAAACAAATGTGAAGAAACTGCCCCTCTGTTCTTGGTGATCCCCCTGGAGGAGCAGGGAATGGCAGCTGCTGCAGTGGTTGGGAGCATGGAGCCAAACCCACTGCCCTCCTCGAGAGCATCCTGGGTGACTTCAGCAAATGTCAGCCCTGGGTTGAGAGCACCGACCAGGTTGAGCCTGACCAGGCTGAGCCCACGCTGACTTGGACGTTGGAGCATTTACTGCAATGACCTCACTGCTGCCACACACCTGGGTTTGGCTGTGAGGCCTCCCTAATCTTACAGAAGTGGCTTGAGTGCAATACAGTGTAAAGTGGCAGAGTCTAAGGAGTATCTGGCTAAAACCCAGTCTTGTCCACAGACTAAACCACTGGCAGCTACCCCCCATCAGTGAACACAAGGACAGTAACTGTTACTTCCTTGGAGTTCTTTCGGTTTTTTTGGTGGGGCTTTTCTTGTTTGTTTGCTTTCAAAACGAACAAAACAAAGCAAGGTTTAGAGTTTGGGCCAGCAGGAACAACACAACCAAAACATTTAATTTCATGTCAAGTCAGGCTCCCAGTGAGGGAGCCCAGAGACCAATGCAGGCTATTGCATGTGAAAAGGAGGAAGGCAGCCAGCACCAGGGCAGGCCAGTCTGCACTGTATTTATTACCCACGTGGGAAAAGCCAACAGGATGGCTGCGATGCTGGGCAGCTTCCATCTAAGTTCACCTGAGATTCCAACAGGGAGTTTCGTGGCTTTTTCCCTCAGCACACCCCCCCAGTCCTCAGAGGTGCCGTGGGAGCAGCAGGATTGGTGCAGGAATGGAAAGGAGCGGGGCAGTGTCTTTAGCCAGGCAATATACTTTAAAGACACTCTTCCTCCCCAGAAGGACATTAGAAAATTAGGAAAATGCAATGGCCCTGCGTAAAAGGATTACAAATGCCCAGTTCAGTATTACATTAGGACTGATTTTAAAATTATGATTCTAACAAAAAAGCATCAGAGAATAATTGCAATCTCTGCATCAAAGGATCTTAAGTATCTTACTAGAAATACCTGTTCCATTGCACAGGATGAACCAGTCATTTTTCACATTTGTCCAGCAGTGTTTCACCTTCCCACAACAGTCTTCATACTCAAACTAAAACTCGCTTCCCTGAACTAAAATAAGCAGCTTTTCACAAGAGAGAATAATGCTGCAGGAGCCAGCAATCCCCAGAGCCCTGCCTTCTTCCCAGAGCGCTGGGACAGGCCGAGGTGACTGTCCCTGCTGCTGCCCCACAGACCCCCTGCCCTGGGGGGCAGGCCCAGCCAGGGGCCACCTCTGAAACCAAGCACAGGGCCTTCCTCAACTCCGGCCACGTTACAAGCCTGCCTAAAACTCCGTTGTTGGAGAGAAATTAAAAAGGCCCACTCCAACCAGGGTCCCCCAGAGCCCAGGTTCCCGTGGGGCAGCAGCGAGCTGCGGCACAGCATTGCCATGGCAGGGACAGGCAGGCACCGGGACAGGCACCGGGACAGGCACCGGGACAGGCACCGCCCGAACGAGACAGCTCTGGCTGTCCAAGGGAGATGGGGCTGGGCTGTGGCTCGCTGCAGAAATAGATAAAGACAGGATGCAGCCAGGGCGACCTACATTTGCCAGCGCCTGGCGAGGAGGGAGGCAGGTGCCTGCTGGAGCCCCCCGTTCCCATGGCTACACGGAGCCACGGCACACCAGGAGCAGCCACTGCTCCTCCACCCCCTCAGCGTGGAGGGCACAGCTCTGCCCAGGGCCAGGCTCGGCCCCGACCACGCACAGGCCCCCTCACACTGGCAACGCAACATTCCCCGGCACCACATTCCAGATTTGCCAGAGAAAGCTGGGAAAAGGAGGAGCAACACCGTACTGTCAAAAAGACCAGGATAACACACAGACCCAAACCCTCCATTCTTGGCTGTCAGCAAAAACCTTGGGAATTCCTCAGCAAAGCCATTTCCCCTCCCCATCTTGAGGAGGTAACGGGGGGCCATGAGCACGGCAGGGCTGAAGGTCCACATGGGCACCAGTGCACACCAGCTGGAACTAACTGAAAACCAGGAAAATGCTAAGAGAACAACTAGACAGCCTTCCAGAACCTAAAGGGGCTGCAAGAGAGCTGGAAAGGGACTTTGACAAGGGCCTGGAATTACAGGACGAGGGAGAGTGGCTTCCCACTGACAGAGAGCAGGGTTAGATTGGGTATTAGAAAGAAATCCTTCCCTGTGAGGGTGGGGAGGCCCTGGCACAGGTTGCCCAGAGAAGCTGTGGCTGCCTCATCCCTGGAAGTGTCCCAGGCCAGGTTGGATGGGACTTGGAGCAACCTGGGAAGAGTGGAAGATGTCCCTGCCCATGGCAGGGGAGCTGGAACTGCATAACATGTAAGGTTCCTTTCAACCCAAACCAGTCTATGATTCTACAAACTACAATGTTAAGCCCTCAAGTGCTGGGGAGCTCTCAGGTTGCAGACTGTATGTTTGGTCCTTTAGCAGGGAACAGCACCAGACTCTCAAAATCCAGATCCTGGCCCCTCCAAACTGAACAACCCAAAGCAGTGACTTAGCAGGGAGTTACTGCCCGTGGCAGCATGCCCTCTTCTCAGAGGGGACATGGAAATAATGAATAGCAGTGAAGCAATCAGTTAACGAGCTCTGAAGAAGTATCCAGGAGAAATTAAACACCATGGCTCCAAACCTGTAATATGGCCTCGCTGGCCCACTTTTTCTTTAAACCAAAGTATTTTCAGCTCGGCCCTAAAACTATTGCTGAACTGCCTAGCTTCTCCTAGATTTTTCCAAGTGTTTAGGGCTTTACTTTCATCTTTGTGAAGCGCTAGATCATGTTTAGTAATTCACGCAGCCCCACCCTGAGATCTGCTGGGTCTTTGTGTTTTCACTTTATTAAACAGCAGAGACCCAAGGCCCCAGTGATAGCTTTTGTCCCGTTTCTCTGGCTGCCGTTAAACAGCTTTGCCTTGATGTCTTTCAGAAAGAAACATGAAAGTATGGGCAAAGGGGCAGAGAAGAAAGGACAAGTTTTTACTGAAATGAAGAGAAACTGTTTAAGGGGAGGTCAATAAACATGAGAAGCATGATGATGACCTCTAATCATCACTGCATTGTTCTCCCTACCACTACAGAGCCCCTTTTACAGGCTGATTTCCTCAAACCCACTGAGAAACCTCAATGGAGACAATGAAACTCTGTGTCTGTATCCTTTTTTTTCTCCAAAAAGGGCATTTCTGCACATGCTCTGATTTCATCACATGTTTGGTAACTGTACTGCTGGGAGGTAAAAAACAGATTTAGAGGTTCATCACCCCAGTACAGAGACAACCCCTTTCAACACAGACTAGAGGCAGGTTGCTAAATGCTGACAGATGTCTATTTTCTACAGGTATCATTTTTTTTCTTTGACAAGAGGTTGTCCCCAACTACTACAGTGCTACAGGCTGGATCCAGCTGGGTCCTGCACCTCAGGGACACATAAGACAGAGTATGGTCAAGAAATGTTCTTAAGTCAACCAAACTGGTGTGGAGAATGATGGCACTGGTGGAGCGAGGCAGCTGCCCTGCTGCCTGCCAGAGGGGGAGAACCCGAGTGGGCACTTCTGAGGGGACAGCAGATGCTTACTTCTACTTCTCATTAAGAACAGATTTTTCTTTTCATTCTGAAGTAGATGGTTCATCAAAAATCTCAGTCCTCCAGACTCCATTTTGATACATGTTAAAGGCATGTTCAGCTTATCCAGAACGGAACTCATATATGAATTTTTGGGAGTATTCTTTTGGGTGCTAGAAAATCCAGCTCAGGTCCAGTGCTCACTTTCCAAAACATCTCAAAGCTCAGTGTTCCCATGGAAACTTGGGATCCTTGAGCTTGCCAGGCACAGTCAATAGCAACGTTATTCAAGAAATTTTTGCAGCCATTTAGCCAAAATAAAATCCTAACACAGTGGGCTCACATTACAACATAAAAAACAATCTAATTCATACTTTAAAAGAAATCATGAATCACTGCACACAGCTAATGGTGACTGCTCATTTCAGCTAAGAATTATTAAAAGCTTTTAAACATTCACTAGAAGTGGGTATTTACTCGTCTGCCTAAGAATGCCTCTAACCCCTGAGATGTACCGACTTGGCAGTTCCTCCTGAACACAAACAACATGAAAAAAAGAAAAGAATTGTCTTCAACTACCTAAGAGTCAAGGAAAGGACCTGGAGGGACAGTGCTCCCCTCTGTCAGAGCACTGCAGCTGCTGACCACAAGTCCCCCAACGCCTGCTGAGTGTCCAACGCACTGACAGACCGGCATTATTTAAATAACTTTATCCTGAATATCTTTCACTTAGGCCTTAGCCATGCACACCAATTACACTGACTTCTCTGGGGCAGAGATCACAAAACTGCAAGCGCAAAATCGCACAGATTTATGGTATTAGTAAGGTCTTTAAAACAGCAAGTATTCAAGTCTTCTTGGCCCACTTCTGAATTTTGAGGCAAACCCCTTGCCCACCCAATGTCCTCCAGAATTCCCACCCTACAGCTGATAAATGAGGAGCTGCAATACTTTCTTTAACAAATCCAGGAAGAAAAGCTCACTTTGGAAACTTGTGTGCTAGGGGGAATTCCAGAGAAACAAACTTTTTTGTTTCTTTCTATTTTGGATACATTAATGTAGTTGATCATCATCTTTTAAACAGAAAGCTGTCTCTAATGTCTTTCTCCTCCAGCTGTCATAAGGGATGTCACGAGGCTTTCTGGGGGTAAGACTTCGCTTATTTTTGAAGGCAATGCCACGAGTGTCTCCCCTGGACTGGCCAAGCCCCCAGTGTCCTCCTGCTCAGGGCAGAGGGCAGAGGCCACAGCTGCCCCCCGGCCTCAGCAAAGCTGGCCTGGCTGGAGGAACACAACAGGTAGAGCTGACAAAGAAAGCTTTCCAATCCACGTAATCCCATGGATAGTTCTGCGCCAACATCACTATCTCATATATTACAGAGTGTTCCAGAGTTGCTCCTTGCAGAAATCTTGTATCTTTTAGCTCCCTGACATTCGGTTTTCATCTTATGGATACCAAACTCTTCCATTTTCAGAGACAACTTTCTCTTTCCTATGGACTGACAGTGTCTACAGAAGAAATGAAAGCAGGAAACAAATTCAAACTATTCTTCCATTATTAAGAGAACTCCTTTTTACTAGAAGATCCCAAGAGCACAAACTATCACATCCCTGACTGCATAGTCCACACAGGAGAGCAAAATGCACCAAAGAGAAAATAACTTCAGTCAAAACACTGGAGCACACTGAGCCCTGTCCACAGCAACAGGAGAAGAAAGGCAAAGTCACAACACTTACACAAAGGACGTGCAGGACCACAGCTCCATGTCTCCTGTCCTCGTTCGTGAAGATGTCATTGGGGAATTCGTGGAGAGCTGCAAAAAGTGGGGTGGGGGGGAAAGAAAGCTCAGATGTTTAATCAGCTACTCGAAACCACCGCACGGCTGTGAAGTAACACAGCGAGAAGTCGCCCGACCAAGCGCTGCAGTTACCACGCCAGAGGCTCTGTTTCACCTCCCTGTAGCTCAGCTTAGCCTGTCCTCGGGCAACTGCCTTTCCCCAGATGTTTCCTGGGCAATTTGCTTCTGTGGCCACCACCCAGGGAGGCCTCGAGGGGGGACAGACACACCCCGAGGGCCCAGCGCAGTCCATGGCCTGGGCTGCAAACACGGTGTCACAGGTAATTTAAAGACAAACTCCCTCCATTTACTCCAATGCTTTATTACTGCTCTGGACATTAACTGGATTATGAAGTGCTTAAGGACAGCCTGCCAATTAGTGCAGGAATGGCTGTTGGTTAAAATCTGAGGAGCCAGTGTGAAGACGATGCTCTGGCACCCGAGTGCTCCCCAGAAATTCCAGATTTGAATTACCCAACAACAACTGAAACAACGCCTCTCTGCTAATGGTCAGTCCTGCACATTCGGCCTTCAGTTGGAAAAAATCAAACTGTGTTTTTCCTGGCTTTCACATCATTAATAAAGCTCCAGCAATTGGAATTTAATTAGCAATGCCACAGATGATTAAATGGAAAAACAACCCAGCTCTCTCTCCCAGTTTTGCTGCCTCTGAAGCAATAACTGAGCAGAAAGGAGCTACATCTTAATTTTATTACTCATGCAAGCAACAGCTCTACCCAGGCAATGTACCTGAGGAGGAAAACACTTTTTTACACACAGTAATTTCCCCAAAGGCTTAGGTTAATACTTTTAACTGTATTCCTATGGATTGTTAAATGTTATAATGAGACCTAACAAACTAGCAGCAGCTACTGGACCAGGACAGTTGGCACTTTTAAAATATATATAATGAAGGAACATCAGCAACAACTTTCTCTTTTATGAGAACCAGCAATACCTTTGACATTTTATCACCAGTCAGGATTCACCTGCCAGGAGCTGGAACTTCTTCCTTCTGAGGCAGAACTAGCACTGCCAGGCTGCCTCCACCCTCCCACCCCAGCACGTGTGCTGTGCCTGGGCTGCCAAAGGCTGCCAAAACCTCCTTAGGTGTGCAGCCTGAGGAACCAGTGAGGCAGGTACCAGCACAAGGACAGGTGTTAGAAAAACCCCAGCAAGCAACACAAAACGCTACGGAAGCTGGAAGACAATGAGGTTAAATCAGGTGGAAAGGATTCATCTCTCCTCAGCAAAACTTCCTTGTGTGAAAACCAAGTGCTGACATCACAGCTTTAAGGAACACTCCAGGCCACAAGCAAGGCAAACAGAGGGAGGTCTGCCTGCAGCAATGCTCAAAATGGTTTGCTAGCACACACACACACACACACACTCTCATGTGTGTGCTTCCCCCTCCCTCCTGCAGCTGCCTCTGAGATCTTACATTCAATACAGACAGATGATAAAAATCCAATCCCTTTATCAAGAGTCTCGAGGAGGTTCAAGGAGCCCGAAGTGCACCCAAGGTAAAGGCATACAAGGGAAAAACTGGACAAAAATAGCACAAGCTGCCGTGAGTGGCAGCGACTGGGAATCCTGGCCCTCCTTTGTGTGCACAGCAGAAGTGACTGGTCCTCCCCCAGGTTCAGGTTCCCACCTCCCACTGTGGGGAAATGCACCTCTTTATGGGAGAAAATCCAAGTGTCCATCACCACGTTCCCTGTGACACCGTCTGAACACAAACACTTTTAGTGGGTTACACATGAAAGCATGCAATTATAAAGTAATATATGCAAATCTGAAATCTGCTGCATTTTTATTAGCTGCATCAGGTGCAGATGAGTACAGATAAGAGGAGAGCTTTGCAAAACACAGGAGCTCCTTTCTAAGAAGAAATAAAGGGTGTTGCTGGAACACCACTCCAACAACAGCTGCCCTATTTAGCTGGTCATAAAAGCTCAGACAGTTTGTTATTTTGCTCTTAAAAAGAGTCCTCAGCCTTTGTACAGAAAATAGAGGCAGAGTTTGCCAAGCTTATTTTGATCGCACAGAAAAAAACCCAACCACGCTGCCAACGAACCTAAACTGAAAGAATTAAAGATTTCTGGCTAACAGTCTGCTCTGGTCCACACAGGTATCAGCCTGAAAGCAGCAGAAGTGATCTTCAGACAGCTCAGCCCCTCCACACACACCTGCTGTGCAGGCTTTAGGCACGATCCCGACATTCCCACCACAGGCCAGGCGTTCCAGCCCTCAGCACACATGACTCGGGTTCAGTTTTCACTCAGCGAGGGGCACGTTCCCAGAAACCCGAGCACAGGAGTCTGCAGCTCAACACAACACCCTTCCCAGGGGGCAGTCCCACCTTGTGCTGGCAACTTGTAGAACTATGAATAAGTATTAGGATTATTAGCATTTGCAAGTAATTGGAACTAGATGACTATTCGGAAGGTGTGGATTAGCTTTGGAAGGGAGGCCAAATAATACAGGGGCAGGTGAGCATTAGGAGTGAGAAGCTGACACAGGACTTGAGGTGTTCAGACAGGCAGCAGCTGCTGTGCAGGACAGAGAGCCCACAGCTCCCAGAGCAGGGCACAGGCACCCACCACAGCCACAGCACAACTCCGGGCATGACAAAGCAGTGGGGGGGCTGCTGCTGCTCCCTCCCGGGGGAGCCATCACGGGGTATCGCCAGATCCAGAGGAAAAGTTTGTATCCACACTCACCGAGGAGAAGTTATTTTAGTCACAACACAATGAGCTGGAATGAATTGTTGTCCTTTCATTCTCAGTCAGCGTGTGATTCACTCAGACTGGAGCCCTGTTCAGCACTGGCTTCAGCTGACTTACAGAATGACCCTCGTTACCACTGCACTGCGAGGATTTGCTGGCACAACACGGATCTGCCTCTGTCCTGCACAGCCCAGCTCCCCAGCCCTGCTCAGCCCTGCCCCGGCCAGGTGAGCAGGGAGGGTGCTGTGCAGGGAGGGTGCTGCTGCACCACCCCTCAGGGAGAGCCACCTCTCACAACCCTTCTCCCTGCTACTCCTTTCTCTCTCCTATTTAAGAGTTTCCACCTCTGTGAAAGGATTCTTTATTAAAAAACCCAACACTGTACTGGATCAATGGTTCTCAAAGCTGCAACATCTACTTATTTTTAAAGAACTCTTCATATTGTGTACCTACTCTGGGGACACGAAAACCCTTGGGAAATTGCCACTGCTTTCACAGATGAAGGATGTTCAGCCTGGCAATGAATTACCAGCAAAGAAAACTCATAAATTTACAACCTTGGTTCATTTTCTCATGCTGTCCCCATAATTCTTTCATGGCAGAGGTAAGTCACATCAGTGCTAGGCTCCTCTATCCCAGGGCATCCAAACACCCAGTCGGTGCCAGGTTCTGCAATCTCAAGGCATCCAACCACCCAGTGGGGAGAGGCCCACTTACTGTGGGGCAAGTGGTCTGCCCAGTGGCCCCTGTTTGCCTGCTGCTTCCCAAAGAGCTCTCCCAAGGCGGGCTGCACTTCCCAGCACTGGGCAGCAGGTACGGCCACAGAAAGTTGCGACTTGAAAAGCTGACAAGAGCGGGCTGGATTAGAAACCAGGATTTAGATACACAACTCCACCACGCAGGGACCACTGGCATTCACAGCACCAGCACTACTGCAACTGCCATGCAAAGTCCCAGGGCCAACCACTGTTGTGCAGCTGCAGAGACACCCAGACAGGAGGCTGTGCCAGGCAGCCGGGGGCGAGCTCTCGGGGGAGCCCAGCTGACAGAGCACTTGCTCCTGTGCCCAGCCCCGGGTGCTGGGAGTGTGCCAGCAAATACATCATTGGCAGCAACCACAGCAGGAACAGAGAACCAAGGGGAACATCATTATGGCTTCACACTGGCAGAGGGAGGGCTTAGATGGGGTACTGGGAAGAAATTCTTCCCTGTGAGGGTGGGGAGGCCCTGGCACAGGTTGCCCAGAGAAGCTGTGGCTGCCCCTGGATCCCTGGAAGTGTCCAAGGCCAGGTTGGACTGGACAGCCAAAGGCATCAAGGAACGTCCCCACATGTTTTTTCAGTGAGTCTTTGTGACTTCTATTGTCACCTATGAGGGACGGATGTTAGTGGAGCAGACCTTGTGATGTCAACTGAGACAACATTTTTTGCATCCAGCTTTTTTACACAGGGAAATAAAAAACTTTAAAACAATTAGTTACCTTTTTCCCCCTCTATTCTCAGAATCATTATTTAAAACTCAAGCTCAGGATTATTGCCTGGTTCAGGATAAGCAACAATATCACATTCAGCACCTTCCTGCACAGTGTCTCACCCAATTCCCTGAGCTCCAGCAGCATCCCTGCACAGTACCAGCTCTGATAACCCCAGCTATACAGGTGAGTAGCCCCTGCATCCCCAAGGTCTGTCCCTGACAGGGAGCAGGGACCTGGAGGACCTGTGGGCACAGGGAAGTGAGGGGGCTCAGGAACTGCTGCATCTGCTCAGCCTCACGGCCACCACTGCCTGGAGAGTAGCTGGGGCAGCCCCACGCTGCACAGCACACAGCCCCTGTTCCCATGGGGAACAAACACCCTGAAATCACGTGGCACCAGAGAGGCAGGGGACCGTGAACATCTTTAGCTATCTCTAAAACCAATAAGATCAGTCAAATTCTCTCTGAGGAGAGGGCGAGTACCTTTTATATATACATAAATGTTTCACTGCCTGCCAAGTGAAAACGGTGTTTGCATTGCAGTGGCATGATCTAAAATGCAAAGAGTGCCAAAGTGTGCTGATACATGAATAATAAAACATTTTGCTAATGTTTTGCTCATGTCTCCACTTAACTGCTGCAAACAAGTGGCTGAAGCAGCACAGGGGTGCAGCACCCCGCTGTAAATCCTGCAGCACCCCCAGAGGCCCCGTCCCACCCCTCAGGGCGGCAGTGCCAGGCTCTGTCTGTGCCCCCCATGGGCAGACCCTCTGTGGGCCAGGGGAAGCAGCCACACAGACACGCCCGTGGGCTTGGCAGCTCTGGGTGGCAGCCTGGCAAGTTAAATCAATTTGCAGTTGTCATCTCACACCACACCAGATGGGGTTTTCCCCCCTCACTGACCTTTAGCTTTCCTCACCAATGGGACAGTATCAGCCCAGTCCAAGGCACAGTTCCATGACAGGCAGCAGTTATCCCACAGCTCCTCTGCCAAGAGCATCCCTGCTGAAGCTACTGAGCCTCGTACCTGTTCACAGGTGCCTCTTGGTGGGATGAGCCAGACAGAGCAGACACGGTGTGAATAAAAAGGGAGAGGTCTGCATTTCTATTGGGTAAGTTATGCACGGGCTGGGGGAAAAAAAGGAGGGAGAAGACGGAAGAATGGGAATCTAAGATGTGCCACGGGGAATTCAGAACTGGCAGCTCATTTGCATGGGAAGTGAGAACAAACATCACTCCTTCCTACTCTGGAGGAAGCACTCAAGAGAAATCACTGCCTGGAAACGCTGAAGAGAAGCTGCCCCCTCCACCCACCCACCGAACAGCCGGCACTGCAGCTCCAGGGAAGCCCCATTTCTGCCTCGCAACACCAACTCTAGGAAGGGAAGCTCTGGCCAGGCTTGTGGGTTTAGACTGGAGGGGTGTTTTTTCTGGGTGTAAACATGCCCATGTACACAGCATGCGGGGCTCTGTGAGCGTCCCCAGCAGCTGAGCTGTTTGTCATTCCATGCACATCTGTCACGTCTTTAGCATTTCAGATGCCCAGAGTTGTACAGAAATTGAAGAGTACATTTCCTTCCAAACGAGGCACATGAAGTGCCCAACCCTGCACTGTGCCCTGTTGTCCCTCCTTTCTCCAGACTCTCCTGGCTGTGTGTTGTGTGGCACCACGCTCCCAGGCTCCACTCCTGCTCCACCACGGGGCTGTCCTGCTGTGCCAAGAGCACACACACCAGATGAGGTTTCCCTGAAACCAGCGCTCTCCTCAGCTGCAGGAAGTGAAGCCTCAAAGGAACAAACCCCCACACGTAAGCAGAGCCCCTGTGAAGTCAAAAAGCTCCTGCCTTGGCTTCAGTGCAAAGAATCACTTGCAAGGTCAGAGGTGCATCGAGATCCTAGGACAGCAAGTAACTATATCTCAACACAAATGGGGAAGGAATCAGAAATAATAAACAATATGCAACAGCATATAGTTCAGGGAGAGTTTAAGTCAAATAACAGCAGCAAGTGACCTTGAAAGAGAAGGTTATACTTTCCTTTGTTGTTTGGTACAAGACTAATTTCTGTTACAGCGAGAATCTGGCAACTGTTTCCCAGGACCTCTGAGCTTTTATATTCCTGTGCTTCTCTTGACCACACTATAGTTAAATTTCTTAAATATATATATGCATGCTTAAACTGACAGAGAGCAGGGTTAGATGGGATATTGGGAAGAAATCCTTCCCTGGGAGGGTGGGGAGGCCCTGGCACAGGTTGCCCAGAGAAGCTGTGGCTGCCCCTGGATCCCTGGAAGTGTCCAAGGCCAGGGCTTGGAGCAACCTGGGCTAGTGGAAGGTGTCCCTGCCCATGGCAGGGGGTCGGAATGAGGTGGTCTGTGAGGTCTCTTCTAACCCAAAGCTTTCTGGGATTCTGCAGTAGTTTTTGTTCTGCTTTGTGCCCCCAGGTTCCCCCATCAGAAGCCGCAATTCCTGCCTGCAGAAGGAAAGGCATGGAGGTATTAACAGAACTGCCAGTGTTATAACTTTTACAGACCCAAGGACCGTTGGTGTTGGATCAAGATATTTCCCTTGACAAATGCAATACTTCTGCAAAGTGATCCATTATCAGCCACACACCGTGGTCAGAAATAGCTGGCACGAGGAAGGTTCTTAGCAAAACCACAGCAAGAAAAGAACAAATCCATTGCTGGCTCCTGTCCTCACATGAACTGCCAGAAATTCCTAATAACTTACTGGCTTAATTCTGCTATTCTGAAGTTCCCCAGACGTCTTTTGATTTGGAACTGAATCCAATCCCCCTTTCATTAGCTTTATTTTGGGGAACAGATATTTAAATGGTGTTCATATCCATGGGCAGGCTAACCAAAAAAGGCAATTTGTTACAAGAAGCACTTTTATAAAGCCACCTGATAAGGAAGAGATGCTGCTATCACCTCTCTTCTTCTCTTGGGGAGAAAAGGGAGGGATGACTTAATCTCTCAGCGTCCCAAGTACTGGATGCAGGGATGTCATCAGTTTAAAGAAGGGGAGCAAATTCCCCTTGTATGCTTCAGCCTTAGCCCCATTATAGGGGTGGCTGGGAATCTGGATCACAGGAAAACAAACAAACAAAAAACCTTCAAAGAATCGAACTTTTGGACTTTGCCCAAAACACGTCAAAGCTGTGGCTTAAACATGTGGTCCAGGCACAGAGGCAGGTTCAACACAGGGCAGCCAAAGCCAGCCCTGCCCGGGGAGCAGCACAGCGATGCCACCGCGAGCACGAGGGTGGAGAGTGCCCACACCTGAGCATGGCACAGGGACAGTGAGTCCTACAGCCACAGAACCATTTGGAAAAGACCTCAAAGGTCATCGAGTCCAGCCCTGCCCTCCTGCAAGGGCAGCACGCCCAGCAAAGCCCGGCCCAGGCGAGCCCCGCTCTGGGCTGCCCCAGCCCTGCAGCCTCTGAGAGCAGAGTCAGGCCTGGAGGCTGCCATGGGCTCTGCCTCTCACATGCTCTCAGGGCAGGGATTTACTGCCTGCAAATGAGTTTCAACATTTAAACTGTCCAGGCTCATCTGCGGAGCAACTCTAATATGCTTTAAGCTCCCTCGGATGTCTAAATGCTTAAAGCTATTACAATGTCTTTGTTATTTTACATTAGGCATCCCATTAACTATTTTCTTACTTTGATGTAATCAGTGTTTACCGTTATTTGGAGATTAATTCTGGATAATGAGGCCACGTGGCCTGTCTCTTCTACAGTGAAGAGTTGGTTGGCAAGGCAGGGCAGCCCCCCCGTGACAGAGCCCCCATCCCGTCCCCCTGGGGAGCACCCTGAGCACAGGGCAGGACCCCAAAGCCTGTTAGCATTTTCCATTTAAGCTTACACTCCCGACACACAGAGGATCCGGTCCCTTCCCCTCTCAGAAGCAAACAGAAGCAAAGCTATCCTTTCCCATTTCCATTCCAACACTGTCAGCCACAAGGTGCTTCAAGTGCTCAGGTGCTTATATCTTACGTAAATATCTTTAGCAAATCAGAGAGAGCTCCACACTTCAGATATCCACCATTTTGCTCTTTGCACATAAAACTAGCAGGCAAAAATTTCCATTCCAAGATTGCAAGGTTAAAATGCTATACCTAAGTAATGTATCTATAAGAGGGAAATCAGAGCAATCCTTTACTTTGACAGATCAATGAAGGTACATCGAAAGGGAATTCCTGGGGATGTAAATAGTACAATTCCCTCAAATGCAAAGGATGATTGCTGCAATAAGTCTTGTAACCCATGCCCGGTACGGCAACTCTGCTGATATAAACCACTGCTGAAATTAGCCAACAAAAACCTGCCTAAAGAAGACCAGACTCCCACAGAGATTCACCACCACACGAACGAGTGCTCTCGTCATCCAGTCATCCATGTCATGGCTCACCCCAGAGAGAACCCTCATTTACACAGCACGTGTGAAAGTTTATTAACTTTGCCTGCAGTGAAAAGCACACTGGGAAGGATTTTCAGGGGACAAAGCAGCACAGCTCTCAGGATGATTGCTAGCCTTTCCCAAGGCATCCCAATGTCACTTTGAGCTCGGCTTGAGATCAGCCCCAAGCCCAGCTCTTCTGGGAGACAGCTGCAGTCAGCTGCGGCACAGGCACTTATTTGTGCCCTTCAAACATATTCACGTCTCCTCAAGCCCCTTTTTCAGTTTATCAGGATTTCTGAATGCCTGTCTGCTCCTCCAGGTGTATCCAGGACCCTCAGTGCTTCACATCACCTGCACACCTGACACGTCCCCACTGTCACCTGCTTACAGACTGGGCATTATTTAATCCAATTCTTCAGCTATCACACTGCAAACTTCATCATGGCCAGGCTCAACTGGGAGGCTTCTGAGCTAAGAATTACCCTGCCACGAGCAATTCCCTTACTCCAGACTGAGATTTCACCATTTTTCTCAGCGTTACATGCATTAATCACGCGCTTGCCAACAACCATCTCGGAGAATACTGATACACGTGCTGTCCCAAGAAGCTTGATAAATCACTTTCTTGCCATCAGGGTCCAGATCCTTGGAAAGCCCGTGCACAAGCTTTGCTCTGAGCTCCCAGGAGCCCAGGCAGGACAGACAGCCAAGGCCTATCCTCCAGCACATGGCAGAGCTGGGTCCTGCCCTTTCCTCTGGGGTTCCACTGACGGATTTCACTTTTGCTTTTCTGTTTTCCTCCTAGCTGGTTTCTACACAAAACAGAAGATACTTAAGAGATTTCTGTGGGTTTACCTCTGGCTAACTGTATTCATTCCCTGATCAACTATATATACCAAGCTGGAGCAGCACCACAGCCCCTGGGACGCCGAGTGCTGGCAGGAGAGGGGACAGTGCCGTGCTGGGGCAGGTGCCCTGCTCACACGTGCTCACTCTGTGTGTGCACAGCACTCCCCATCCAGCACCAAAACACACTTACCATGTGAGCTTCACATGGTGAAGGCCTCTGAGGGGGCCTTAGAGGCCACACACACACATATGGACAGACATGTACTCACCTCTGTAGTACACACACATGTACATACACACACACACACACACACACAATGCTGCACACATTTATCTGTCTGAAACAGGAGAGCCTCGTGACAACAGGGAGTCAGGTTTATACTCTGACTGTGGGGAAAAGTGAACACGCACCACGTGCAGATGAAGCACAGTACATGGCAGGTCCCTCTGCAGCTACACATTTTGCTCTGTGGTGACAGGCAGGCCTAGAGCCCAATTTCCAGCATAAAAATCATATCAGTCAATGTCAACACACTGTTCATACATCAGAAAGACAACACTGGCTCTAAATAGGTACCAGCGGCTGCAGAAGACAAGGCGCTTCCAGAACTCCATCTCCGAAGAGCCTTTTATCTCTCTCAGAAACTGAAAGCCCCTAAATATAGGACTACTGTTAAAAATTCATGAGCTTCAGCAGCTATTTATCAAAGTCATGGAAATAGGATATTTCCATGATGGTGAATGGCTTGACATTCATTACTAATAAGCAAATGTGCCCTTTATTACCATTTTAGAAGAGAACATCGCTGCCGATACCCAAGGAACACTGCATTAGCACCAGGCGTTAGCATTAGCTTTGCTACAATACACACATCATTTCTGCCATCTGGATGCCTCACGCTTATTAGCTCCCAAACGAGGAGGCTGATGCCAGCTCTGTGGAGCCTGACGGCACGAGGCTGCCGGGAAGGTGGGGTGGGGCCCCAGACCACACTTACACTGACCCCTTCCTCCAGTTCACTAGATGCTCTTGCCAGAGCAAAGCCACTTGGCGGAAGGGCAGAGCCCACTGCAGCCAGGCAGCATGTCAGCAGGCAGGGAGGGCATCGTGGGGCAGGGGACAACACTGACTGGGACACTGCCTTCATCAGTGGCAGCTCCTGTCACCCCCCACTCACAGCCTCCCACCACAACCACTAGACCTCGGAGGTTCAATCAGAATACAGCCTTACTTCCACATAGAAGAGGTGACAGAACTGTTCCTCTCTGTGATGATGTAAGTTTTTTATCTCTTTTATATATGCAAACGTTTGTACACGTTCTGTGCTGACACGGAAAAAGCATGCATTGCTGTCTGCTGGGATGGCAGAAAGGAGAAGCAGAGAGGAAGGAGGAACCCTTTCACCTCCCTCACACAACATGAGAAAGCTGGACACGAAAAGGGTTTGATTTCAGTGGATCCCTGAGAATTTGTTCTTCCCAAAAGGGTTCTTGACGTAACTTGACCAACAGCCATCATCCTGCAAGCATAGGGGGGCTTTCTCTTGCCCTTCCTTCACAGAGAACACACGATGGCAGCTAAACCTTTTATATAGGGAGGCTTTTCCTGTGGTCTCCACCCACATGCCCCTTGTTCTCCTCCATTCTTTGTCCCTTTCTTTTTCCAGCCTGAACAAACCCACACCACGAGGTTTTTATGTGGTTTCCTGACTTTCACCTCATTCTAGGGGTGCACTGGGGGCTGCCCCCAGCCTGCCTGTCCCCCTGAGCCAGGGGATGCTCAGGGGATGCTCAACACATCCCAGCCATCCACACTGCCCCCGCTGCTGTGCCTCCCACCAGGAACACCCATCCCCTGGCTGCCCTGGTCAGACCCAACCCATGGATCTCACTCTGCCCTTTGACCAGGCACCAACCCTTTGGTTTCCCACTCTGCAGCTGTGCCTGGGATGCTGCAGTTCAATCCAAACACAGGTCATTTAGCGAGGTGGCGAGTCACCAAACATGGGTCCTTTCAAGAGGGTGGGGGTTTCCTTCCTCAGTGCCTTTTCCTGGTTGAACACTGGTTGGAGCACCAGAAATCCCAGGACACAGATGGGTGCAGTCTCCACACTATGAGCCCTCCAAGGCCTTTAGGAGAGGGACAACAGCAGGCACACAATTTGCTTCCTCCTTCCTTAGAGAACATCAGAGGAAGCTACAAGGGCAGCTGTAATTACATGTAAATCCCCACACAGGCAGAACTCTATTTTACATGTGGCTGGAGAATGGACCATCTGTTTTATGAAAGTACTACTAGGCTCTTTTTTCATTTTCTCTTTTATCCCAATTATATTCTTTTCCTCCCCCTCCTCCCTTAGTGGAAGCATTGCTGCAGTACTATCAAGAGTCTTAAAATAAGATTATCTTTTTAAATGAGAGAGTAGTCTTTAAAGTGGGATTATACCTTACAACAGCGAACTAGTCTTTCAATCAATTCCAGAGGATATGCTATGACTTCATTACTCTGGAAGAGGCTACGTTTATGGGGCAGCAAATGAGAAGCATTTACATGATGGCACACAAGTTCAGAAAAAGTGCCTCCTCTGGCCTGTTCTTCCCTGAGCATGCCAGAACAGTGCTCTGGTGCCCCTCCAGAGCTTTTGTCCACCACCAGTTTCCATGACACTAGTGATACTGGCCCATCAACAACTATCCCCAGCATTTTCCCAAAAGAGAGGCAGAAGTTGTATGGAAAAACAAGAAAGCAGCATTCCTGTCCACAAGAAAAGTCCTTTTGTGTGAAGGACTGATCCCTGAAGAAACAAGACATGATACACACATTTTGTACAGCCCCTGCCTGCTCTTGGCAGGGCTGGAGCTGGGGAGGGGACACATTCGACAAGAATCTTCCATGGCACAATGCTTCCCACTGAGCAAATTCCAGAGACTCCGGAAGAAGTGCACGTGCAGAGCAGGGCCACGAGCTCACATCCTTCACTGGCAGCTGCGGATGCTCTCCTGGGATGAAGGACCCACCTGCAACCCCACTGGGTTCAGAACAGGCTCCCACACAGGGGCATCAACCACCTTCAGCCGCTGCTCCAAAATATTTGCTATGCACAAACTGAAAATTCCATGGCCACTGCCCGTGCCCTGACTTACATGAAATCCACCCATCCCACCTCGACACACAATTAGGAGGGCAATTCCCATTAAAACCAGGGCAGTACCTTGTTGCCTGCTGCACAGGCACCCGTGAAGGACAGTGCTGATTCCCCTGATCCGCTCTGCAAACCCGCAGCACTGCTCTTCCTCAGCTGGGACTGGGAAAAGTGCAGGCGCTTAAAATTCAGGCATTTCATAGTGTAAATTCACTGGATCCCACCAGTCCAACCCCACTTCCTTACAGCCCATACACATCCTGCAGTAAGAAGTGACCCAGAGCACCTGAAAGCATTAATATAGGGAAGATCCACTCGCATAGCACAGGGCTTTCAGTTTTAATGGTTGTAGGGAGACAAAACTTGTTTAAAGCAAAGCCAAGGAGGCTGCTGGGCATCTCCCTGCACTTCACCAGGCTAGAGACAAAGCACTGCACCCTGAGGATGCCGAGCCAGAGGCCTGGCAGTGGGCTGGCTGCCCAAAGGCACAGGGAGCAGGAACGGCCGTGACAGCCCAGCAAGGGACACGAAGGAGGGGGTGTGAGCGGGTACAGTGACACACCGTGAGCAGCTTGGTGAGCAGGCCAGGCTGGGAGCTGCTCCTGGGGACTCATCGGGTCAGGGGGAGGCTCGCCTCAGCCCCACAGTGAGAAAGGCCAGTTTGCTCTGCTGACCTATTCGCTGCTGTGTCACGCTCAGGGAACACATGCCAGGCACTTCCAGAGAGCTTTGGGGAGGTTTAGCCAGAAGGGCAATGGATTTCAGTGGCTATCACACAGCTAAATACCACGTACCCCTCAGCGGCATAACCTTTGCATAACTGTTACACTTCCCTGCAGTGAATAATCTGCAAACAGCCTTAAAAAGGCCTCTTGCCCTCTCCTGCACGAACACTCCCATTTCAGGGGTGCACCTGCTGAGAAATTCTGTGCACCCCGACACAGTCTCCGACAACGTGTTTCCAGGTGTCATTCCAGCCACGCAGAAGCCCAAGCATAGCACCTCTTTCTGCTGGGTTACTGCTCAGAGCCAGGGCAGGGACCCAGAGGGGATGCAGAGAGGTGTGTGCACAGCGACTGGAAGTCCTGCTGGAGCAGAAACTCCGGGTGCTGGTGAAAGACCAAGGGCATGACACTGCACTGCGCACTGCTGAACTTTGGGGCGCAGGGCTGAGGCACTTGGGGCCACTGGGATCTCTGGGAAACGGGCACGAAACAGGGAAACTGTGTGGCTGCAGCGGGCTGGGAGAAGGGGATTGCTGAGAGCCAGGCAAGGCACGCCCGTGCATGCTAACAACCCGCCGGACCCTCCGGAGCGCCCGCCCCGTGTCCAAGGAAAAGCATTACTGAAAGGCTAGAGGGTTTCTCGGGAGCTTGGAGCAGATTCATCCCAGAGAACTGCAGGTGGCTGAATGCCAGCCTCTGCCATCAGCCAGGCCAGCCCAGAGCGATACCTGCAGAGCAGCCAGCAAGGCTGCTTCGGGCACGGCTTGCACCACAGGGCTGCCCACAGGAAGGTGAGATGCTCAGCTCCTGGGCCAGCTCTGTTCCCACTGGAGCGACTGGGGAAACTGGAATCAACTTCAGCAGCACGCTTCTGAATGCCTCCAGCATGGACAGCCAGCACCCTGGCTGGCAGCTCTGCCAGGCCCTTCCCAGTCACCCATGGCTCAGGGGACTCTCCAGAGCAGCTCCTTTGTAATCACAGATTCAGATCCAAGGTTCTTCCTTGGACCTTACACCCTTCTAGCCCCTGCCAAGGGAAGTGGAGGACAAATCACAGCAAGCACAGCTGCGACATCCAAGATAAGAACAAAGCAGTAATCAAACAGGTCCCAGCTCAGACAGGTTTTGTGGTGAAGGAAGGGAAAGATGATCTACAATGTTTTATCTACAACACTGGTATTGCCATCTCTGGGGCTATCCCAGATTTCCTACAGCACAGGGGACAGCAACAGTTCACTGTTGCACTGGTACGATGCAGGGACGCTTCAGAGGAACCAAGATGACACCATAGTGCTTGGCAGTCCCCTGCTCTGTCTCCAAAACACAGCCTGAATTTTCAGAGGCTTAAAAAGCCGGTGAGCTACGACCACTCTGTGTCCAATCCATTCGGCTTGCCAGGAAGCAGAGTGGATGCAGGCAGAAGGCAGAGGCAAGGAATCATGAGCACCGAGGCAGTTCTCCCCCTCTGCAGGCAGAATGAGGTGCCAGTGCACAAATCAGGCCTACAGAAACCAGACCATGCACTTGCATCTTCCAGTGCTGCCTCCTGCCAGCTCTGAGCCACTGCTAATTCCATCAGATCCCCCCTGGGTCAACAGGCATCCCTTTCCCTGACAGCTGAAGACACAAAACCTGGACACATGAGACATTCAAAATGCAGCCAGTTTCCTTGCTCTGGTTATCATTCCACATCAGTCAGACAGAAAAAGTTATTACGGGGTAATAGGGTTGAAAACAGTGGTCGAGAAGGGGTTTGTCAAACTAATCCCGTCACTCTGCAGGAAGAGGCAGCACAGTTTGCTGCTGTGCCCACAGGGAGCTCGCTGGATCTGTGTGCTGGTTAAACCACAGCAGTCTGGGAGCGGGCTCTGCTCGAGTCCAGGCAGCCTGTGCAACCTCTGTGCAGAGCCATAACCCTGCTGCCCTCTGCACAGCCCAGGCCCTGCCCCTCCTGCAACCCAGGCAGCAAATAAAAACAATAATTCTGCTTTTCCTTTCTGCCTCCTGACACCTTCTTTCCTCTCTCTCACAGCTCCAGGACACCTACTCCTCCACCGAGGTGCCTCTGCTGATGGCCTGGGGAAGGTGAGCATCCCCTCTGCCTCCCTCCTGCCCAGTGGCTGCACAGCTGCCCACAGTCTGGCAGGCTGAGAAAGGAAAAAGCCCCAAATGACAGGGGGTGATGGCCACGAGCCTCGACCCCTTCCCCCTTTGCTCAGGGCTGCCTTCGCAAAGTTCACGTGCTCAGGATCTCTCATCATCCCAAATACACGAGAAGTTGGGTTTGCAATGAAAGGCTTTGATTAAAACTGGCACCTCCGAGCCTCCCGCTGCCAGCAGCCACAGCACTGGAAGGAGACACACTCTGTGGCAAACACAGCATGGAAACCTCCACGAGGAGACCGAGAATGGGATCCATGCTGCTGCAACGGCACGGATGCAGAACCACTTACAGAGAGCACTGGGAAAGAAATAATTACTAACATTAATTGGGGACACGATCTGCAGGAGAGCGTTTCTCTGGTGATGCAAGGCTACATTTTTCAATGCACATGGAAGCTCTCGCACCTTCTCTCTGGATTCCTTAAGTATCTGCTTTTGGAGAAAATCACAAACACCTCCAAACCAGGAATACCAGGAGCAGCCTCACCCTCAGCAGAGTGCAAACATCAACACCGACAAACTGTAAGGAGGCTGTTGAAAAAAGCACAGCCCTAATGACAGCAAAACCCCAGTGGCCCTTGAAACAGCCCCAGCACCATCACTGGCCATCCCTGGGCTCTGCCAGCTGAAACCACAGTGCTCTTGAACAGGAGAGTCGTTAGAGGCACAATCCCTGTCCTTCAGGATGACACAGCCCTAAATCTGGCACGTGCCCACCCGACCAGTGCCTAATAACCAGCCACAGTGAAAGTGCTTCTTATGGCCTGGCCGAAAAGTAAAATATTGCACAGATACTGTCACTCATCTAACACTAGAGATTTACAGTACCTCTGCTGTGGGCCCTCATAAAACAACCAGCAATATTTCTAAGGCAGGTCTCGGAGAAGCAAAATATCACCAAAGAGCAGCTGAATAATAATGAGACCAGAAGCCACAGCTCCTCACCCAGGAAAATCCTCCCGGCTATTTTGTGGAACAAGATAAACATGGCCAGATATAGTATCTGCTTTATTTCTCTGCACTGTTAGTTTCCAGCAGCAAACAGGAGAGGAAAGCAGTCCTGGGCAGAGGAGCCTGCCAGCTCTGATCCTCCAGTCCTTTCCTGAAGGAGGCACAGCAGCTCCTGAGCTGGAAAACAGGAGCATCCCTGGGTCACGGACCCAAACACCCTTTCTCACAGACAGCTGGAGGGAGCTGCATCTCCCTGCCCTGCACTGGGTAACTTGTCCCCATTCTTCTCAGCCCTGGGCACCCTCCAAGTCCCACCATGCAAGTCCTGTTTGAACCAGGGATGATCCAGGTCCTGCTACTGGGGCAGGGATGATACAGGACAACACCCTACTGCATCTGCAGAAAGGTCCATGAGTGGGCAGTGCCCAAGGTGGGCCATTAACAGCACCCAGAAGGACAATGTGTGCTGCTACTCAAAGCAAAGAAGAAGGAAGCTCAGAAACACATCAGCAGCACAAACGCTGCCTCCTTGAAAAGCTCCAGTAACTCCATCCTCAGTGTGGGAAACTGAACTGGGCCAAAGGAGCAAGACTGGAGCTCTTGCCTTCGTTCCCAGCTTTCAACATGTTAAATATGACCCTCAGCAATGCTGCTGCCCCACTGTGACAGCAGGACAAGTGGACAGGAAGAGGACAGAAGGACCACTGCACTGATGGTCTGGGTAAGGATCAACAGCTGTACATGGGACTCAGCTCCCACCACAGAGCTGGAGGAAGAATGTAAGCGTGGGAAGAAACACCATATACTTGGGGTTGGACTAGGTGACCTTTAAAGGTGCCCTCCAGCCCAAGCAATTTTACGATTCCACGACAATGAACACAACAAAACACGTAATGGCAGCAACAGGAGTGACCAGCACATCTGTGCTGACATCTGACACAGAGCCAAGCAAGGAGACCGGGCTCACAGGACAAGGAGGCAGCAGCCTCTGCAGCTGTGGCACTGGCCAGGACTAGTACAGCTCCACAGTCCTTCACAAAAGCACTTACAGAACGATGGGTGGTCATGCTGTGCACCGGGACACACAGCAACTGCTGGCAGGATGTGAACTCGGAATTGGGCAAGAAGGGACAAACTATTTGGATCACAAATACTAATTTGTTCCACTTCTAGGGCTCCTTTCCATGAGATTTCCCAAAACTACTGCAAAGAATTGACTAATCCCCCAGCACCCTCACAACACAGACCTTATCACTGTCACTGCACTGAGCAGCACAGCGAGGTGCAGGGAGGGAAGTGCCTCGCCAGATACCAAGGCAGCAGGGAACTGAGGGACTGCCTTTCAGACTCACAGGCCAAAATATCTTCTCACGTTTCCACCAGGCTCAGCATCAGACCAGAAACCACCCCACCCTTTCCAAACCCCCAAGAAATACCTCAAAGCCTGATTTTATGGGACTCAAACCACACTGCTTTTATGGAAAAGTAAATGATTTTGTTAAATGCCTCCCTCCCACCTCCGAAAGCCCTGATTTTATTCAGCTCTCTGCCTTTGAATTTCCCACTCAACTTGGCTCAGCCAGAGCGAACCAAAACCAGGGACAGTTTTTCTGCTGGCTGCCTCCAATATGCCTGAAGCCCTGAATATACCCCTTGCTGCAGCTCATGACCAGATCACCATTCCCAGGTACTCACTGCCCGGCAGAGGTGACCACCAGTGGACTGACATCAGAGCACATCTCTTTACCAGATGAGCTGGTTTGAAAAAAAATTCCAGCAAAGAAGTCCCTTATGGCAGACAGCTGCCTGCTGGAGGGCCCAAACAGGGCAAGGAGTGGCTGGGAATGGTGTTCCCTCTGTTTGGAGCAGCTGCAGCCACAGCAGTACAGATGCTGTCAGGCACAAGAACAGGGCTGGTCTCTACCAGAGACCTTGCAAGCTGGGCATATCACAGCTTCAGAGCTCCAGACCCCCTGCAGGGGACCTGGGGCAAGGAATAAGGCTACACATTAAAGGATGAAGGATACACCCCATCCCAGTGCTTGGTTACTTTGTGAAACCTGGGACCAACACTTGGGCTCGCTGTCGATGCCATGATTTAGTGTCAGGACTGAGAGCAGGACCTGGCCCCTCTAACTACTCAAAGTCATCTCAATTCGTATGCAGTGACTGGGTGGAAGAAAGTTCCCTGCCCCACTCCTAACCAAACCAGATCAAGAACATTCTGCTGCAAGGAGTTATCCCTGCATGTGCCAGAGGGAAGGGGAGCTGCAGCACAGGTGCCAAACAGAAGGTACAGAGCCAGAGCCCAGCCTGGCTTCCAGATCAAGGACGCACACGTTTCCAAATGTTACTGGCTCCACAGAATGTCTTTAGCTCCAGCCTCCTCCCAGGCTTTTCAGAGGAAGTTCTCCCCCTCTGAGAGCACTCAACAGTTACACAAAGAGCTGTCAATGTTTGTCTGACGGGATGGCCACGGCTGCTTTCACCACAACTCAACCCCACTGCTTTTTCAGAGAGAAACCCCAGCAGTGTCAAGCTCGCCACAAAGCACAAGCCCTGCCTTCAAAACCTCCACCCTGCACTTTCCACCTCAGCTGTCCCCACGCCATCCCCCCGCCCGTGCAAGGCAGCAGCAGCAGTTTTCCCTCTGCCCTTACCCTGCCTGGCTTTTCCCCCTGCCCACTGTGCAGGTGTCTGCAGGTGGCTGCAGCAGAGCCATGTCCACCTGCACCAGCAGGGATCACACCCAGCAAACGCTCCTCCCAGAGCACGTGCTGGCACTGCCACAGACTTAAAAAGGCCCTTTTCCCACAGCAAGGCTGGATCACTCAGGGAAGCAGAACGTTTTCACCACAGCCATGGGGAAAGAATTACTCTGTGAAGCAGAACACCCTTGGACGATGCACGGGGAAAGCATAACCACCACCACCTAATGCATTTTCCTATTAGTTTCCTGAAAGGCTTCCCAACTCATGACAGGTCAGCCCCACACAGGGGGGGCTTTTCCTGCACTGGATGAGACTCTCTGGCACTCCATCACCACTTTCTCTCCATCGAGAGCTGCACAGGCCAAGTTTTCCTTTCTGAACTGTTTGATATAAGCAGCTGGAGCTCTAATATGTGGAGAGGATCCCCAGGGAGGGTTTGTGGCTGTTTGGGAACATTTCCTAAGGTGTTTTTGAAATCTCTTTTAACTCTGAGATTTTTCCCTCTTCCCCATTGTTCCTCTTATTGCTGCCAAGCTGAAACATAATGTGCTCATTTAAACTGGGACTGGACACACTTGCAAGGGATCTGCGAAGTTTCAGGTGTTCCCATGTTGGGGATGTCAGGGAGCAGATCTGGCTGAAACATCTCTAGCAGCAGGTGCATTTAAAACAGAAGAAAGAACCAACCAAATTCCCTAACACTGGAATTTGCATTTAAGCAGTACTGCAGTGCTTGTCCAGTTCTCTAATGAGGCATTACCCAAACTGACCTACAATGAGCTCCCTGGCACCAGGCTGTGGAGGGAATCCTCAGACTCTCTGCTAGGGTCCTGTCACTGACAACAAAAAATGAACAGATCATAAACCCCAGAAAAACACCGGGAACACAAAACCACTCACAAATCACACCTCTGTCTGGTGCTTTCCTGCCTATTGTGCAATTTAGAGTTTAACACCATGCCCACCCTCACCTGCCCCAGGAGCACACAGTCAGTGACACCAACGTGCCCTTTTCTGTCACCTTGCAGTCCCCACAGTGACTGCTGATGCCCTCAGAGCCAGCCACACCTGCTTGCTGCATTTTAAAGGTCAGACCTTCCTGCACCCGGGACAGGCCTGATGCTCCATGAGGACAGAAAACACACAGTTAACAATCTTACTGCTCAGGAAAGGGTCAAGGGGCTTCACCCAAGACCTGGATCGTGCTGCCTGGCCCACTGCAGAAACTCCCTGTACCTCCTAAATACACTAAAGACACTCACCCACAGCACTTGCTCTGTGGGGCAAGATCCAAAAATAGCCAGATTCCACATACAACACCTTTTGAGCTGGCACCAAGAGATGGCAAAGGTCAAGTCACTTTGTTTTGGCACTGCTCAAACGTGCCTGCCCCTTTCCAGAGAGGGCAGCCAGACCAAAGATCCTATTTCCAACACCAGCCACAAAGTCTATGTTTCACCTCCATCCTTGGCGGCTGTTCTCAGTTTTTATTGTTTACCCTCATATTTATTCCAAAAACAATACAACGTGCTCAACAGAGATATGTCAGGAGAACGCAGCGCACAGAATAATATCAGCAGGCAGGTCACTGGAAGTTTAGTGGCTGGATGCCAATCAGATAATGATTTGCAAGCTGTTTCTCAACACGTGGGTGAGCACATGGGACCCTGGACTGCAAGCAGAAGGAATGTTTTCTCTTGGAGATGGAGCACACGCAGCACACAAAGCGCCCAGCCTGGAGTGATGGGGCTCCTTGGAGCTGTGCTCATCTCTGTTGTCTCACGGCAGTTCAGCAAACAGGAGAAACACGTTCCCACCCAAACACTGGGATCCCAGTGCTCTCTCCTGCTGCCCCAGGGATGAAACATGGCAGAGCATCCATATGGTCCTTGAGAACCCTCAGCTTTTGAGGCAGAGACTCCTCCAACCATGTGTCCCAGCAGGCTGCTCCACGCTGGCGCTCTGCTCTCCTGGCACCTACACAAACATCGCCCCGTAGCACGGTGTGAGGCCAGCCCTCCAGAGCCCTCCTGCACAACACTGGATTGGAGCAGGGACCTCACTGCTCCTGGTTTGGGGCTGCTCTGGTTTTTCCTTGGAAGCTATTCCAGACTGCCCATCTCATGGCTAGAAGTTTCTGGTTCCCAGCCTGTATTTATTCGTTGCCAATTTCTATGCCCTGGTTCTCGTGCCAGCCCTGTCCACCAGCTTAGCGCTTACCCCCGTGTATGTTCAAACAGCACTTACTTTACCAAGGTGCTGGTTTCTTATTTTGAGCCTTCACAGTCTCTTGATGATCCCAGTATTTTCCATTTACCTGCTCCAGCCTGGATTACTTTGTCAGTGTGCTCACACCGCTGCAGTGACCAGTCTTAACAAGCTCTCAGTAGAGCTGTGTGTTGGAGCACGAACACTTTCTGATCTCTGCTGGAAACCCTTCACGTGCCAGAGCTCAGGACCTGACTTCCCTCCATGCAGAAGCTGTGCTGTGAACCTCGTCTCGGACCTATGGCTGTTGTGCTCACCCCTAAGACAGCCTGGTCCTCCTCTGAGCCCAACTCCCAGCCACGTGCCTTCTGACTTCTGTACACGAGCCACTAACAAATGCATGAGAAAAGGCCAATCCCAAGACCCAAATCTTGATGAACTCCTCTAGTAAATGGTTTCCAGGCTGCCTGTTTCTGCAGGAGCATAACATTTTAGGGCCACACAGTTGGGCAGTGCAGACCCTACCTGGGGGATTCATTTACTCCCTTTCTGCTTTACCACAGAGCTTACAAGTGGCACAAACTCCAACAAGTTTCACTTCACAGCGGCACTGCCCAGTGACTCTAATCCCTGTGCTGCAGAGAGAGACCAGGGGAGTGAGATCGCTCTCCAGAGCCACCCAAGCTTGGTGACACTGGCACTGGCACAAGAGCCCACACTGTAGAGCGGGCATTGATTCCTTTTGGCCATCCCCCATGTCCAGCTGACGCGTAAAACCATGACTGATGTCTGCCTGCCACAGCAACTAGCTCAGGCTATGGCTCAAAATCAAACTGTCTTCTCTCTAATCTATTACTAACAAAATGGTGAGGGCTGGGAAATCAGCAGAGACCAGGCAATATTATTGAGGATGTCCAGGCTGCAATAAAATCCACCTGGCTCTTTCCCAAGTTACTCCTTCTTATGTTCCTGTCAGGAGTGAAGAACTGCTTCTGATGTCAGCAAAGGCAAGTGGACAGACCACACAAACACAAGAGGAGAGCAGACAAGAGCTGTAAGTGACCCACACCGAAGCACAGGTTTCTGGCATCACCCACCTGCTGAAGCTTGGGGATTTTGAGAGAGAAGGACCACACAACCTCTCAGGACCAGCCCACCCATCCCAGCAGGATGACCAAGGACTTGCCCCCAGTCACTTGCAGAGGATGGAGAGGTCCCTTGCTCCAGGCTTAGCAGGAACAGCTGGACAGGATGAAAGTGGGCTGACACTGTGGTTCTGGGGTTTCCTATTTAGCAAAACAAAATTTTGTATGTGGACTCTAATGATATTAGCTAAGTAAAAATGGGGGGTTTAATCATTTTTTCCTTAAAATAACAGTTGTCTTTCATACACAATTACAGGTAAAAGACAAACAGATCAGGAGATTAACTCTCCATAGGCAGTAAAATGCCATCTGGTTTATGAATCATTCTAGGTATGACACTCTTCTTGCAGATGATATGACATACACAAAAGTGTTTTGATAAAATAAATAAACAAAATATAAATAACGCTTAAAAGCTGTCTTCCTGCAGGTAACACTCCATAAAGCTACAAGGCTTGCAATGCAACCCTTCATTCCTTTAGCAGGGCTAAGGGGTGATGGTTTTAAGCTGAAGGAGGGTCAGTTGAGGTCAGATATGAGGAAGAAGTTTTTTTACAGTGAGGGTGGGGAGGCCCTGGCACAGGTTACCCAGAGGAGCTGTGGCTGCCCCATCCCTGGAAGTGTTCAAAGCCAGGTTGGATGGGGCTTGGAGCAAACCAGTCTGGGATTCTAAGCCCTGCCAGGCACTGGCTTCTGTGGCTCAGACGCAGAGCCGGCCCTGATAGCCCTGAAGGCAGAAGAGCTGATGGACCCCGATGGAAGGAACGACACCAGGAGGGGTCTTTATAGTGTCCTACTCCCTCCAGCCAAGTGAGCAGTTCCTCACGGTCTCGGTGTTGCACGCTGGCACCAAGGGATTGTCACAGAGCTGCCACGGAGGTGCTGACACAGCCAGCCCTGACCCCCTCAGCACGCAGAGATCACCACACTGCTCCTCCGTGGCAGGATTTGTGCTGTTCCCCACAGGAACACTGAACCGTGCCAGCTGAGTATTACTGCCCCAGACAACCTTCCAGCCACTGCTAACAATCTGACATACTGGTTTACACTGGATTTCAGTTTTTCCCCTCATTTTCATGCTACACCTCCCTCAGTCAGACTGCAAGATAAGTCACTCCTCTCAGAGCCAGGCAATCTTTTGTTCCAGAGAATCCTAGAACTAACCTGCCTTTCACTGCTGTAAATCATTACACAATCAGGAATGCCAAATCAGGAACCCCAAGTCTGGAGCAGTTGTTCTGTGGTTAAAAACAAATCCAGCATCTTTCAAGACTTTCTCTGCATTACCTACAGGGTTTATTGCCCCACTGTTACATTATTTCCAAATCTCCTGCAAGGAGCTTCAGTCTTGAATGTCTCAGAAAAACACTAAGTTGCATTTAACAGAAAACCACAGAGTATTTTCCTTAAGTTCACATATATGAAAAATTACTGGGCAGAATGGTGAACGCAAACAACTAGGAAATTAATACAGAAAGCCAGAAACAAGATGAAGATTTTTCTTTTGCTCCAAGCAAAAAAAAAAACCAAAAACCTTGGCTCAGCAGCCAGCTGTCATCCAATTCAGAAATTACAGAACAAGATGAACCAAGTCCTTCATTAGCACTCTTAGGGCTCTCCCAGTCACCATCAGGACAGAGGGAATCTCACAGAGGGACAAGCAGACAGGAAAGCTTCGTGAAAGAAGGACCGTGGAAAGGACAAACCCCCATATTCTGAAAGAGGTGAGGACCCCTCCAGCCAGACCCCCCCAGCCAAAGGTGAAAACCACTGCCCTGCCTTTGCCTGGTACACTCCCAGGTGTGGATCCATTCCTCTGCACAATCAGGAACAGAAATCTCCTTTCACTTGTGGTGCTGAGCATCTTCAGAGCGAGTTTGGGCTGCCCACAGCTGAGCACCAACAGGGAAAGAACATCAGGCTTCTAAATCCCCAACCTGGGCACTGCAGCCCCTTGCTTCTGAGCATCCAGGTGCCCAGTGCCCCGCGTGCCTGTTTATTTTTCATGCCTATCTGGCACTTTAGATGCTGAAGTTTAAGGCCTTGCTATCACAAATATGTGTCACTGTTGAGAAGACCCTGAGATGACACCAACTGTGGAAGTACTCATGCACAAACTGGGTGACAAAGTAAACATGAAGAACGTGCTCATCCTTCCTCTTTTGCCCACACCACTGCAGATTCCAGCCATGCCAACACTCACAGGACAGTCTCTGGCAGTTGGATCCATACGTGAGCTACACAATCATTTACAAAGGTGGGTGTTTGCTGCAGACTCATCACTTTGATCAGAACCACAAATCAGGTAAGGATAACTTCTCAAGAAGAGGAGAAACACTAATATCATTGCTAATACCTTATTAGCTCATGTATTTCACTTTACTGACTCCCAGAACAGATTTCCAAGTGAACTGGCAGCTGGGAGATACTGAATGCTGCTGTCTTCCCTGCACGGAACTGCCCAGCAGGATAAACGTAAAAATTAAGAGTCAATCACACAGGAACACTCTGTCACCATAATCATTAGGAGCCCCAGCTGGGTACCTATTTCAGGGACGCTGGCCACAAGAGGGAAAAGGGACTGCACAGAACTTCTTGCTTTTTCTTCTTATTGAAACATTTCCCTCTGCCAGAAGGCTTGAATCAAAAGCTGTGCACAAAACTGTGCAGAGCACCTACAGGCAGCAGGATGAACCCATGGAATTGTTTTCCAGGGAGCTATTTCCGTGCTGCTGTTACTGCCACAAGTGAGGGGCTGAGGCAGTTGCCCAAGCCCAGCTGGGCCAGCGGTTCCTGCTGCCCCAGCCCAGAGTGGCTCCAGCTTGCCTGAGGCTCCAGGGCCTGCAGAGCCTGTCCAAGCTGACCAGAAAGCCCTGAAGCTTGCACTTCAAGCACAGGGGACCCGACTGGGTTCACTGCACATCCACAGCACAGTCAGAGCAGTGCCCAGCCCCAAAGGGATGTTTTGGTTTGTGGCTGCAGCGAGAGCACGAACGCTGCCGGAACACGTCACTGGGGCAGTGGAGGCAGCGATGCCCACGGACACCCTTACACGTAAAGCCACCTTTGTGTGAATTCAAATTACTTCCTGACTCCCAGCATGGCTAAACGAGGGCCCACCTGGTGTCTTGACCCCAAAAGGATCTCCACAGGAAATCTTCAGCACCTTTGGGACAGCACAAAGCTTGTCCAACCCCCAAATGAACACGCTCCCTTGCCTCGACTGCCATGGGTAACCTGCGCTCCCTTCTTGCATCCCTTAGGACTCGGGAGCAGCAAAGCTGTGCCCAGCTCTGGGAGGGTCACAACAGGGCAGGTATGAGCTGTCAGGGAGAGGAGAGGAGCAAAGCCTCCATTACCAGCATCCCCATGCAGCAACTGCTGCTGCAACCACCACTGCCAGCGTAGCCAGGCACTTTTGGATTGGGGTGTTTGGCTTTTTTAGAAGTGTAATTCAACTAAGACCCTAAATACTGATTAGATCCAAGCCCCAGCCTAACCCCTCCAAAGTTATGTAATTCCTGAAATCCAAAAAGCCTTGAAAAGCTTAAATGTGACAGTGCTGGTGATGTCATGCTGCTGAAAGGTTTCCATGGTAACCACTCCTACCAGTGCCATATGCCTGTGGCTCTCAGCACCAGAGAGCAGCATCCTCTGCACATTGCCCCCAACACCAACATTTGGGAGAACTTGGAGAAAACGGCGAAGGACTCCCGGGTGCCACTCGGCTCCCCTGTGCCCCTCATCCTGCCAGACAGGTGACGTGGTGGAGCCATGGATGTGGCTCCTTCCCCCCTGCAGAGTCAAAGCCACCAGCAGCCGAGAGACCTGCCCCCCAACAGAACCCCTAAGAGGTGGCCCCAAGGGCAGGCAGGAGCGAACCCCCAACAGCTCCTGCCCAGCTGGGCACGGCTCTCCAGGGGACACACACTCCTGGCTCCCCTCAGCCCGGTGCCGAGGCACATCCTCAGCCCCAGCTCCCGCCCCACGTGCCAGCTGCCCTGCAGGACAGCCCGGCAGCCTTCAGCCGGTGCCACCTCACAGAACTGGAGGGTTGGACCCGCTTTCATCACGAGGAATTTAAAAACCAAAACCAGAAAAGCAACTGAACAAAGAAAAAACATCCTTGAGTCCTCACGGTCGCAGAACAGCGCTTCAAAAGGTTTCCCAAACCTGAAAGTAAATAAAAAGAACCAGTCTACTGGCTTTAAAAATTGCCTTCGCCCCCCCTCTTCTCCAACCTTGTAATTCCTGCACAACGGCAGCTGAAAGCCTTTGTGGTTTTTTCTAAGGGGTAAAGCTTAATTTTCTGACATATCTGCACCCGAGTTCACCCTCGCCCAGTTGATGAACTAAAACAAGTGCAACAAATTAAACTTTGTGTTAATTTCGGATCCAAGCAAAGGGCTTTATTTCCCTCAAAGAAACTGAGAAACTCCCCCTATCAAAGGGTTCTGCATTTTTAATCATCCTCTCCTGCCAGGGCACTTCTGACACGCCCTTACGTCAGGGCTATAAACCGATTTCGTGTGCTCAGAGATGTGCAGTGGCTTTGTCTGGGTTTGGGGCCCATGTGTAAAAGTAAGAAAGCCCTGGGAGTGTTTGCTCAGCCCCAACCTCGAACACCAGCCCAGCTAATTATGACTTTACTGCAGATCGCACAAATTATGTCCCCTGGAGCCCAAACAGCCAGAACTTCCCTTTCCTCCTGGAATGCAAGGTCCAGCTGAGCAGAGGGGCCAAATCCTTCCTTGCTGGGTTTAACTGCAGCCCCTCACCCTGGTTTTCAGAGGCAAACCCCCAGCCCCAGGGAGAACTCCCTGGTGCACAGTCAGGGAGCAGGGGCCTCCAAGATCTGCTTTGTCCCACATTCACCCTCCAGAGCAGTTTCCAGCGGGAGGCTGAGGAACCCAAGATGGATTTTTGGCAAAACTAAGAGAATAGTCTCAAAAAGGCTTGAGGGAAGCATCAGGCTGCTGTTTCCTCATCTCCCACGAAATCCCTGCCAAAAAGCCTATAGCACAATGCAACAAAACCAAATTACAATGGTAACATTTATCCAAATTAAATGATGAGTCCATATTTTTGAGCTTAGCATGGATTTCCTTTTTTGGCATTCATGATTTTAACAGTTATACACATGTTCCAGCTTAGTTACCCCCAAAACATTATCCAAACATTACTATTTCAGGGCATGCTGTGGGGCAAGTAATGCCTTCTGGAGGCACAATCACAAACCCTTCTGGATTCGGGGCTGGCTGCTTTGGGCCGTGTGCTTCCTGCCAACCAGACACAGTTCACTTGAGTCTTCCTCAAAGAACTGAGCAACGCTCTCTATTTTCCACTGAGACACAAAGCCCGAGGGGGTTTTACTTTGCTTTCTCCCCCATGTTCTCTGCCAGACCAAGTGCAGCTCTGCAGGTATTTTTACCATTATTCAGTGGGAGAAGAGGACAAGTGAAGCCAGTCAGACACAAAATGGCCACCAGCAGCCACCTCCCACAGCCTGCCTGGAGAAGTAAGGAAATGGCCAAGCAGGACCAAGCCCACCAGGGACATCCCTGGCAGCTCCCACGTGTGCCAGGCAGCCCACGGGAGCCTGTCCTGTGCGACCACTCTGCCAAGGGGCACACACGGCTCCTCTGCTTCCCACCCCTGCCCTCCCTGGAGACAAGAACCAACCCCCCAGAGAGCTGCAAAGCCCCGACAAGTCCCCGTCTCTGTGCTCCTTTATTTGGGGCTGTTCCCTGCGTGTTCCTGCGGCAGGGAACGGGACGCGGTGTTACTGCACCACTGCTAAAGGTCAGCCCTCATTTCCACTGCAGTGCTGGCCAGGAAGGTTTGCAACTTCCCTGTTTAATACCACCGAGCTGCCACACTGCTCCCAGGTCTCAGCTTGGTTTGCTTGCTGGTAGTTGCATTTCATTCAATTCATGTTACAATTTCCAGCCAAGTCCCGAGGTTCTGGTTTTGTTTGTTTTCTGGACAGCAGCGGAGAAACATCCTTGTTTTTTTCAAACAATGAAACTTTGTAACCTTTAGTCTGTGATGAAAACACACAGCCTTTGGAGCACAAGGTACCCGGGGTCTCTCGAGTTACCCTGGTGCCTGCCATTGCAAGCGACCCTGAATTTACTGAGCTCCATTTTTACAGCAGGAAGTGTCCTGGGGTATTCTCCCACATCTTTCGGGTCAGCTCCAGCTCAAGAAGGCACACCACCTCCTCCCAATCCCAGGGAAGTCACTTCCCAATGAAGTGACTTGTTTTGAAGTTGATGGTCTGAACCATAAAGACGTGTTTTCCCCCACATTGTTTATTTTCTGCAAAGCTCCAACCCACTTACACCATTTGTTCCTAAGATAGCCCAGCTCTCATAAACTGTCATTTGGTGCAATTTTTTGCAATCAACAAGCAATATAATTAACATCTAGTCCGGGGCCTCCTTCTATAGCAGTATTATTCCTATGGCATGCCTCATCCCAAACAATGACATGCTGCTTACCCAGAGCTCTAATCAACATTCCTTCATCACAAGCAGAAAGGAAAGGGAACAGCACAAAGAACCGTGTACTTCTCAGAACGGTGCTGTGTAAGAGAAGCCTCTCCCAAACATCATTCAGCAAACTTGAGCAAGGAAAGCCCACTCTGCTCCTCAGTTTCTCCCAAACGCTGCCAAGCCAGTTAGGAACCATCCCACACGTCCCTTCTTCCTTTGGGCTCCACGAAACCAGCATCTCCAGCAACAGAGACGTTACCAACTCCCGTTACTCCTGATGATCCAGCAGGGAGAGGGGTTTGATGTCTTTGTGCACTGGCACAGGAGGACGAGGTCGTGCAGGCAGAGGGGTGACCCAGACACAGGCAAGGGAAGGTCAATTTATTGTCTTGTTGTTCCCTTACAATCTAATTGTGCCACTTCTAACACTGGTAACATCCTCCTGGATCTCAGGCTAAGCTATCGATACGCACGGATTCCCACTTATTCTTCCTCTAAATATTCATGCTGGTAAATAAATATTTTGCCTTCCCACACTAATGCATAATGTATAAATCAGCCCCGAACACAAAGAAACCTAAAAACAGTTCTCACAAAAAAGATTTAGATTTTTTTTCCATAAACAACAGCTGGCAAAGTATCTCACAAAAGGAAAAAAAAAAATCCCACTTTGCTGATACATTTAATTGCTTCAGGATTTAATGCTTCTCCAGTGTTGTTCACTGCTGCCAATGTTAGAGGGGAAAGTATTCCTGTCCAAAAGCTGTGATGGATCTATCTCATAGCTGGGACAGCCCAGCTTCCTCCTCGGCCATCCAGCTGCTGCAGGACCTGGAGCTGAGGCACTGCTCCAACAGCCTGGGGCTCACCCCGAGCCTCCTGAGCAAACACTCTGCCCTCCAGGCTGGGAAGAGGGTGCATCGTACCCAGCACAAACACACCCGCACAGACACCCTCACACTGAAACGTGCCAGTCAAGCAGGTGAAACTATTCTGTTCAAAATTCAAGTGAATTTGATAACACAACAGTGTAACACAGAAGAGCAATGAAATGTTTAAAAAAAAAAGAAAAAAGGAAAAAGGTAAAGGTAACAGAGGAAACTATTTATTTTGCCTTTCCCGTAACTGTTTTCGCCCCTACAGAAACAGTGTGCAACCATTTATGTGCCATCCCAGAGCGTGTTCGCCTGTGTCCTCACTCTGAGGGCTGTCCCAGTGTGCCTGCTGATAAGCACATCAGGAAATGAGGATGGATTTGCCCTGACAGCCACACCTGAGGTTCCGTACAGAACCTCCCAGGTAGTTTCTGTTTACCCTGGATCTCAGCCAACCTCATTCTTACAGACCTGAGCACCTCCGCCCTTGCTGCTGCGTGGTGCAGCTTGTCAGACAGGCAACACAACTCTGAACCATTCCTGAGCCTCCCACAGCCCGTCCTGCCCACAAGGGGAACCTACCCCACCGGACTGCACACCACAGAACCTCCCTCCTCTGCCATTTACAGCACCCACACAGCCATTGACACAGAGCAGACACCTGCCAAGGCACACAGCCTGCCACCTTCCCAGCACCACGCACAAACCTCCCCTTCCGTTCAGTTTTCCATACACTAACTGCTCACAGCAACATCCTTTTAACAGTTCACTTAGTTTTTAAAGTTTTACAGATAAACTGCAAAGGACACGTTTCTTCCACTAGGCTTGTGGCAGCAGGAAAATAGGACAGTAAATTAAGTCTGGTCTGCTTGCAAACCTCCCTCCGAAATTGGGCGACAGGCTCTGCTTTAAGCCCACCAGCCCTCTGCTCACCCTAGCTCCAGTGGGATTGGCAGCACCCCACTACAGGAGGGGGGGACAGTGCCAGCCCTGTCCCCTTGGGTGACACCCCAGCAGTGTCACCCGGAGAGGCTCTGCGGGAACACACCAGCACCCCGGGGCCGGGACAAGAAGCGAAAGGAAGCACACCTTCTCCTAGTCCTACTGGCTGCAGGCACGTCTGCACCTCCCTGGGAACATGTTGAGCATCTGCAAAATCAGAATAGGATGGGAAACACTGACTGACAGCACACTCCCTTAAAAGGCCATCGGATCCTGATTTACAGGCTTGAAGCAGCAGGGAACTTCCTAGATGGAAAAATTTGCCATGGAAACGTCAATCACGTCCCCTGTCACTCGGTGGGCACGGCAGTTCCACGTGCTCTGCAGAGGAAACAGGACTTCCACAGCCACACACGTGCCTGTGCACCAAGGTCTGTCTCCTCCAGCAATGCCCGAGCGCTACCAAAGGCTCCAAGGAAACCTGGCCAAGCAGATTATGGATAACTACACACTACATGGCTCAGCTGCAGACCACTGGGTCCTCTCACCTTCCCACGTGTTCACCTGCTTATTAATTCTGTACCGAAGGCAAGTTAAATGTCCCTGCAAGTCTTTCCCAGGAGACAGTGATTCAATCCAAACCATTCAGCACAGATGCAGTGGAGGCAGGGCAGGAGACACGCTGGCTTTCAAGTTTCACTTGGAAATTTTTTTAAGGAAAAGGGAGCGTGGAAGGACATGTCCCAAGGAGGAACCGAAGTGGAAGCAGAACATAAAATTAATTCAAACATGGAGGTTCCATGAACAGGCTCAGTGGAACTTTCCATCACCCAGTCCAAGTATTTGTCTGCTCCTGCATCCTGATTAAATCTGTAATCCTGATTACCAGGGATGGGGGAGAAGGGGAGGTCCAGCATTACCCACAGGAGCCTCAGGCTCAGTAGGTGTTTGACAATCTCACTTCAAGATATGGTTTATGTGATGGAATTTATCTGCACTCCTCTGTCCACTGCTCCCCAACCTGTCCTTATCAATCCTTTGCCCACCCCTCAGCTTCGGGGGGGCTGCCAGAGCCTCTGCAGACCCCAGCACTGCTGTGGCAGTCTCCAGACCTGGCTGCAGTGTGCTGCCTCCCAGAGAGGAGCACAGCACACCCAGCAGCTGTCAGCCCACCTGGACTGTGCCTGCACCACAGGGGTTCCTGCCTGCACATGGGCAGCTCCAAGGAGCAGCTCAATACACCTGGGAAAAAAGTAACAAGAGAGGACACCTCCCAGTCAGGGGAGTCTGGTGCTGGGCCTCCACCATCTGGGCTGGGGCCATGTCTGCCCCATCCACCTGAATGACTGGGGGGTAGTTCACTGCCTGGCCTTGAAGCCACACCCATTCCTACCTCTCTTCCAGGCCCATTGGTCCAGGGAGGATGCCAGCAGTTACCACCACATCCCCAGCGGTTGCTATGGCTACAGGAAAGCTGCTGCATCCCTGCATGCAGCATCCTGCCTCACCCAAGGTCCTCAAAGCAACCAACTGCCCTGGGGACATCCTCAAGAGTCCTGCTTGCTTGGAGAGAGGCTCTCGAGTTTCCTCACAGCAAATCTGTTCCCTCCTTCCCTCTTCCCCAGCAGAGAGGCATCCTCCCAAGAGGCAGAGCTCAGCAGCTCCTGCTGCAGAGCACAAAGGCTCACACGGGGCACAGAGTACACTCAAATTCCCAGGGAAAACGAAGCACGAGGAGCTATTTCATACAGAGAAACCAGTTACTGACTTGTTACTGGGAGATGTGAGAGTACACCAGGGAAGCATCACTCAGTCCATTGGCCCAAATCCCAGTCGTAAACACATCCCACACTTTGCATGCACCTTTCCCTGTGAACATGGCACTGGATGCAGATGGAGCCAGAAGGCAGTGCCAGATGAACCTTCAGCCTGAGCAGTACCCTCTTCCTCCTCCAGGGCCCTGCTTCAGACATGCTGACCTGACCAGGGAACATGGATAAGGCCACGGCACATGGATAAGGCCACATCTACCACGAACACAGGCAGGGATCCCATCAGGCACACAGCTTGCAGCCAGGTTTTAGGGAGCAACAGGTTTAGCTTCTGCAGGCAGCTGCCCCCAGAGACCCCAAAGCAGCATCCCCCCGAGGAAGCCCTCCATCCCTGCAGGGGGGCAAGGCACAGGGCCCCCCCCGCCCAGGGACAGGGCAGGCTCGCTCCTTCTCCACAGCAACACTGTCCACAGGATGCGTGAACTGTGCAGAGCCACGATGGAGTCTGGACTGTGAATTGTTGCTTTGTTTTCTAGCAAAATTCTGTAGCAGTAATTATCCCTGTTTTAACACAAAATAGTCATCACCTCCTCCTTTCCTCCTCTTCTCCCATCAATTAAGAGATGGTAAGACAGCACCTCTGGCTCATGACTCATCACAGTCCTTCAGGGCTGGAGCTGGTGCAGTGGGTGATCACCTGGATGCTTCCAAAGGCAGCGTCCCTGGGACAGGCATGGACAGCTTGCCAGGCTGCAGGACAGAGTGCCACAGTGTTCAGGTCCCTGGGAAGTCACACTCATCAGGGCAGAAGCTCACTCTGAGACTATTAATGAGCTCTAACTAGAGCAGCCATTCAGCCTGTCAGCACCTGCCCATCCATCACCAGACGCCCAGGCTGACACTGCTGCGGCCTCGGGACTGCCTGTGCTTACAGATACACTGGGCAGGACTGCTCCTTTCTTTTTATCCCACCTCTCTTTTCTCTGTGCACGTGCATATACACATAAAATCCAGAAAAGGGTTCATTCCAAAGTACTTCCCCCTCTCCAGCAGAGATGCACCACCACGACTGCACAAACAACCTGGAGAGCTCACAGCAGATCCTCGCCCAGCCTCGTGCCAAGGTGTGGGGGACACTGGTAGGGACAGAAAGCTGTGGCACTGCCTGGCTGCCACCTTTGGCCACCAGCACAGGTACAACCTCAGCGGGAGGACATGCATGGGGCAGAAACTGCCCCTGAGAGAGAAGCTGCCAGACAGCTCACGAAGTGCTCAGGCAATGGTCGCCCCACAGCCAGTACTTTTTCTGCCAAAGCACCAGCCTTTTAAAGGGTATTTGACACTATCCTGAAATTGTAGGATATCTGACAATATCCTAAAATCCTGAAATCTGGGATGGAAATAAAAACAAATCTGAAAACCTCCCAGTAACTTTGGATGAGCGCACGTGCAGGCTGAGCAGCATTCCATGCTGGTGTCCATGGGGCGCCTGCCTGGCTTGAGCATTCCCAGCAGCTGGCACCCTGTTTCATTACCTTGCCCAGAGCACACCCTGTTTTTACAGACAGTTCTGTGTTGTGATGTAGCTCATCACACATCCCGAGGTGCTGGGCTGCCCAAGCTCCAGCACTCGGCACACATCATATCCCAGTGGTGGAGCAGGCAGGCAGGCTTGGCACACATCATTCCAGTGTGGAGCAGGCAGGCAGGTTTGGCACACATCATTCCAGTGTGGAGCAGGCAGGCAGGCTTGGCACACATCATTCCAGTGTGGAGCAGGCAGGCAGGCTTGGCACACATCATTCCAGTGGTGGAGCAGGCAGGCTTGGCACACATCATTCCAGTGGTGGAGCAGGCAGGCTTGGCACACATCATTCCAGTGTGGAGCAGGCAGGTTTGGCACACATCATTCCAGTGTGGAGCAGGCAGGCAGGCTTGGCACACATCATTCCAGTGTGGAGCAGGCAGGCAGGCTTGGCACACATCATTCCAGCGGTGGAGCAGGCAGGCAGGCTTGGCACACATCATTCCAGTGGTGGAGCAGGCAGGCAGGCTTGGCACACATCATTCCAGTGGTGGAGCAGGCAGGCAGGCTTGGCACACATCATTCCAGTGTGGAGCAGGCAGGCAGGCTTGGCACACATCATTCCAGTGTGGAGCAGGCAGGTTTGGCACACATCATTCCAGTGTGGAGCAGGCAGGTTTGGCACACATCATTCCAGTGTGGAGCAGGCAGGCTTGGCACACATCATTCCAGTGTGGAGCAGGCAGGTTTGGCACACATCATTCCAGTGGTGGAGCAGGCAGGCTTGGCACACATCATTCCAGTGTGGAGCAGGCAGGCAGGCTTGGCACACATCATTCCAGTGTGGAGCAGGCAGGTTTGGCACACATCATTCCAGTGGTGGAGCAGGCAGGCAGGTTTGGCACACATCATTCCAGTGTGGAGCAGGCAGGCAGGCTTGGCACACATCATTCCAGTGGTGGAGCAGGCAGGCTTGGCACACATCATTCCAGTGTGGAGCAGGCAGGCTTGGCACACATCATTCCAGTGTGGAGCAGGCAGGCAGGCACACATCATTCCAGTGTTGGGTGGAGCAGGCAGGCTTCATTCCAGTGTGGGCAGCAGGCAGGCAGTGTTGGCACACATCATTGGCACACATCATTCCAGTGTGGAGCAGGCAGGCTTGGCTTGGCACACATCATTCCAGTGTGGAGCAGGCAGGCTTGGCACACATCATTCCAGTGTGGAGCAGGCAGGCAGGTTTGGCACACATCATTCCAGTGTGGAGCAGGCAGGCTTGGCACACATCATTCCAGCGGTGGAGCAGGCAGGCTTGGCACACATCATTCCAGCGGTGGAGCAGGCAGGCTTGGCACACGTCAGTCCAGTGGTGGAGCATCAGCTGCCTGCCCTCTGTTACCCCCTCCCTCCCACCTCACCTACTCCAGCTGCAGGATACAGAGGATCTCCCTTCCTGTGTGGTTTTGTCACATCCAGCACAGAAGACTTTGATCCCTGCATGAGTGCCCCTGGAGAGCAGGGGAGCTCCCAAAGCAGGAGCTCTCCTCCTCACCACCAGCACCAGGCATCACGGGATCTTGGGGAAAGAAAATCCACTCATCTCTCTGTTTCAGGAACGGGAACAGCAAGGAAGTAACAAAGGACTTGCACATATGGGTAACCAATATCTAATCTAGAAATTTTTTACGCAGTCCATGAAAAAAAGTCCATTTTAATTAAATACTTTTATTTTACCCACTGCTGTGCACTAAATTAAACTGCTTCAGCATTAATATATAAAACCATTACTCTGTGCATGCATAAGTGAGTTTATGCACGTGTCTGTATATAAAAAACTATACAACTGAGCACTGCTTAAAATGCAAATAACAGATGATAAAGCCTCCCTCCTGACTGTATTAAATCCTGACTTGGGATGTTGTATTTGATTCTTGGTCGCTTAAAACTAGTATAAACGCGATGAAGTCAATGGAGCTAGCAATAATTTACATCCGTGGAAAATCTGGACCTTTGATTTTTAAATACTAACTACTGGCAAGAACTGAAAAACAAGCAACAAAAATCCAGTCTGCAACATGGGGCCAGATGTTATTTTTCTTCTTTTGCAGTAATAGCTCAAAAATACCAAATTTAAAACAGAACTCTAAGAAAGGCTTATCCTGGGACAGATCTTAGAGTTACATCAGCTTTCAGCCCTGAAACTTAAGGCTTGAGGTCACTGTTTACACATTCATGTTCAACCTGTGAAATACTACAGATGCACCACAATTTAAAGCATGTGCTGATAACCATTTGCCCCAATCTCCTTCATCATCAGGCTTACTCCCTCTGCCCTTCTGGCATCCCAGAGAGGCTTTAAAACAGGAGAATGACCCATCCCTGGAAGAGTTCAAGGTCAGGTTGGACGGGGGCTTGGAGCAGGATGGTGTAGTGGAAGGTGGCCCTGCCCATGGCAGGGGGGCAGCTCTGAGGTCCGTTCTGCCCTGAGACACCTCCCCTTGGCCATGAAAGCCCTGCTGGTGCCAGACAGGGGTTCTGGTCCCACAGAGCACACACCCTGTCCTGCAGAGCCGCGATCCCGCGGCACAGCCGGAGGCAGCGAGGGCAGTCCGTGCTCTCCCTCACCAGCCTCACACCTCCTGCCACGCTCAGAATTCCAGCCTGATGTCATAGGGTACCCAGATTTTCTAATCCTGATTTTAGAATGCAAATAAAAGGCAATGCCTCCCACCCCCAGCACGCTTCCCAAACCCAATGGAGTAACTCCCTGAGCTGTGCAGCACCTCACAGAACCCAGAATCCTTCAAAGTACTTTATATTTCCACACACCCCCCCGAAGTTGCCCTTTGAAGTAGCACAAAAAACCACATGAGCTAGAGAACCTGTGACAGCTAGGACTGAATTTTTGTTTCCATCCCAGGCCACCCTTCTCAGTGTCTTACAACGATCACTCTCTTCCAGAGCTGACATTTCCCACAGCCCTACTGCACTGCCCCCTCCATTTCCTTCCTCCTCTGGAGTCAGAGCAGAACACCTCTATCCATCATTTAGGTTGGCAAAGATACTGTCCTTCAGGTGCTCTGAGCAGAAACCTCGCACTCTGTCCCAGCAAAACCAAGTCACGTATTTTACAAGGCCCGGGATCAACAGGCACCAAGACAAATGACTTCATTCCCAAATTTCTTGGTACTGAAAGTCTAAAATTCTTAACAACCAAAAAATTACAGTAGCATAGATTTTCCTGAGAATTATGACATTTTACAAAAATGCAGCGATATATTTTTAAATGTTAAGTGGACAACTTGCATTTACCATGAGAGAAGAATAATTCAGGTGTGTAAAAAACTAAACTATTCTGGTATCTGGCCAATCTGGAACATCTGCATCTGGTAGACACTCACTGTTACTCCAGCTGTGAGCTGCCATCTGCGGCTCAGTAATGTCCCAAGGCAGGCAATGTCACCAAACAAGAGGACCACACTGGCTCTCCCCAGCTGCCAACCCAAAACCCTACAGTGGAGCTGCTTTCCAGGCTCAGCATGTGAAAATCCAAGCACATTTTCTTCCAAGAGAAAGGAACAAGTCTGACCTGACAATTTTTTCACCTCCTCCTTAAAAATTCAGGTCTCAGGTTTCATGGAAGACTTCTCAGATCACCAGAGCGATGCACAGCAGCAACCTGGCATCCTCAGGTGTCAGAGAAGTAAAACCCAGTTCAGAAAGGTACAGCGTGATATTTATTCATATCTGAAGTCATGCTTTGCTTCTTAACACCTTTTAAATGCAAGAGCATTTCAATATTTGGAAGCAATTGTTCCTTTTCAGTATTTTAAACCTCTCTGTGGCCTTTTCCACAACACACAATACTAAAGGAGTAACCCAAACTCACTAAAGGGTCAAGGAAGCAAGTAGCATTCCCCTAGATACAAAGAACAAAAAAAAACACAACCAAAGAAAAAAGCCAAAATAAATCCCCACACTCAGAAAAATTCTGGTAATTTTAAAGTTACTTCAGAGGGGGAAAAAATAATCATAAAAAAGGACACAGGGTTCCCCCACTCCACTGTTGTTATCCTAAATGTGGGTTCTTAGTACATAGCTGTAGTAACTGGTTGGTGAAGTACTTGGGAAAACATTTTCCCCCTCTTTGTGCTGAAGAATGCTGACATTTGCTACCTGCATTTTTTTCCAGAGATAAAGTAGGCAGATCCTTTAGAGGTGGTGTAATTAAGAGGTGACTAATAGGCTGTAGGTAGGTCATTTCATTACAGTCCAAATGAGGACTTCAAAGAGAACAGAGAGCAGAAGCCGAAGCACTCCTGAGCACACCTCACACATCCACAGCTCGTAGAGAGTATCTCCCTCCCACTCCTCTGCACTTCAAAAACTAAATAACTGAGCAGCCCATCACGAGCAGAACACTGTGAAACACAAGAGGTTAAGGTTTGGCTGTTGGCAAATCTGCTTGGCTGTGAGGTTTCTATGCAGGCAGAGGGACAGGGATGAAAAGGGGAACAGGGGGGTGAAGCACTACAGAATGACCTGCACCAAAGGTCCTCCCCAAGGTACCCGATGTGGATCTCGTGGGGGTACTGCAGCTGTGTGCTCCCTACCACTGCTACTGCTAAATTCCCCCAGCCAGCCAGCCCACGGCCAGCACTCCCTGTTTCAGGTTTGGCCAGGAAAGCTCACCGGCAGCCTAAAGCAAAACACTGACTTGCTAAGTGGGACACCAAGGGAGAGCTCCCATGCAAATGGGGCCGCACTTCTGACTGGCTCTCAAACAACGTCCTCCTGGGCCTTTGACAGCAGAAGGTGTACAGGTTAAGATCTGTTCCTTGTTCCCTACAGGATTATTCCTTTTTTCCTCTCCCATTTTCATAATTTCTCAAGATATTAACATGATTCTTGGGTAGCAACAGTCAATTATCCTTTGGTGTTCTTCACTCGACAGCCAGCATGACACACAAATCTTCCCTGAACGCTCTGCGAGCCCTCACTGCACAGCCAGGCTGTGACAATACAGCAATCCCCAAACAACAGTTACAGCGGGAACAGGCTAATCACAAGTATCACCAATTAAGCAAATGAGTCCCAGCAGTCCCACCGGTGCACATCTCGGCCATGTTGTGACACAGAGGGCTGAGGGCAGGCTGCTCACGAGCCGGGAGCCAAGGGGTCTAATGAGGTTCTTTTCTCTCAGAATAAGCAGTGATTTAATTACAACTGCTTGATACACGTGCAGTGATGTATTCTGCAAAAACAGGCAGCAGCTTTCCAAGGAGGGCACTCTGAGCAGGAGCTTACCACCTCTCCCCTGCCAGCAGATTGTAGGGCCAACACTTGTCTTTGACTCTGGGGTTTATTTGTTGTTTTGCCACTTCGCTCCCCTTCCTTTTCTAATTATTTTGTTTCATTGATGCAAGAGAACACACCAAGTATGAACTGGGAAATAGCACTGCCACCTCTTGATTTTAATCACACGAGCTTGTATTATTTTTCTCCCTAAAGCTCCAGCTCCTGGAGTTGCACACATAATCACATGGGAATGCTGGCAAAATTTCAGTAAAAAGAACACAACTGGCCTCCTGTGTGTGCCCAGGGGGCCCTATTTTGCAGGGAACTGCATGGTTTTGGTGAGCAGTTCAGAGTTTTTAAGTACCCAGCCAAAAGCAGTTGTTCTGAGCTCCCCCTTTGGCACATTGTCCAGGTAAAGCCCTGCTGTCAGAACACAGGGAGGTGCTCAGGTACCTGCTCACCTGTACTGCAACACAACTAGCCATACATGGGTTGTTGCCCCCTTAGATGGCTGAAAAGTCCTAAAGAAGTACTTGGGACCACCTCTTATTGCCAAGAGATCCTGCAATGCAACAGTCCCAAAGAACCTGCAAAACCCAGCCCCGAAAGCAAATCCCAAGCCCCGAGCGAATCCAGAATGCAGCACAGAAAAGGAAAATCATCTGCAGCATTTCCAAGGAACGAAGCCAGCAGGCTCTGCAAGAAGAACCCCAAAGCCAAGGGCTGCCTTTCCCAGTCCCCTCAGCCAGAGATGCAGCTGTCGGGGCAGCCAGCCCAGCCAAAAACACTGGCTGGTGCCACATGCCACCAAACCCCAGCACCTGCTCCCATCCAGAGAACATCCCTCCTTCCAGGCTGCACGAAGAGACAACCCAGCTCCGTGCCAGCACACCAACCCAGACGAAATAAGCATGTTTTTATTTCTGAGGTTCTAACCCCAACATCACAGTTTGCTGACACTTTAGGTCTGGAGTTGACAAACAAACAGAAGCAGAGCGTGGGAGCAGAAGTTCAAACCAATTTCTGTCAAATTCACCCAACTTATGGTTCAGGGAGAGAACAACATCTTTTTTTCTATTCCTTGAGGACATTTTGTATCTAAACTAACAACAATTTATTTTTCTAACATTCCCATGAGTGAAAGCAAGGTTTGGCAACTTGCGAGGCAGAAACTAATTTTTGCTTTTCATTTTGCTAGGATAAAATTAATTTTGCTTGAGGGAAGGTGACTTTTTTTAATTGGATTTAGGTTCAGAGAAGGAAAAAAAAAAAAAAGGAAACAAAAATCACTCTTCACACAGCATACCATACATGCTTCTGAAGAAGGCCTTCTCAAACTCCACAGTGGTGAGCAAGAGAAATCTCACTCACTCTGCCCACTGCTACTTCCAGCACCTTTTCACACGAACTACAGATGAATTTTTTTTTTCTATGTCTTCCCATCCAGAAGCCCATCCTGCTAAAGCAAACCCCAGGCTTGTGACGATACGGCTCCTTGCATCCTACAGAGGCAAAAAGCAGAAGGATGCTCAGACAGGAAAGCCTGGCACTGCACCTCCAGGTACAAAGGCTGAGAAGTCTGTAGTGATGGAGTAGTCACCATTACCCTCCACACCCAGATATCAAGGCTCCACTAAAATCACGAGCACATCTCACCCACGTTTCAATTCTGTGTCTTCCACGCTCGAGTTCTCCACTTAACACACCCTGTTTCTGGCTCACAAGCCCACCTCAGACTGTGCTACAACTCTGGGACCTGCTAGACCCTCCTGCCACTGCCACAACCTCCTGAGCAGCTTTATCTGACAGTCCACCAAGAGACCACACACAACCCACAGAAACATCAGGAGCTCTCTGGACATCGTTCTGGGCAGGACAGCCCAGGAGAACTCAGACCACCTAAAGCTGAGCACGTGCAAAAGTCATTGTGCAAAGAGAGGAGTGAATGTGTAAGAAGAAAAGATGAGAAAGCACAGCTTCACCCGAGGGGGTTTGGGTTTGTGGTTCAGCACCAAAGAAAGGGCCACAAGCACCAGCGAGCAGCCTGGAAGGGTTACCTGCTCCACAGCCAAGCACCACAAATTACATTATCATAAGCTATGAGTCACTGGAGAAATATTGATAAAAGAGAAAGCTGCTTTTGAAATCAGATGAGGAAATGTAAAAAAATAATTGCATAAAAACTTCTTTGGCTGTTTAATTTAAACACTTTTGTGCCTGGGGCTCTAAATGAATATACCGAGATCTTTTCGTTCCTGCAGCAATCACGTATTTCCTGCTATTACTGATAATGACTTTAAAACAGCACACTTAAGCAGGGCTGCTGCTTTATTTTGAGCCTTTCCGAGGTGGGAGTGGAAGTGATAACACCGGGGGAGGATGGTGCTGACAGCTCGTCAGGGGAAGCATATGCCAGTCTGGAGAGGAGCTAATGAGGGCTGGCACCCGGACCTCCCACGGGAATTTCTAGACACATCATGTCCCATCCTGACAGAGCCCAGGAGCTTGTCACCTTCCTGACAGCAAATAAACCAAGTCTGAATGAACAGCAACCTTCAGAGTTTCTCCAGGGCAATCTTGAATTTGAATATGGTAGCACGGGGACCTGACCCAAAGCTCAATCCTTTTTGTTGGCTTCCAGCAGGTGAGTCACATTTCTGAACAGGACCAGGTGGGTAAATGATACTTTGCCTGAAACAACACGAGTAATTCTCCCTTTTTCCTCATAATCTTTTGCATGAGCTAAAACCTAGCCCAAAAATCACGAGCGTTTAACAATATCACTGCTTCTGTAAATAAACTCTGTCCAACATTTTGTCCATCTCTAGTTCCACATACCTCCACATGGATACCATGAGGACAAGGGAACAGTAGGGAGGCCAGAAGAGCATCTGCTGTGTGACACCACTGTCAGACACTGCCATGAGGAGCCACCAGGATCCAAGAGGGAGAGGACAAGCAGGTATGACAGCAGGGCTGGGCAATAAGGAATCCAGAGACAAGAGACCAGAGGCTCTTCAGAAAAGAAAGCAGGCTGCTCTGTTGTTCTGCTTCCACAGGCACTCAACACAACCAAAGCCAGCCACAGGACCAGGCCAGAGCCCACAAAGAGCATTCATTTCTCAGCAAAAGGACTAAATAAAATAAAAATACAAAAAAAGGGCTTCAGGCTGGATTCGGTCCATCCATTTCACCCCCTTAATATTTCTACCATTTTTGTTTCGAATGAAAAATGAGCAAAACCCTCACTATCTGGGGCAGTTCTGATGATAAAATGCTACTAGATAGGCCCCAGGATAAACCATTAGAAAATAAAAATAGCAGTTGGCAAATGTCCTGGCAGGCACTCAAATGAGCCTGCAAACACCCGTGCAGCTAAAGAACAGAGATCTTCCCTTCAGCACCTAAAGGTGTGTTTACTGCCAACAGAGCACAAAAGCCAAGCACTGCAAAAAACCACAAAACATTTCAACATGAGGCATTTGATTTCCCTCCCCCAGCAAATGAGGTGAAACTGCTTTTTTAAGAGCACCCACTTTTTCCTAGCTGTAGGTGTTTACACGGGGTCATTTGGGAAGAGAGCAGGAAAAAACCCCAAGTCTTTCCAGGCAGCGTTTCCCTCCCAACACCTGCCGAAGGGAAGGAGGGGCACCTGAGTGCCAGCACACATCAGCCTGGTCCTGCAGGGATGCTGAGGGGGTTTAAGCTCTGCTGATTCCCCAGTCCCACGAGCCCTGAGGGTCTGGTTATGCTCCACAACAGCACAATTCGAGCCAAACCGCCCCATCTCCTCCAGCAGCACTGCATAGGCAAGCACTTAGAGAAGGTAAAGGCAGACATGCTTGGTGAAACCCCCTGCTTCCCGACTGCTGTGACACTATCTGGGGTCCCATCCAGCACCAGCACAGCTGGGGGAAGGACTGTGCTGCCCTGGGGGCTGTGGGATCAAGCCTTCAATCAGCTTTGCCTGACAACAACAGTTACTGGTGTCAGGGCTGCACAAGGATTTGAATCACCCTGCTCCTGTCCACACCTTTAAACATGAAAGCTGCTGTTAGGAACTGTGCTGAACTCTTCATCCTCACCTGCTGGGATGATGGGCAAGCTTGCCTTAGACTGGACTGAGCTCAGCAGCTCCACTGTCAGGTGCCGTGTCATCTCCACGGCTGTTTCACTGCCTGTTAGGAGGGAGCAGAGGGATGACTTGTATGGGCTCATGACTGGTGGCCCATTTTGTGCTGGAAACCTGACATCACTCCGAGTTGCAGGGAAAACGGAAAATTCGGAAATTCTTCCCAAAGCACAACCAACACCCCTTTGCTCTCTCACTGTGGTCTCTACATGACCACAGACAGCACAAACAACATTCAGAACAAGCTGCCCTATCAATGCTCTTTACAGAACCCCCTCTTACCAGCTCTGTTGCTCACTTCAGTTTGCTGAGCAGCAGAGCTGATGCATTCTGCAGGTGGCCTACAGCCCACTGGGCACAACAGGTAACCTCCACAGACACTGCAGGAGTGCCCCACTCCCACCCAAGCCAGCTCAAACCCCTCTGACTGCCCTCCAGTCCAACATTAATTATTTACATTTACACTGTGGTAATGGGCCAAACAAAAGCCACAAAGCAACACACAGGACCTAAACTCTGGTACTTTCACTTCCTTTTCCACAGCACTGGAATCAGTTTCTGTTACAGAATTGTATTCTGTTGTCATGCCATGACAATCCAGAGAAGAAACAGTAATTTTGCCTCAGTATTTCTGCTTTCTCTCTCCCGAGAAAACACGATGTACTCAGTAATTATTGTTGTACCTTCTGGAGAAGGCAGGGAAAAAACCCCACACCACAAATAAAATCCCACAGGCTTCCTACAGACCTGTGTTTGGTGAAGGCAGGCACTGAGGTACCAAGCACAGCAGGGGAAAGATCACTGCAGATGCTGATGTGAGGCTCTAAGCCTGGATCTGCACCACACTGGAGTTATGCAAACGAGCAAAAATTGAGTAAGAAGAATTTTTGTACCAGTTTTTGCTGTTCAAAAAATACTATAATCATCCATCTGTCCAGAAACGTTATTAAGGATTACAGCAGAGGAAAAATTATAGCAGAGAAGTGCAGCCAGAACTGTGTTAGAATTTCTCTTGGGGCACATAACCTACATAAGTCCCAAAGAACAGAGAAAAACCCCTCCCTCCTCTCCCCAAAACTTGAAGATATGCAAGCTCTGCCGTGAAAAGCAGTGTTTATGGACTTGAAAAATCAGTAAACGTGGCTGTACAGGTGCTACAAATACAGCTGCCTGGAGGTGAGGGAGCCAAGTGCAGGACCGAGGGGCTGGAGGCACCTTCCATTCCTACCTGGCTCAGTGCAGTTCCTGACGTAGGGCTGTCCCCCGCCCCCAGGGATGGCAGTCGTGTTCTGCTCTCGTGCTTGCAGCAGCTGTCTCCCACTCCACTTGTCACTGCCCTCCACAGAATAGCCCAGGGCATCATAACCTAGAGGAAAAGAGCAGTAGATACATGAGGAAAGGCAACTCCTGACTCTGTTCCTGAACACCTGAGGCAGCCACAACTTTTGCATTTCAAAAAACCCAGGATCCCTCAGTTTTGAAAGAGTGGAGTTTCCAACCCTACTGGAAAGGGACACTGCCACCAGCTCCCCATCCCATGGGAGCCAGATGCATTCCTCCACAACTTCAACACTTCATACCAGAAGAGCATCTGTGGTTTCACAAGAGCTGTAAGCATCAATCAGTTTAAAACTGGAGTACTAGTCACTGTTTTGGTTAAAAAGTAAACCAAAATAAGATGACAACAAAAAAAACCTCACAAAACACCACACACAACACCTCAACTTACTCCTTGTGCACACATTCCACTGCTGTTAGGGACCAGCAAAACTGAATCAGGGACCAGCTGAATTTTGCACGTGCTTCCACAACACTGAAGCCATTTCTGCTCAGGATTACAGCCAATTTGGTGCTGCAGGAGGCCCCAGCCACCGTGGCTGACACACAGCTAGGCAGGCTCCTTGGTGAATGTCCACACCAGCACAGCCTCCCTCCTCCTGTCACCAGAAACATCCACAAACACCAGGGGCATTGCTTTGTCTCACTTCTCCTGACTCTCCCCTTGCTCTGCTCTCCCCTTCAGCTTTGCCCTGGTGCTGCTGAGTGAAGCTCTATTTTAGCAATGTCAACAAAACCAGCTGGCTGATTTCCACAATACTCTTGGCACGAAGCTGGTCAGCCTTGGACACACACGCTCATGTGTCAGTTCCATGCATCCTATGCCAGTTCAGATTCAAGGGAGGAAGAAAAAAACTTTTTTTTTTTTTCTTTTTAAGCCAGGAGGCATCCACTTTGAGCAGGCACAGGCACCAAATCAGCAACAGAGACCTTGAGCCTCTCTAATAACAAACAGCATTTGAGTGGGATTTCCACCCACCCACCCATCTCCTTCCGACCAAGCAGAACATGGACTTTCTCACAAGGACTTCTGAACTACTCCTGGTTTTGTCCAGCACTTTGCAGACAGACTGAAAGCAAAACCTGAGATTCAAATCTTGGGGCAATGTCTCAGAGGGTGATTAAGGACAAAGGAAAAGGTTCTCTGCGGGTCCCAACCCTTTTGTTAGGTTTCCTGGCACATCCCGAGGAGAGAGGTGGACAACCTGAGACTTGTCTCTCCTGCCCAGATCACGGTCTGCTCAGGCAGCTCCATGTCACACTACCAGTGAGGAGGCAACACTTGGGAAGGGGCTACCTGGAAATACACATCCCAGGCCACCAGCAGTGCCTGGGACCAACACTCCCACGATACACAGGAGTCATCTGGGTGCACGTTTGGTGGAAGAGCCACAGCTGCATGGACAGCCTGAAGCACCCCTGTTTTCTAAGCAAAAAAACCACTTAACTTGGTCAACTACATGTCACGATTTGAAGCTCCAAGCACTTTGTCCTTACTATGCTCTACTAATGTCAGAGAATGGAGTTTGCTGTCAGTTTAGTCTGTAAGCACCAGTAAGATCAAGCTGATGGAAGTGGACTGCGTTTCCCAGAAGGAGCACAAGCCACAGTGCAGCACCAGGCACCTCCCATAACAACAAACACTCTGGTCATCTCAGGAAAGCAGTTTCAGTTCCACATACAAGCTGCTTTCAAAGCAGGGGAACTCTTCTCCAAGCAGCTGATGCTTCACGGAGTGTCACTGCACAGAGAAACGGCACAAGGGAGAACACAAGGACTGCGACGGCCCCGAGGCTCTGGCAGAACCTCTCCTGCTCCCTCCATTTTGTCTCGGATGGCAAACTCTTCTGAGCACGGGGTAAAGAAGAAGAAAGTCACTTAAGGTGACTTTGGAAGGGGAAAAGCTTAATTTGGCAATAGAAGTGTTTATAAAGGCTACATCCAGCATCGACAAAAATCAGCATAAAGAGCAGCGGAACTGGTGCACAGCCGAGTTCGATGGGACAGCTCTGACCTACACCAGCAAAAGCTCTCCTCTGGTACCTCCAGGTTTGAGCAGAGCCAGCTGTCCCTCGGCAGGATGTGCAGCTCACTGCTCCCAAAATCCTGCCTAAGGTATCTCCACTCTAAAACACATTTTGCTCAACAGAGTAGTAGAAAATAGAAATTAGAGATGAAAGGAGATGCTTTTTCAAAGGTTTGGCCTTCCAAGGATTTCCCTGTGAAGACAGGGACACATCAAGATTTTAACCTTGCTAACAAGGACACTTCATGACACATAACAAGAGTCCCTGTGGTGTGGTGGAGGCAGCTCGAGGGCTGCCCTGGTGCACCAGCTGTGCTCTCACCCACCCGTCCAGAAAACAACTCAGAAAGCTGGACTGGTGTGGAATTTGGCAGATTCAGTCAAAGAGGAGCTGACTCTCTGCAGTTTAACCCCTCACACGTGGCTGCCTATACAGCAGGGACCTCACCTGTCCCACTGGACATGAAGCACCATGGATTTGGCCTGGCAGCATCTCTCCCTGCTTCAGGTGCTGGCACAAGGCACGAGTACCAGGGACATCACCTTGGCCGTAGCATCCCACAGCAGGGCTGTCAGGAACCCAGGCCACCACCACAACCACGGCCAAACTCTTCTTCCCAAGGAAAAGTTACAAAAAGAAAGCCAACAGCTTTCTTTCTCAAGTGCAGTTATTCAGGATTGGATGACTTTTAACGGGAAACACAACAAAGACTTTTTCATTTCCTCAGCAGAAGTAAAGACTGCTAAACACCCCGCATTAGCTACACTGCCATTTTGGGCAGGCCAGATTGAACACTTCTCCTACTTAATGTTCTAGCTGCTGGCTTTGCACTGAAATACTGTGACAGCCTCTAAAACTTTGCTACAATAAAGAATTTTTCCAAAGTGCTGCACCACAGCCTATTTCAAAGTGAATGAATTATTTTTTTAAGCACTGAACGTTGCCACAAGGTATTTTCCACAACTCCAATTACCCAGCACCAGTTTTACATTACACACTCGGAACCCGGGTTCTGGAGAGCTTCACTTGCGCTTCCTCACAGAGATGTTCCCATGGACAAGTAGAACATGAGTCACTTTTCCCTGTATTTGTGCCTGCTCTGCATTTCGCAACAGCAATAAGACAGTGCGGACGGTGCGTTTCCAGGGGCCGCATCTCTCTACATGAGACGGGGAGCACACGAGCCTGTGTTTGCTGGGAACTCCTGTCCCTGCCAAGCTGGGGTGGCAGTCTGGTGAGAACAGCCTCTCCAGCAACATTGCTGATCTGTTCCACTTACGATCAAGAAAATGAAATAGAGTGGAAAGAAGAACTGATCGGATTGCTCAGAACTCCTGAAAACGCTCTGTGTGTGACCCAGATCTCCATGTGGGAACTCAGGAGCTCCTTACGCTACTCCAGATGGCTCTAGCTGGATTTTACAACTTTCAGCACTGCAGAAACACAGCCAAACACATCCCGGGTGTGCTTCCCAGCACGAAGAACACTACAGCACTATACAACATCCCCACGTGCCCCAACTGCACTCCGATCTGACAAGCGCGTTTATTTTCAGCATCAAGGCACGGGAACCCCAACAAGCCAGAAGAGCATCAGGACCTTGGAGCAGACATCAGGTTTGCCCCTGGGGGACACACTGGGGACAAAGCAGGCTGGCGTGGAGCTGGGGGTGCCCCTGCCCTCCCACGGGACAGACAGCACAGGAGGCCTTGGCACAGCTGGGCAGCACACCCGAGCCAGCCAAGGGAGACCAGAGCACCCAAACCCACTGCTGGGAGAGGCACAGAGACTCACTGACCACAGGGCAGGGCTCGGCCTGACAATGCTGAGGGGCAGAAAGGCAGCCAAGAGGGAAGGTGCTCATGGAGCAGCAAAAGCAACAGGCTGGGGGCTGGCCCAGTCAAGGGGACAGCTCTGTCCCCACTGCCTTTCCCTGGCATACTGCACTGCTGCACAGGGCTCCACAGAGCTGGCAGGTATCCTCAGCTCTCACTCACAATAAACTACTTTCTATGCAAACTGCTGGCTAGAGCCAAAAACAGCACAGCTTTTCCGAAATACGCTTGCCCTTCCTCCTCTCTCGTCTGTCCCTTTTATCTATTGTTTTCATGGTGGCAGCTTTGGATTTTGGAGGGCTGGTTTCACAACCAGCTGAATTATCTCCCTCTCCCTGAAATTTTCTACAGTTAAAACAACAGGGAGGTATTTCAGAGAAAGAAAAAAGCCGGAACAAGCAAGCACAAGCTTCCACGTTAGGCTACCGCAGGGGGGGGAGCAGCGGTGTGGTGGCCTTAAGACAGAACAGGTGAATCCTCTTAGAAGAGCAAGACTCAGCTAAATTAACTGCAGCATCTCCCCACAGCTGCGCTCCCACATCTCTGTCCCTTTGGCCACTGGCCCCGGACCAGCCAGCCCCTGCACACAGGTGTTTCTCCTACCACCATCAGACCTGCTGCAGACCATCACCACATCATCTGAGCTCGGGACTGCACAAGCATTGAGCAACAGCCATAGATAGATTATCTTTCTTCATAGACTGATTTGGGAGATGCTTTCATTTTAAAATCAGCAGCAGCAGCAAACACCACAAATAGAGTATCCTCAGGGGGAAAAACAACAACAACCACCCAGAAATCCTACACCTGGCTTTGACAAGCAGCCTGCTCCTTCCATCTGATTTCAAAGCTGGGTTTCCACACGTGCCAACCCAAAGGGAAAGGCGCAGAAGGGCAGGGAAAGCACACTGCCCATGTTAATACCTGCCAATACCTGTACAACACGAGTGGGGCACAGAGGCCAAGCTGAGGCACTCACCAAACAGGGCAGGGTCCCTGCACCAAAGACCCCTCACCACATACCCTCCCAGGTATTTACTATGTGACCACCAGCAGAAAAAAAAAAAAACACCTGCAGCCCCCACAAAACCCCAGACACAGTTACATCCCAAACACTTCTCAGTCTGTCACAGAAGTAACTGTAGCCTCACTTAGAGATCCAGCCTGGTCCTAGAGGAAGATAACAGACCTGAAGGAGTGAACCACAAGTCCTCCTGTTGCCCTACCAGTGACCACACAGTCAGTCTCTGTCCAAACCAACTCTCTTCTCTGCCAGCTTGAAGCCCCCTTCAGAGGCATCAGAGCGCCTGACTGCCTGAGCCCAGAGCCCTGTCCCAGCCTCAAACACACCACACATATCACAAATGCTGCCTCTGTAGCCCCCATCCCTCATGGACACCCTCAGAGGAGGCAGAAGGCAGATACCCACTCCAGAACAACACAACCTCCACACTCCTGTGCACTTACCGCCTTGGCAGCAGGTCCTCCTCACAGAGCCTCACGTGGCTCCCTCACACCTCCAGAGAGGAGCTCACCAGCTCCCTCCTAAAGCACACTGAGCCCACCAAGGGCCCCAGGAAGTCTTTGCCCCTCCCAGCCTAACAAGCCCCAGCTGAGTGCTGCTCACAGCCCAGCTGCAGCTGCAGAGGGCAGGTCCAGCAGCTCTCACAGCAACAGCTAAAATGTGACTTTGGGCTTATTTTAACTCTGAAAAGCTACCTACCATCTGAAAGTGAAGTTGCCACATGCATTCTGCTGGGGTCTGCCTCTGCTCCCACCCTGCAGGCAAAGAAAACTTCAAGGTCAGGCAGCGCTTGGTAGAAATGCACTCACGGCTCATCAAGCTCCAGGTGAAGTCCATAAAGCACTTGATTGTTCATTACCAGTTTGTGCAGAAACTTATGTTTTCTTTATTATTCATATCAGGTTGTCCATTTAATTGACCATTCCCTTCTACTTGATTTACACCTAAGTGCAAAAGGAACAGTACAGCACCTTGTAAAAAAACCACCACTTTTTACATCTCCCTAACATGCCCCCTGTGACTCGGCCCCGCTCTAAACTAAACAGGGTTTTTCTCATGATAATCTTTTCATTTCTTTAATAACTTCCCTAGTTTTTCTGCGGACGTACCTCTGTGACTCTGCTCAAACCACAGGTGATTCTCAAGGTGACAGTTTCCCACTGATCTGTACAACAGCACTGAGTATTTTTAGCCTGATTCTCTGCTCTGGTTTCTCAGGGGTATCTCACTCTCTGCTGGCACTCCCAACTCATTAACATTTCACCTGGCACAAGTGGAAGGTCTGGACGCCGTTGATATGATCTCTGCTGCTTGGCAGCCAGGACTGCCCGGCGTGATTTCCACGGCGCCCTGGCACAGCACACCTTCCCTGAGAGATGCTGCCCGTTCCTTCTGCCCTGTGACATTCCAAACATGAAGCGGTTTCCTAATCTCAGCCAGCAAACTGCTTTTGTCTCCTCCTGCTTCTGTGGCTGTCACAGAGGAGAATTGCAGGGGTAGCTAGAGCAGCATCCTTCACATCACTCCGCTCTAGATGCCAGCACTTCCCCCTCCCACCACCCCTGCCTAATGAATAGAAAAGACATTTTCAGAGGCAGAAAAGGAAGATGGGCAGCAAATCCCCCTCCCCAACATGTCTTCGGGGCAGCTCCTCTCCCTGACCAACCTCCTTCCCAAGCACCTCTCTCTGCTCCCTGTGAGGGATGCCAGCAATCCCCAAGCACATCCAGACTCCCTGCTCCTTCCTTTTCCTGCACTTCCCCAGACCCTCCCTTCCCAGAGAAGGCCAGGTTCACAGCAGGAACAGTGTGCCACAGGTGGCTGTGCCACAAGTCACCCAGCTCATCTCAGCCTGCCCGAGCAAACTCAAGCATCACAATTTTCCTTCTTCATGGTAGACAGCAAAGAAAACAATTAGCAGCAATGAATTAAAAATACCTAAAACTGATTTTCCATCAGTAACAGTGCTACTTTTTATACAGTTCCAAGATCCTGTGGCTGCTCAAACCTGAAAATCATGACCCTACAAGGCTGAAAAAGCAATACTTGAGAGCCTCACTGTTACCAGACAGACCCTTGTTTCTTGGAGGGCTTGGGTAGCATGTTACAGAAAGAGTGTAATTCTCTGGAGAAGACATTTACCTTTTAAAAAGCAGTGAAAACCAAGTTCTATTCCAAACCCACGTGACAAGGGCAAATACCTGGGGTTTGACTGGGGGGGTTTGTGCTCAGGAGCTGAACAGTCACTGGTCCTTCCCCCACATTTATATATTTCTCTCCTAATTTTGGGCTGACAGAGTAGGAGAAAAGACAGTTTGGGGTCAGATGAAATGTTTTAATCAACCTGGAATAAAGTCTTTTATTTTGGTTTGGTTTGTCCTCTTTTACACTTTCAGCTAAATATAATTCTGCAGAATTAAATTTAGTCTGAGAGTATCATAAAGGCGTGCTGGGAAAAGAAACATAGCAGTTCTTCCCCCTTCCCCCCCACAAAAAAAAAGAGAAACCATGAGTTTTTCCCAGTTAAATTCTAAAACGTATGAAATGCGACACCCTCGTGCACAGCAAACACAGAGCTCCCAGGGACTGCAGCTGGAACAGGCCTGCTGGGTGCTCTGAGCACTGAAAATAAGCCACCCCTTCCAGGAAAGAAAGAAAGAAAAGGAAAAAAGACTGTCATAAGCCCTGGCTCCCAGTCTGGTATCTCTGATTATAGGGAAGCTGTCACAAAAGAGAGGGTTTTTCATGCTTTTCTCCACAAAAGATAAAGAAAAAAATGGAACTTGCAAAAAAATAAACAAGCACGAGGGAAAAAGGAGCTTTTGTGTCCAATTTCAGTACAAACATGTTTTTCAAGTTAAAAAGACTATTTCTCCTGTCTCTTTGCCTTACAACTCTTTTCCCCTTGTGTTTCCCTGCAACAACACTACATAAATCTGTAACTGGTATTTGTTTAATCGTTGTTATTTACTGCTTCCACGGCGCTGCAAACGCGCACTCTGAGCACGGAGACGAGGTCTCGGCCCCAGACGAGACACCAGCTCTGATATTTAACCCCACTGCTCAGTACCAAGCCTGGATTTGCTCCCTGGGAGCGGCCCTAACGTGATGTGACATTCAGGGAAAGCCACTGATAGCCAGGCAGGGACGTAGGAAGCAGGGAAAGCCCACCAGGGGATCCGGAGGGCCTGCGGGAGGGCCCGCCAGGCCTGGCAGCCCTCACAGGCTGAGGCGTCTCCTCTGCCCACCTGCCGCCCTGGCGTGGCAGAACTGCAGTACCAGAACAGGGATTAAAGCACAATGAAATGGGAGTGTGCAGCAGCTGGGCACCGTGAACGAGCAGTGAGGGTTAAAGGTGGGAATCCAGGCCCTTCGGAGTGGGGGCCATTCCCCTTTTCCTGTACCTGTCAGGAGAACACGCTCAAGGGCAGCCGCTGGCCTCGGAACTGATGCTGTGCCCTCCTCCCCAGGAAACCGAATTCCCAGCGCTAATGCAGCTCTTTCCTTCCCAGTGCCCGGGGCTGACATTAACACCGGAGAGCAAGAGCCCCAGCAAGATGCTTCAGATGTTCCATGGTGCTTGTGGTCCTTCACCCAACCCTGTTCCCTACCACTGGCTTGCAAACGGATCTGCTCTGGAGCGGCCATAAGTCAGCCACAGGCAAAAGGGCTCCAAGAGAGGAGAAAGCATCCATCAGGTGTCCTTGTGGAAAGCCTGCTTCTACAAAGCCAACAGAAGCACGAGGCTTCCTGAGCTCCTAGATCAGCAAACGAGCAAAGCAGAAGTACCAAGAAATCTTCCAGGTGCTATCTGCATCTCCTATCAACCCCCAACACTAACCCTTCCCACCAGCTCTCCAGGCACCAAACCTGTCCTTGGGTGACCATGAACGGTGCCTACCAAGGGTCCCCACACTGCACCCAGGTCTCTGCCCTCGCTCAGACTGATCTGCGTTGCTAAACCAGGTTGAAAATTACCTTAGTCACAGAGAGTGTTTTCCCTATGGTACCCACTTAATTAAATATTGAAAGAGCTATTACCTTTCAGGGATGCCTGTGCACAGGCTGTGTCCATTATTTATAACATAATGTATTCATTATGCATTTTATCTCATGCTCCTATCTGCTGATCTCAGAACAGGCCCTTAAACACAATTTTAAGCAATTAATCCTACCTTAATTACAGACAAATATATATAGAAGCCTCAGGACATCTCTGCCTTATATTTATTAGAAGTAAGTAAACATATCTAGAAATAAATCTGGTACTCAGGAAAGAGAAGGATAAAGCCCAGCAGCCACGGGAATCACAAACCGGAGCCAGGCACGTTTCAATCAGCCAGGGTGAAAGTTCCAGCTTCAGCTACCTGGAAAAAGTCAGTCATGTCCTGCTGCAGGTTCCCTCCCACAACAGGATCTGCTAACAAACCGCACCACCTCCGCTCCTCCCTTACACACTGATGGCCCAAACCAAGGCTTAACACACCAAAACACCCGGGGTTCTCCTGCCTCCCGTGGTCCTCCCGACCGCAGCCACCGGCACAGCCATTCTCCCAGTCAACAGGTGTCACTACTGAGCTGTCCCAGGTTGTCCCTGGTCCTTCCCTCCAGCTGAGAGCTCGTCCCTCATCTCTGCAGATGGATCTGGCTGTGGAGCTCAAGCTCACCTGAGCACATGGGTGCCAGCCCCAGCTCCCCTGGGCAGGATGCACGTGGGGACAGAGGGATGTCACAGGACAGGGAGTGCACAGCCAATGTCCTGCTCCTTCCACTCGGCTTTGTACCCTCTGGGTCCCTTCTCCCAGTCCCACGTGAGGAAATCAGCCATGGGACTCCCTCCAGCAAGAACCAACTGCTCAGCCTTGCATCTCTCTGCTGCAGACCCTGAATTTTAATTTAACTCCCATTCTCTCTCCCATACCCAAACCATCATGATGGCAACTGAAAAAGCTTTTCAAGGGCTTGGGGAAAAAAGAAGAAAAGGGGAAAAAAAAAAAGCAAAGCATCTCTACACACATGGAGGAAGTACTTCATAAATGACCACAGATGAATAGAGAAAACTATCAAAACCAATTCTTGGCTTCAGCAGCTTTTAGATTGGCCCTTACCAGGGGGACACCAGCACACGAGCCTGCTGTACTAAAGCTTGACTGAACCTTGTAGAGACTCCTTTGCAGACCCCTTTTAAAAAGGCAATCTGTCCCTACAAGTAGATGACTTGGATGCAATTTGTGTCCAAACTGCTAACTACACTCTTACTTTTTCCACCTGGGAAATGTTCCCTACCTGCTGGAAAAGGCAGTCACAAAGGCGACCTGAGCACAAACAGGTACCAGTCCCGAGAAGCACAGCAGCACTTCTGCCCCTCTCCTCTGAGAAATGAGCCTGGCCTGGAACGTCATAAAGTGTATAAAGGAAATAAATAATGCTATAGAGGGGAAAAAACCTTCTATTTTTAACCAGAGATCCTGGCACAAAAGGATAGTGCTCTACATCATACCAGAATCAAGAGTTTGATGCTGTCTTTTCTTTATAAGGCTTTAAGACAGGCAGACCCCCCAAGAAGTGGTAAGCAATTCTTTATTTACCCTGTAGTGAGACTCTGAAGACCCGGGTTTAATTCACTGCTCTGCTATTAGCCCGTGAGGTGACCTTGGACAAGTTGTTCTGTCCAGATTCTCAGCTGGTGTCAGCTGGCACCATGCCACCACAGTCAATTTAAACAATTTGAGACGCCAGCCCCAGCGTCCTCGGGTGCTCAGCCTCCCTCTCCCAAACAGCCCTGCCACCCGCACACGGCCCCACGCCTCGGGTGCTTCGGAGCCACACACCCGAGGGACACACGGTGGGGTCAGGAGAACTCGTGCTTCCCCTGGAAAAATACATGGCTTTCACTAAAACGAAACAAAAAGCCTTGGCTTTTTTTTTTTTTTTTTTAATAGCCTTATGGTCAGGGCTTTAAAAATACTGCTGTGCTCTGGTGAGACCCCACCTGGAGTACTGCATCCAGCTCTGGGGCTACCAACATCAGAAGGACGTGGACCTCTTGGAGCGATCCAGAGGAGGCAACAAAGATGCTCAGAGGCCTGGAGCACCTCTGCTATGGAGACAGGCACTCCTGCAACCTCCCTTTGGATCATTTCTTAACTCAAGAGGCTTTTACATTACTCAGTTACTTTCTCGGAAAACTCATCCACTTCTGAACAAGCTTGATTTGCTGCCTCCTCCAATTTAGTGCAAGAATAAATCCAAAGAACACGAAACTCAATTTATTTTACTTTGTCAGCAGTCAGCAGCAAAATTAACTTGAGGGGGTTTTTAAGCACTGTCTCTTCTCCCCCTCCCTCCCCTCTAATGCCTCTGCTTCCTGAGAAGCCCACAGCCAGCAGCACTGTGCTGGGAGCACCACCCATGGAACCTGCTGAACGAGCGCGCTGTGAACAAGCAAGCTGTATCTGACAGGTCACTGTGTTGGAAAGGAGCTCTTTGGGACAAGGATTCGTCCCAGCTTGGTTTTCACAAGGCCTGTGAGGACCCTGGCACCAGCCAGTGCACTCAGTACTGCAGCAGGATGGTCCCTGCCCACAGAGACCCAGGATGTGAAACCTGTGCCCCGTCAAAAGATGTGACCCATGGTGCCCTACGCTGGTTCCACCCAGGGGCTGGTCCACCCAGCTGTCCAGCAGCCTACATCCCAGAAAGGACTTCATTCCACCCCGTCAGTGAGACCTCTCCTGGCTGTGCAGTTCAGCAGGGCTGTTGTCCTCCACAGGGCTCTACAGCATCCTCTGCCCCAAGCCCCACCACAGCACTGGGCACCCTCCTGCAGGGAAGAGAGTGGAACCCACGTGTCAAGTAGGATCACAGCCAGAATCCCCACCAGCTCCCAAACTGCATGGCACTCACTGACCACAAAAGCAGGGCATTTAACAGCTCTTTTCTGCTTGCCACCACCCTGGGAGTCGCACATCACGTGTACCTACTCTTTTTTAACAACAGAACTCCATTGCAATGGGCCTTTTTGTACACGTCATGGTGCATAACCTCAAATGGCACAGCTTATGCTCTGCTTTCCCTAAAATGAACTGCTGCACTGTATCAGTGTATGCAACATTCATTTACAAGAGTTTCTTTCTGTCCCATTCTCTCAACAAAATACAAATCAACTATTACGTAGAGGTGCACTGAGAACTGCAGGGTAGGTCTTCTCAGAGGAGAAAGCAATGTCCATGTAAGGCTCGTTTCTCCTCCTGCTTTATGTTACAGGATGTTCTGGCCATCTTAGGGAAAAAAAACCAGTTGAGTCTATCTCTGAATGAGGATTACTTTAACAGCAGACCCTTCAGTTGTTTGTAGCTCAGTTAGCACGTTTTTGGCTTGCGTATCAAAAAGATTCTTTTCCTGGACTTTAGCAGGCTCTTTCCCAGTGGAGCTATCAAAACCTGCTTGCAGTTCTGGTTGGATAGGTGATGCCTGCTGCTGGAGCAAATGCTGAGGATGAGCCTTGGCATACCAACGTTCCCCATAGAGGAGCTCGCTCAGCAATATCAAAACACGTCTTTCTCCTCTTCCAGCACTGCAACAGACGAGATACATTGTGCTGAGGGCAGCAGGACACCCTGGCTATGCACTTCAACCCCTCAGCCACCATGGGGCCACAGGAGCTTCCCGGGGCTGATCCGTAAGGACACGTCAGAACACTCTGGACCGGTGCAAAAACCCATCTGCAGACCTGAGCTCCATGTGAGTCTGACACTCCTGTGCCAGGAGAATCCCAGGCACTTCTCTCGTACCTCAGTTTCCCTTTAGGCTCAGCCCTTATAGTTCGAGGACATGCTTACTTGCCTCATTTCCCCCGACAAGACCACAGGCTGAAGAGTGGCTTGAGTGACGAAGGACCTGGTTAACCTCGTACACACACGAGCCCACGTGAACTCAGGCCCACCCCTTCCCATGCCGCAGGTTAAGCCCTGGTCCCTGGCCTAACTGCCTGTGGGCACACAGACACGGCTCTGAGCCAAAGCACCGCACACGCGACTGCAGGTACAGCGAGGTCAGGCTGACGAAATCCATGCCTCCAGACCCCTTCTCACACCCCTTTGTGCGTAAGAGTGGGTTTTCTCTATGAAAGGTATGTCCCTTTCTCAACACATGCTCACATCCACCAGCACATCACCCGTGCCCCGGCCTGCCACGGGCAGCCTGCAGAGCTGAGCGAGAGGGCAGCGCAGGGCAGGAGGTACAGCTGGAGACACACTCCCACTCCCCTCTCCCCTGGGCCTGTGGGACATTTCCAGGTCCCCATCAGGACCTGGAGACCATCTGCTTCCCACAGGCATGGCTTATAGGCAGATGACATTCCATGTTTGCCAAAAGAGTCCATAAAAGGCAAATAAAGTCCCAGCAAGTACAGTCCCACACAGCTCTCTCCCTGGACACCACATCTGGACTCCTCTTCAACGCTTCCCTTTTTCCAGAAGAACAAGACCCAGGACTTCTCCCCGGAGCCCTTGGTACAGTGTTCCTAGTCTCAGGGATACCTCAAAAAAAAAATATCAGCTTAAACATCTCCAGTCCACATCAAGCTCCTGATTTTAATCCAGCCTGAAGTCATCTCCAGATACTGTGGGCTCCTATTCATCAGCCCTTGTTGCTGGATAACATCCCATTCTGCTCCCTTTCCTTCTTTAGAAATATCATCACTTCCAGAGTCTTCTCAGCCCGCTCCTAAAGAAAAGCCCAGCATCTAGAGATTTTTAAAACTGAGCATTTTGCTGAGATCCAGCCACGCTACAGTACAAACACACTGACTTGCACCTCTTTCCTGTCTTGCAGATGCGCAGATGCTCCTTCGAGGTACCTGGCTCCGCTGCTGAAGCGATGGAGGCCTCACCACCCTGGCAAATACCCAGGTACAGCGGGCTCATCCCAAGGCCATCTCCCTAACAAGGCAGCTCCACCACTATCATTTCCAAGCTGACAAAATCAGGTCTCATTCTCGCTGACTGCTGTGGAGACCTGACCTTCTGTGGAAGATGATGCAAGAAAAGACAGCGCCAGGAGATGGAACTGCCCCCAAGGGGTTTCTAGTAGCTAACTGCAAACACCCAGTCAGGATGCCCTTGGCAGTAAATAACACAAGGACAGGCTGCTCAGGGCTGAAGAAGTCCAGCAGTCCAGCAAGGATCCCACAGGGAGGAGAGGTAGAACACCTGCATCCCTTCAGGCTCAGCCAAGAACCCATTCATGAGCTGCAAATTACATACATTTACCACTTCGTTTTCAAAGGATTTCCCTTTGATGCTGTGAGTAATGCAAACCAGCCACCAAGATTTACTCACCCTGTGACCCTTTTTTCCTGAGAGCATGTCTACAGGACATGATGATTACAGTGGCAGGGCTACAGACACCTGGGCATGCCCAACTGCTTCTTCCCATAAAGCCACAGCAGCGGAAAAAAATTCGGATGAGGTTACCAATGGCTCTTGGCATCAGTCTGACTTGACTCGTGGTAATAGCCAAGGTAAAACCCGGAGCAGAACAAAGCCTCCGAACATCTCCAGTGCTTTCTAAAATCCCAAGCCTAAAGACTGCTCTAGAGAAGGGCAAGGAAGACAAGGCTGGAAAAGGGTAAAACCCCCTTTTATTAAAAAAAAAAAATGCACTGCTGCAGCTCAACTTCCTGGCTGTGGGCTGTGACAAGCAGGGGGGAGAGCACGGCCATGCCAGCACCGAGCAGCTCCACCACTGTGCTCGCAGGAGAATCCTGCAGGGGCTGCCATGAGCTGCTGCACTGGCTTCCAAGCAAGGGTGTAACAAGGTGCATCCCTCAGGCTCTGCACTCAAGGAACCCCACGTGGATTTCATTCCAAAACACAGAACTCCAAGGTTTCTGGGGACAGGTTTCATGAAACCCAGCTCTTTCCTTCAAGTTTTATCTTAGGGAAGGCTCTATGAAAACTAAATTTTTTATACTTCCTTGTGGACAAGAGAGTTAGAAAGGGTAACTTAAATTACTCCAAAGGAACGAAAACCATAAAAAAAACCACATTTATTTTTCTAGCCACCATAAAGTTGCCATCAATTTAAAGAAGAACAGAGACAAAACAGAGAAGAGTGCCCTGGGACAGGCTAATACCTATAAGCAGGTCAGCTCCAGGGGTGAGAGGAGTTTTCCAAACTGCAGGGCTGACTGCTGAGCTCCTAAATGACCCTCTCCCACCCCAGGACAGTTTGTTTTCCACAGTCTCCCTCCCAGGAGCCTACAGACACAAGTACCCGTCACATGAACATATGAGAGGTCCAGCCAAGCCTTTTGAGGATCTCTGACCAAAAATGGGCCAAATGACCAGCCTGCCTCCTCTAAGTACGGACCATTTAAGACTAACAGCAGGAGGGAACCACTGAAAAAGGGCTGGGACAGAACCAACAAACCATGCCCACCTCACCATGAGCTCTGCTGTTCTGATCACAGCCACCACCCAAGGGCTCTCTGGCTTGTTAATGCCCTTCACCGAGTCATTTTAGAGTGCTAATTTGGCAGAAACCCCCCTGTATTTATCCTGGGCTAGCTTCCTGCTGGGTTAGCTTGCTGAGAAGGCTCAGCTAAGGGCCACTGCCACGCCAGAGCACGAGCCACGGACAGGGCAGGACTGAACCCGGACAGCTCAATCAGCTCAGGCAGGTGTGGAGCACAAACCTACATGGAATAACAGCTGTTGGGGCTTTCTGCTCCTCACCCTCTCACAGCCTTGTGTTCACTCTGTGAGCAGCTGGGGTGGCCAGCATCCCTCTGCTCCCATGTCCTGCTGGAGCCAGAGCTCCTGAGCATCCTGCATCCACGTCCCAAGCACCAGGTTCCTGTGGTTCCAGGTGGTGTGCCAGAGTCTACCTCAGGCACCCAACTTTGGGAAATCAGCCAGCCCGGCGTGCAGCCCGGCACTTCCCTAACGTTTTAATCCAGTGGACTCCAAACAGGAGCGGAGATCTGGACATTTCTAAGGCAGTTCTTCAGGGAGACCCTGCAGCTGGCCCAGACCCACAGCCAGTTGTACAAGCCCGAAGCAGATGCTGACAGCCAAGCACAGCTTTAAGCAGGTTCCCCCACGTCCCCCCAGGCACTGCCGTGTGCCCCATCCCTGCCACCCCTCGAGCTGCTCGGCTCAAGAGCTCAGTCCCACTCGGCTGTTGGTGCAGGACCTTGAACAAGTACTAAATAAATGAACAAGTCATTTCCTGCAAGGCCAAACAAGTTCCCTGCCAAAGAGGTCACATACCACACTCTGGCCTGATGCCTCTCCTGAGTTTATGAGGGTAAATTCCCACATCCAGGGGTCCAACGATTACAGCATTACATCTGGGCTAGGATTACTCGCACTGGAGCTTGGATTACGCTCTGCTGGAGAGGTGAGGAAAACAACTGCTTTTGTGCTTTCATTGCATGACCTCTAAAGTTCGGTTTGGGTTTCTTGGTTTGCACAAACTAAAACATTCAAATGAAATCAGGGAGTTTTCACTTAACTCCCAGCCAGAGGACCAGGATCTGTCACACCAAGGTTCTTCAACGTTATTTTGGCAGTAAGGAGATCTGTAAGGAAAAGCCCTCTGAGGCAGGGCCCGTGACAAAGCGGTCAGGAGGAAACAGCCTACGTGGCTCATTCCAGTCCTGTGAGCTCCTCCAGCCACACAGGGGTGCAAGGCAGACATGCCAGGATCTTTGCTCCCATCTCCCACCACACCATCCAGGATCGCTCAGAGGCTTTCTGTGAATGTGTTCTCATGACACAGATGCTCTCAACCCTCCACAGGCCACAAGGACCAGGCAATTATCAGTCCTGTGAAAACAGCCTGAGCTTTGGATTTGGGGTAATTCTCAGAGCCAGTCAAAATGCAGGCCTTGCTCCACCCCTCTAAATACTTCACTCCCAATCAAGTTAAAACAAGACTTATAAGCAACCCAAATCTTCCATGCTTGAATCACACAGGCAACTCCATGTGCTTGGATGTGCCCATCCCCATGAGTAAGGCCTGCAGAATCGGACCCAGCTTTCCCTTACCCTCCTGCCAAAAACACAGGAACACAGAAAGAAGAAAAGAAAAACCCACTGACTGATGCCCCTGCTATTTTTGCTGTCTGACAGCAAACTGGTAAAAGGCCTGACTCAGAAGCCTCTCTTGAAAAACCTGAATCATTACTATTTGAGAGATGGTCTCATGTAATGAAGTCTCCACTCCTCCTTCTCTTTAGAAGAGAGAATTTGAGTCAGACTAATGGGGGGGGACAAAAAAGGAAAAAAAAAAAAAGAACTTCATGCTTCCTTTGGCTCTTTCTGCAAGGATGGCAGGGTCACTCAGTCCAGCAGTTGGCAGCTGGACTTGGGGTCTGTAGGGCCGTGTTTGATCTCAGTTACACCTCTCAGTTACCAATGTGACTCTCTTAACGTGAGAGCATAACCACAGAGTTACACTGCCTGAAGAGAGAAAGAGGCATCCCAGCTGTATGTTCACTGCCCGGATAAACTATGGGAACTTGGATTTCTTCTTAATATGCACTGTATCTATTTCTGAAAACCTGAGCCTTGTGGAATATAGAGATCATTGGAATGAGCCTCATATAAACATTATAATGTTTTAACACTTTGTTATTACGCATCATTTAGCATCAGGAGATCTCAAAGCCACTTAGACAAAGAGCCTCCTTTTCAAGACCCAGCCAAACGAGACACGGAGAGATTAAGTCCCTCAGAAAAGCAGTGGGAGGCACCACAAGAGAAACCCAGAACTTGTGCCCTGTCCCCGAGAGTTGCTCACTCCAGATGGTTCATCAATTAAAACACTGTGGTTACCTGCCTCTCCAGAAGGGTTCTAGCCTGTTTCCTGCAGGGAGATGCAGTACACACACTTCACAGAGGAGGCTCTGGCACCTCACACCCCTCTGCACACACAGGTCACCACTGACCTGAAAAGCCATGCTCCTCCAGATCCAGGCCACAGCCAGCCAGTGCCTGAGGGGAGGGGGACTGACTGAGAAAACCAGCAGCATTAAAAATGACAATGTATCATCCTAAAAGGTGATTCAAGCCTGGGGTTACCGAGCTGGATCACACCTCCACGCGAAGGCTCTCCAGGAGCAGCAGCCACTCCAGCACCTCCACTGCAGCCGAGCAAAGCCCACACCCGGCCTGACACTGTGGGTCCCTCTGGCAGCAAGGGCACGAGGGAGCCGTGCCAGCCCCACACACCACGAGTGCCCCAAACGGCACAGCAAACACCACCCCGGAGCGCAGGGATGGAGAGGCCACTCCACACCGCAGCGCTGCAGTCCAGTCAAAAGTTCGTGCTGGATCTCAAACCCCCCATTTTTATGTGGGAAAAATACTGAAATCGATAAACAGAAGCACACCTTTGCACCTCCCGCCCACAAAGGCCAGAGAGCATCAGGCTGTAGGCGAGGCTCCCCAGAGAGCCTGGTCACTTTGGGCCCCTGCAGAGCCAGCGGATGCAGTGGGCACTGTGGAAAATTTCCACCTGTAAAACGATTCTTCTCCTTGTCACTGCCAGCTCTGCATGGCTGCAGGCACACAGGGCGCCGGGTCTATTGTGCCATTTCTCACCTCTCAGGCTAATTTTAAGCAAACTCTGATCACAACATGAGATGGGCTCCCAAACTGAAGCAAAACAGCGAGAGCTCTGACACAAGTTTGCAGCACCAGCTGGGAAACGTTTGGGCAGCTCAAGCAGAGCACAGACACATGCACCTGTGGCACTGCCATTTACAGCCAACGGAGCTCCCTTTGCATCAGCAGGGACCCTAAAACACGGGAGGGGAATCCACACTGCCCTTCAGGGAGAGGAGTGCACTCTGCCCCTTCTAAAACAGGCCTCAAATTTACCATGTCATTTACAGTTTTTCACATGGCAAAGGCGAGCAGCATGCAGCCAGTCTGCTCTGCTGGAGATGGATCATGACAGAAAGGAGGAAGAGAGCACAAGTCTGGCGCACACCTTCGAACCAGCAGCCTTGACGTTTAGGTAAAGGAAGGATGGACACTGGTGTCACACATCCACGTCTACCGTACAGGTAGACCTAAACATAATTCAGTACATGCACACACTCCTGTTTACTTACAACGATGCTCATGTCTTTCCTGGCCTTACTCCTCGGAAGGAATCACCACGTTTGAGAGAAAAAGCTTAAGTTTTAGAAGACACGTACAAAAAAAAAAAGACAATTAGATTAATTTGAGGGCATTCAAGTCCTGAGCCTTAAAAAACCATCCGAACATCGTTACACTCCATCAGAAACACTGCGCTGAAGCCTTAGCTGGTGTTTGTGCTCTTCCCTAAACATCAGAGCATTCCTCACACCATGCTGGACACCGTGAAACCCTTTAGACACGTCTGTTTATTTAAAAAGCAAATTCGAGTCACGGAGGGGTACGCTCTCCTTCGCTAAAAGGAAAATAAGCCGTGGCTAAATTCTGCTTACACTCAAAGAGCTGCGAAGCGAAACGCGGAGCGGTCCCGATCGCCCCGCGCGCGGCCGGTGCCCGGCGGGCAGGGGACACCCGGACCGAGGGCAGGGGACACCCGGACCGAGGGCACGGTCCCGCCGCCTCGGCCTCGCCCCCGGGACCCCGCTCCGACCGCCCCGAGCCCTCCGCGCCCCCGAGCCCGCGGCCGCCGGGCGGGCCCCGCTCCGCCCCGCCGAGCTCCGACCTCCGGCAACTTGCGCTCCCCTCCGCCCGCGGAGCCGCCGCGCCCCCGGCGCACAACGCCCCGGCCCGGCCGGGCCCCGGCGCGGACCCCCGGCGAGGGGAGCCCCGGCTGCCCCGGCCCCCGCTCCCTCCCTCCGCAGCCCGGCTCCCCCGGCCCCGGCGGCCCGGCCGCGCTGCCGCCCCCCGGCGCGGCCCCGCTCTCCCGGCCCCGCACCGCCGGCCCCGCTCTCCCGGCCCCGCTCTCCCGGCCCCGCACTCACCGCCGCGCGCGGCCGCGCCGCCGGCCAGCAGCAGGGCCAGGGCGGCCAGCACGCCCAGCTGCCCCCGCAGCAGCTCCCCTCGCCCTCGCCGCCGCCGCAGCCGCCGCCGCTCCACCGCCGGGGCGCCCATCGCGGCCGCTCCGCTGCGCTCCGACCGCTCCCCGCGCCGCGCCGAGCCCCGCCGGGCTCCGCAGCACCGCCCCCGACCGCCCCGCACCGCCCGCCCCTGCACGGGCGGGACGGGGCGGGGACGGCCGGGCTGGGGGGCACTGCCCTCAGCCCACTGCCCGCTGCTCCCAACCCACTGCCTACTGCCCTCAGCCCTCAGCCCACTGCCCGCTGCTCCCAACCCACTGCCTACTGCCCACTGCCCTCAGCCCACTGCCCGCTGCTCCCAACCCACTGCCTACTGCCCACTGCCCTCAGCCCACTGCCCACTGCCGTCAGCCCGCTGCCCGCTGCTCCCAACCCACTGCCCACTGCCCTCAGCCCACTGCCCGCTGCTCCCAACCCACTGCCTACTGCCCACTGCCCTCAGCCCACTGCCCGCTGCTCCCAACCCACTGCCTACTGCCCTCAGCCCACTGCCCACTGCTCCCAACCCACTGCCTACTGCTCCCAACCCACTGCCCACTGCTCACTGCCCACTGCTCACTGCTCACTGCTCCCAACCCACTGCCCCCAGCCCACAGCCCAGGGCTTGCACCACCCACAGGGGTCCAGCTGCGGGCACAACCCAGCCTGGCCTCAGGTTCGCTGGGCATCGTTCCCTCGCTCCCACCACAGCTCCCAACCCCGCTGGGGCACTGGGGCACGGGACAGCCCATGCACAGCCGCTCCATCCTTCTGCTGCTGGGGCTCCCAGGTTGGAGGAGCTGGGCTGGCCGGAACCTTTCCTCTGTCTGTAAAGTCATGATTAGTATTGCAACAGTAATGCAGGTATCTGTGGGCTCTGCTGAGCCAGGGGTGTTGTGCACACACACGGGAACAGCTGCCTCTGCAGGGTCCACAGTGGTGCAGGCACACCATTATCCAGGAAGGGCACTGGAATTACATGATGGATCTACCTTTTTTGTTTGGAGAGCCACCTTCAGCTGAGATGAACAGCACGGTAGATGGAATATCTCTGTTCCTATAGTCTGTTTCCCAAGAGCTGCCATGGCTCATGACACAGACAGAAACAAAAGTAAACATCGCTGCAAATATTTTTGATTAGTTATTAAGCACTCTAGTTAGAGAGGGTCTCCTTTCTGAGTAGCACCATCAGTTTCTTGTGATTCTGAAGCTGGCCAGCGGGGCAGTTTCCAGCTCTGCTCTTGTACATTTACCGGCTGTGCTCCTCCACACAACTTCAGCAACACTGCTGTCCCTGTTGGTCCTGGGTAGGCAGAGCCAGCTCCCATCCAGACAGTAAATGGAGTTAACAACTGGCCTAGGATGTAACTATGGAAGAGGTGTTTTGTTTTGGTTTGTGTTTTTTTCCGGATAGGATACACTCCCTTCCCTCTGGCAGGGCAGGTTTTATCCCATGGTAAACAACTGTGAAACCTGTAGCGCTGTGAAACACTTCAGCAAGTCACCCCAACTTACAAAAGAGATCCTGGCTGTCCCACTGCTGGCTCCAACTGATGCCATGGGAAAGCAATCAACCCACTGTGAGGTGAGAGGAGTTTGGGGGTGAACATCCCCATTGCCGACACCACAGAGCACTGTGGCAGTGCTCCCAAAATACTCCCTTTAAATCTAAATGTCTATTTGAAGTCTGTAACTTCTCAAAAATGTGAGCCTGAGAGTCACTGCAAAATCATTACTCTCTCCTCCATCACAGGCCTCCTCTTGTCCCGTTACAGGGCTGTTCATAAATACCAGGCGTGAGCTCGCTCCCTGGAGAATTGAGACTGGGAATATCTGGGAAGCTTAGGAACAAATTTCCCATTCAGAATTACGAAGTAATTTAACAAATTCCTTACTAGCATAGTGAGTACTAGCTCCTGAAACATCTCCATTTCTGGGGAGCAATAAGACAGGAGAATTCCCTCTTCTCTCCCACTAATAAACTGGTGTGTGGGTGGAACAGGCTTTGAACTGCTCCGTCTGCAGGAAGAAACAGAAGGAAGGGAATTGCCATAGATGTTACTCTTATGAAAGAAAAGCTTTATCTTCTACAGGAGTCTTCTACAAGAAAAAACAACTGCTAGAGAAAGAACAGATGTAACTAAGATGCTGCTGAACATTATAGAGTTTACTTTAAATCATCTCTGCCACTTTCATCTTTTCACTCTTGCTTCCCTTCTGACCATTTCAGTACTCTTCAAGGATCATCTCTTGACCACCTAATGCATGAGCAGTGCAGGAACTTAATAACCTGTCACCTTTAGGCCATCAGATCACACCTACATGCCACCTGACTCCTCCTGCTTTAAAAAAAGAAAAGGTATCTGATGATCTCAGCACTCTTTGGGTGCCGATCAGCAAAGGTGCAGATCAGAGGTGCTGTGGCTGTTGGAGCTGGTTGCAGGTAGCAGAGCTTCCATGTGTTCTTTGGAGTTCCTTCTGCAATCCAAGAGAGGAAATCCTATTTAGCTGGCTCAGCACCAGCTGGGCTGAGGGTGGGAGACAGATGCACGAACATCTCCTCTTACACTATCATAGTCTCTGTAGGGCAGGAGCTGCTGCTGCTTTCAGCAACTGCTCACAGGTTCCAGCCAATGTCTGGGTACCTGTGTGTGGTGGGATCCTACCCAAAATAACAGCAGAAGGACTGTCAGTCTGATACTCTTGTTGGACCCATCAGGCCAGGAGCCAGTCTTAACGCCAAACTGAACAGGACTGACTTGTAAGTCTGAATCAGTGTAATGGTGTTCAAGTGTGGATGAAACTTCACCTTGGGGCTGAAAAAGAGCAGAGGTGCTAAGGAAAGTCTTCCTTTCCCAGCCATATCCTGCAAGGCTTTACTGATGCACACACATTCTGCACAGGTCACTGCTGGCATCTCTGCTTGCTGCCAGGTGGACCATTCTCCAAGGAGGGCCATGGGCACTCCAGAGGAGGTTCCCTTAGCTCTGCAAGGGCCCTAGGAAGGTTCCCACAGAGCTGGCTCTCAGAGGGGCAGGAAGAGGTGCTCCTGTTTCTTTCCAGAGCCTCATCACAGTATAAAACCACATAAAGCATTAGGAGAAAACCGTGTAAATCACAGGATACAGATGTGCAGAGATGACAGCCAGATGTGCCTTAGCGGAGCTAAGGAGCAGTCACGACTGTTGCAAGGAGAGCAAACAGCCTCGCGTACTTGGCGTTTTCCCCTGCAAGCCATGCCAAGTTCTGCTCTTCAGACCAAATAGAGATTTTCTTCTGTTTGGACTGGCAGATTATGCTCACAAAGAGCTTTCAACTCTGGAGAAAAATATTTGGGATTCATGCAGAGCGGAATGTTTCGGTGTACACTGGCCAGTCAGAACCCAGCTGCCAGGGATGGTGATCCCCAACTGGCGGGCAGCACCCCGGGTCCACTCGGAGGGCTGACGGGGGATGGACACCAGTACGTGAGAGTGGTCCTGGAGCTTTGGCCAAACACGGACAGGGGCACCATCAGGCTGGGGTTGGGCAGTGCTTCCCAGCAGAGACCACCCTGAGGCACCTGCGTGGCACAATCACCAAGTCTTGCTGCTGTTGCTCACACAGAACTGCTGTGGAGACCCACCTGAGCAGTGCGGGTGGCCCAGAAAGGACAGTGGGGGGTTCCTTGCACTTTCAGTCCAGGCTCTGCTTTTCCAGCACAGCCCCCGAGCCCTTGCTCCCACTCTCTGCCTACACAGAAAGCCTCACCCTTCTCCTCAGGCGTCACCTGGCGCACACACACGTTAGCTGGTTGTACATCCACTCTGAGCTTCGGTGTCAGGGCTGCGGTGCCTGAGCACAGCTGCAGTTCAAGGTTCAAAGCAACAGCCTCTCAGCAGGACAGGGGTAGCTCAGCGTGGTTGCTCGTCTCCTGTGAAGTAAGACAGGCTGGCTTACACCAGCTGTTTAATCTGCAAGCCTTAGGCACACACACATCCTCTGCAAGCCACAGAGAGGATGCAATTAAGCACTCTGCTGATTACCGCTGGTGGCAGCTCCCTCCTTCCTGCCTGGGATCCCTCGGTGAGCAGAAAGCCTGTGTGGGTGATCCTCCCCTGCTCCCACGTGGAGTTCCGTGTCTGAATGAGCCAGTTCCAGTAAATCCGACCAGCCTTGCCCTGAGAGAGGTCAGGGGGTGGGTGTACACAGGGATGTCACTGCGAGCTGGTGGTCAGCAGCTGAAGGCAGGATGCCTTTCCTCAGCTCCTGGCAGTGCCACGTGCAGTGATGACAAACCACCTCTTTTCAGTCACCACCTCTTTTCAGTCACCACTCATACTCTGGGTTCAGAGTGGTTCAAAAGGTTGCCCAGCTGAGGCAATTTCCATGTAAAAACAGTTTACAGTAGTTTAGGCTATGCCTGTCCCCATTTGATTTAAGAGCATTTAAATAAGTTTGCATATGCTTAGATAAAACAGCTTAAGGTCACAGCCTTGGATAAAGCTGAGTGTCCTCCTTCTGAAGGCTGGCAACTCTCCTCACTGAAAAGCTTGAGCAAAAGTGTTTGCAGTTACAGCCTTTGGGTGATTCGAGGTTTCAGGGAATCATTGGTATGACCCCAAATCTTCCTGCAGCCTGAGGGAGGCCCATCTCCATCACAGAGCCAACAAACCCACCCTCCTGTGCTCCCCAGGTGATCCCTCGGGCAGGCCCACCAGAAGTACTTGCAGGGTGGGAACACCTGCTGTGCCCAGGTAGCTCACCACGGGCTCCACGGCAGCCTGACAGCCCCCGTGCCCTGCCAGAGCAAGAAAGGAGGGCTGGCAGCAGGGCAGCACACAGCCACGGACAAGGACATTTGTCTCCTCTGGGTTTGGGGCTGCGGAATAGAGGAAGTGACCCGGGGAAGAGTGAAGAGAACAACACCGAGGCAGCGGGTCCATTCTCAGGACGTGCCCACAGCACCCGTGCTGTTTGTCTGTCCCGGCAGGCAGCAGAGGGAATGCACTCTCCCTCTTTTAGCTCTCTAGGAAAACCAACAAGGCTGTTACAGAGCTGAATTCTGGCTTGCCTTCTGCCAGAGGGTTCTGGTGGCTAAAGGAGGGCAGCAGCATCTGGCTCCCACACTCCTGTACTGTACTCTATCTCAGACATACTTTCTAAAGCTTTCCATGTCTTCCCTCCTTGACTCAGATTCATGATTAACTACACACATGAGCAAGCAAACTAAAGAAATAATATACACTGTATTTGTATGTGTATATAATATTAGTCCCTTTTTGAGGCTTGGAGATATTTTCTTCTCCAGCCCCCTTTTTAGGTGCTATTTTCCCTTACTGAGGCCAGCAGGATGGCAGCCAGAGAGGCAGGACAGAGCAGGACAGCCCTTCCCTGTCAGAGCCCCCGAGAACTTTCGGACAGACACTGTGCTCCCTTCCCAGGGCTGTTTGTCCCAGTACTCAAGTCTCTGCTATCGGCATGTCTTTGGGAATATCTTGTGGCAAGGAGAAGCAATTACCAAATTGAGTGTGCGGAGCATAAAAGCCAACTAGGGTTCTTTCTGGATGAAAGAGGCAATAAAAATGCTGGTATTAATAGAAAAATATTTGTTACTTCATGGGATATCAGGGCTTCCTGTGGTTTGAGGCTGCGTCTTGCATAGCTCGTTGCTGAACGCCTCAGGATGACTCTTCCCTTTTTTTCTTTCAGCAGCAGCCTGTTGGCTCTCCAGCCAGTGATCTGGTTCACAAACAGTGGTTCTGTGCCTCCTTATCAGCCGTCCTCGTGCTCCTCTCCCCTTCCGCAGCCCGCGCCGGCGCACATGGGCCGTGCTGTGTCCGCCTGCACCCTGCCTGCAGAGACTGCACAGTGACAGCTGGGCTGTAGGAAAGCTGCTGCTCTACCTGCCTGATAGCACTGGAAAAACAGCAGCGTTTAACAAAATTAAAGGACAGAAAATTCAAAACAAATGCAAATTAAAATCCTACTACGTGCACTGGAATTGCCCCGGAGGGCCCTCTGCCACAGCGAGCTATTTCTGAGGCCAAAAAAATTACTGAAAAGCAGAAGAAGGATGGGTAACTAGGTAAATATTGAGAATAGCAGTGTCAGAATGAATCCTAACATTTGTATATCCAAAGTTCACAGTTTACAGCTTGTAAAAGTCTAAGAAAACAAAAAGGATCGTGAAATCTAATATAAATCTCAGATCACCACCAACCCACCTGCTCCTTTACTGCTGAACCCCTCCTCGGTGGCCTGCTGTCCTCCAAAAAGCATCACAGGTTGGCAACACTGGTGGGATGCCAGTCTCTGCCCCCATGTTCCTCATGTATCCCTGTCCCCCAGTGCCCATCCTTGCAGACAACAACTCACAGAGACTGCTCACACAATTTTTTCCCCTCAGGCTCTATGAAAGCACCTTCTCTTTTCTGCCTTTCTTGGACTCTCCTGTGACTTCCTTAGAATCATTTAAGCTGAAAAATATCTCTAAGACTGTCGAGTCCAACTGTTATCCCAGCATTGCCGATTCCTTGTTGAACACAAGCACTTGATAAGCCCTCTAGGACAGAAACTCTTCTCTGCCTCAAGCTGCTAATGCAGCACTTTCCAGCATCACAGGCAGAGCCACAGCGAGTCACCAGCATCCCAGCAGCCAGGATGTGAGTTATGAGTGAGGCACACCTGGGTCCTGCTGATGCATCACAGCTCGTGGCATGCGGATGGGTCAGGAGGCAGGTGGAGACCTGCTGTGGGGACTGTGACCACGCACTGCTCAGCAGCAGCACAGCCCAGCAGGCTCGACCCTCCTGGGGAGCTGTGTGTGCCCAGGAGAGCCAGAGAGCTCAGAGCTGCTCCCCAAGATGCCATGGCAAGGTCCTGGGAGAGGCTGTGCCCACCCACACAGAGGATCCCATCCTGCACAGCTGCTGCCCTCCCCCGCTTTGTCCCTGCCAGTCCACTGCTTCTCCTCATCCCTGCATGGCAGCACTGCCACCTTCCTGCACTTCAGTCTGTCCCCCAGCTTGGGAATGTCCTCGAGTTACCAAGGGCATGTTCTGGCCACCCCACAGGCCTCTCATAAGGACCGAACAGCACCAGCCTGCAAGGAGCACTTCCTTCCACAGCCCAGCTTGGTGTCTCTGGCAGATCCTGGCCGTGGGCCCCTCCAGGGTCCCCATCGCCTCAGCAGAGGTGGCTGCCCTTGGGTGACCCCAGCGGTCTCTCTCAGGTCCCTCTGTGTGACTTTCCTTCAGAGAGCAGATGAATCTTCCTCTCCTCCACCCTCTCAGCAGCGTGCCTGGTGTTAGTGAAGGCTGGAAAGGGTGACTGCCAGCAGGAGAGGAACGCACGGTCTGCAGCAGAGGAGCAAGAGCTTTCAGCCCCAGGGGCTGTTTGTTCCCTTCACACTGGAAGGACCTGTACGTGGCAGAGATCCCCGGGATGATCTGTGGGTTGGTATCCGAAACTGGCTCATCAGCACTTCACACACACGAGCTGATGCAATCGGATCCCAGCGCTGCAGCCTCATCAGATAATCCACAATTACGAGAAGCAATGGCGCTGCTTGGCTGAACGAGCTGAACTTACTGGCCCAGCTGAAGTAGCTTAATTAAAGTCACTGGAAGGAAGCTGTGATCATCCTTCCTGTGAGTAGAGATACCCACAGGTTTATTGCTCACCATTTTTTCTCCCAATTCCAGATGTAAAAGATGGAGAAGCAGTTTATGTAGGAAGCTTCACTGGCATCCTGAACTGTGAATGAAACATGCCTGGGTTGACAGAAAACCAAGACAGAGTTCACTGGGCTGTTACCCCCTGCCCAGCAGTGACCCTCACTTACCTGCCTATAAATGTGTTGACAAAATTCTTCACCAGTTCTAAGCAACAGAGCACAAATATGTTAGAAGACCCCTCCTGTTGTGGAGATTAACTCTCACTTGCAGAAGAGGTGGTGATAGCATGCAAACAGATCAACTCCTGCTCAGACTCAGTTCCAGCCACATTCCAGTCTCAGATTTATCAAGGGATGCATCTTGGAGCACACAGGTTGCTCCTGGAGACATCTAGTGAGGTAGCAGTGTAATGCAAACCAGCACAGGCACCCAAAACATTCCTGTGGAGAACTGTGACCCCATGCCCACTGAGAGCTGTGAGTCCTGTGCAATGTATGAAACAGGGTGTCAAATTTCTGGTCTCTAAGACGCACCTCTCCAGCTCTGTTAACAAAATCTTTCATTCTCTGTGGTATCAGATTTATTTATCTTATGCTGAACACAACAGGCTTAAACACACGTCTGTGCACACACACTTTAACTGCTCCACTGCTTAACAGGCACTTCTACATGTTAATTACACCAAAGTTAAATATGTACAAGACCGCTTTTAAAACTTTAAAGAAATAGTTTAAAACTACCCTAAAGGTATACGAAGCAGCAGGGAGTTCACCAAAGCACATTTCACCTTCCAAACAAGCGGATTACATGAAAGCTGTGGTAGAGCTGTTGTATATTGCTGGTAAAAGAGCTCTGATTACCTTTTAGTCATTAAGTCCTTCAGCAGTTCAACTGAGTAAATACCAGGGTCTCACAGGCAATGTTTGTTTACATGTAATGGAGGAAACAAAGGAGTTCCTCACTGTCTCATCTCCTCGATGCCACCTCAGCCTAGGGTAGCTAAAACATTTACCCCAGCTGCGGACACACAGCTGATTTACATGGCAGCAGGTGAGCTTTGGAGAAACAGTTTGTCACCTGCACAACTGGCGTGGCCTGACCTACATAAAACAAGGACAGCAAACCAGCACCCTGACGTACATCAGTGCTTTGCTTAACTAGACTGATACATTTGTGCCTGAAAATTGGCATCCGTTATTCAGTCAAACTGATTTTCAACTTCTATCACAAAGCTGTATTTTCAAAACCTCTCAGAAATGGGCCGCTCCCTCCAAAGAGCCGTGGCACCCAACTGCCCTGGAATGGCAACGGCCAGAAAAACCCCACTGCAGGAAATGGCCTCGAGTTGTGCCAGGGGAGGTTTGTGTTGGATATTGTGACAAACATTTTCATGGAAAGGGCTGTCCAGCCCTGGCACAGGCTGCCCAGGGCAGTGGTGGATCCCCATCCCCAGAGGGATCTAACAGCTGCGTGGATGTGGCACTTGGGGACGTGGGTTAGTGGTGGCCTTGGCAGTGCTGGAAGAATGGGTGGAGTTGATGGTGTCAGAAGGCTTTTCCAAGCTAAGTGATTCTGTGATTCCATGTAAGGAAGCTGTGCTGGAAAAGCATCAGAATCAGTCCCTACTTCAATGAAGGAGAAATGGGTTAATTTGTGGTGAACGAAACTCCTAATTAATCAGCCAGGATTTCCCTTGTTTGCACTAATAAATGAAACTGCTTACCTGAAGGACAGCACTTCACCATTTACTGTGTGAGCAACCCCTCCAAAAGAAAGGCAGCCACATCACACACCTGTGCTCTCACTTGTTTCGGTGACAAAGCAGCCCCAGTTCTTTTTGGTGACCTGTAACAGCCTGCCATGCAAAGCCACAGACAACAAGTGAGCACTCATCAGGACACTGTATTTTGTAAAAAGCAAACAAAGAAGTATTTTGAAGGCAGAGGGGAACATGAAATCACCTGAGACCCTTACCCAGCTGCTGCACTGCATATTCCTCAGGACAAGGAAGTCTCTGGACATGCTTCAAATTCTTGTCCAATATACTGTATTTTTTTCCCCAAATAGATATGTGCTGTATTTCTACTGGCTATTCCAAAAGGAGAGAATTAAAACCTCATCCAGAACATGACTTCATTCTCCCATATATATATTTTGTATTTAATGTCACACTTTGGAACCCAGCACTCTGCTGGTGAACGCGGATTTAGCTCTGCTGATGTCACATCTCTCTCAAGTGAAGCAGGGTGGGTTGGAAAGCAGTGCAAGGTCTTACCTAGACAGACTTGCTCAGGAAAAATAATCTAAATTAAGTCACTGCCTGACTTTAAGTGGATTAGTTAAAATGCATTCAATCCCTCAATGCAAGTTCTTATTCGGACTCAAAATGACCTAAATTTGATTTACCTCCAGTCATTTCCAAACTTAAATAATATTAAGGCAGCTTTCAATCAGAGATGACCGACCCCATGTATGTAAAATACAGTTTAAGCAATCCACTTACACAGACAAGGAAAAAAAACAAACAAGAAAATACTCCCAAGTTCCTGGCATTAAACTGCTGATTGCTGGGCCTGCTCTCCATGAGTTCAGCGGTTAACAGTGGCTGTTAACCACAAACATTTTTGTGCTCCTAATTGCCTTAAACCAAAACTGGAGCCCAGGCAAAGAAAATCAGGAGATAAAATTGAACTTCTGCTCCGTGTCAGATTTTTTTTCCTGAATCAAATAAAAGCAGTGGTGGGCTCATCTGCTGCCCGTGAACAGGAATGCAGTGAGGAGAGCAGCTCTCCAGGAGCTGCTGGGGATGTGTCAGGTGCCACCAGCATCTGCTTCAAAAAAAACAGACACAGAGAGGGAGCCTGGCCACGGTGTGACAATTCCGTCCTGCTGTGGAGCACCCCTTTGGGGTGCAAGGGAAAAAGATGGGGGCAGGGGAGTGTGGCAACAGCGAGCTTTAAATATGTCAAAGGCTGCCTTGGAGAGAAGGGAATGCTCTGTTTTCCATGGGGCAAGAGGTAATGGTCAGTGACCCCATCGAAGGAGGTGAGCCCAGATGGTAGGAAAAGCTGTGCAACAGGAACGCTGCCGGGGCACGGAATTCCAGGAGGGTGGGACTTTCAGAAAGGCATGAACATATAAGCAGCACAGTAAGAGTCTGGCAGGTCTGAACAGCCTTAATAGATGTATCCCTGGTGTCAGGTGTGGGTCAGGATGAGGAAAAGGTGTTGGAATCTGGACTGTTGCTTTGTCTCTTACGGAGATGACAGAGCAATTTCCATATTTGGGTCTGCCCAAAGACATGCTGCTATATTTTCTGGAATAAACGATGAATGCTGCAGAAATCTAAACATGACTTTTTATAGTCAGTCCTCCAGGCACACAGCTATTGAGTGCTGAGCTGCCAGCCCCAGCTATGCAGAAACCATGAGTCAAAGCCCCTCAGATGCTGAGGCTGCCTTGAGGGCTCTGAGATGCACAAAGCAGGGCTCATTCTCCCTGCTCCGCCAGCTTTAGAGGAGGAAAAGGTACAGCGATAGGCACTGCAGTTCCAAAACCTCTCTGCAGGCCCAAATGGGAAATTTCCTCACTGAAAAGGCAGGAGAACATGGTGTTCAGTCCCATGGCTGGGGTTGCTGGGGATCTCATAGCATCTCTGGCTGCTCAGGGCATGTAAAGCCGGGGCTCAGCCAGTCCTGGTGCCCCCTCAGCACCCCGGCGCCGGCCGGGTCACTCTCCTCCTGCAGCTGCAGCACGTGGGCACTGCAGGGCTGGGCAGGCAAACCCCAGGAAGGGCAGATGGCATGTTTCTGTGAGAGTTGGCTGTACCTGGGGCCAGGTGCCTGGAAGACTTTTAGACCAGTGTCTGCCATCACATCCCACAGAACCCACTCAGGGTCTTGTGGCCGGCAGAGACGCAGCCTCTGGGAAGCTCTGGAGCGGGGCAGCCAGCGAGGAAAGCAATGAGCCACATCCACAGCATCATCTCTTCACCTGGCCAGGGCAGGTGGCAGAGCAGGACTGCGTCCTGAGCCCGCTCTCCCCCAGCAGTGGGAGCTGAGCTGGATCACAAAGCGCCGCAGTTGTTCACCCCGCACATCTGCAAGTTGTTACTCACTGAGAGGCAGCTGAGCTGCCTGTCCTGGTTGTAATAACACTTGTGGCTCTTTTCACTGTTTTGGTTTCGCTAATTCCTTGGTTTGGTTTTCCCAGACAGTGCCAGCTGCATTAGCAAAGGCAGGGACTTTCAATAGGCTCCACATTCTCTTGTTGCACAAAGCTGGGACCTCAGAGTGCATCTTCTGCTGAGAGAGAACCGGCTCCGAGAACAAGGAGAAACCACCCCAGCCACAGAGCAGCAGGTTCAGCCAGGACATCAGCACACTGTGACCAGCTCGGACCAAGCTTTGCTGGCCTAGTTTCCACATGGGCAGCTGGCTCCGGGGGTTTTCTGTCCGGATGGATTCCAGGTGCAGGTCAAACAGTAGGATGCTCTGATTAGATCCAGTCCTCAGCTCAGTCAGCTGCAAAAGGGATGAATTCAAACCTTTGCCTGACCTCAGGTAGATCAGGCCTCCTCTTTAGCAGTGATAACAGGAAACAGCTTTGAGCTCCTCTCTAGCAACCAAGTTATATGGGCTTTTAAAATATGTACTTACATGTTACTTACAAAGGTACCTTTGGTTTAGCTAATTTTAATCACACTTACAACTTTTTTTTTCAACTTATATAGTGCAAAGAGTAAGAAAGTCTGCAGAAGCCACAATGTCCATAATTGACACTGAATCCTGCTGCTCTAGCCCTTTTTTCAGGAGCTGTAAAGCTCTTGGGAGGGCAGACACGCTTGTGGGTTATACCCGATGCTTGCTGAAAAGGCAAATCTCAGCCCAAGCTCAGGGGGCCTGGGTAAAGCCTACTCTCAAATTTAAAAAAATATTGATATTTCTCTACTCACTGCAGTTCAGCCCTGAGAATGTTACCAAGCTCTCCCAGGCAGAGCAGGCCCATCCACTGGGACAGCCCTCACTCCCAGCGCAGCAGCTGCCACCCCATCCCTGGGGACCCTGGGCAATGTCCTTGCTGGGGGCTCTGGAGCATCTTCTGGACTGACAATGAGCAGGTGAAGGAAATGTCAGTGCACCTTCTTCTTCTTAAGGCAGGTTCCAGCACTGCACACATCAGAAAAGAAAACAGGATATGGTGAGACAGCAGTGTTACTGCTCGAAAGCAATAAAGAGAATGGATCCAGAACAGGAGCACCTGATCCTTGCTCACTCACAGCCTGACTCCAGGAATTATGCTGGTCAAATTTCATAAGTTTTGCTCTTCCTATTAATCTTCTCTGCTTAAGTAAAACAGCCCTCAGAAAGGGCAGAGCCATTACACACCTTTGGGTTTGTTTTGCTGACAGCAAAACCTGTTTAACACCGAAGAAGAGAAAACAAAACTTTCTAAGAAGCAAAAGTATCACAACCCAAAATCTCCACTGCCTCCCATGGCTAACACACCTTGAAGCTTCGTTAGCTTTGTGCTGGTTTGCCCTGCAACTCCACGATCCCAGTTCCCTGTCCCACTTCCCAAGACTGTCTGCACTTGTTTGTAAAGGAAAAACAGATCAGCTCAGGCTGATGCATTTTTCCATGGCCAGTAGGCATGGCCAGAAAAGCACACAGATCAAAGCAACAGGGTCAGGAGGGAGAGCCTGAATGTTAGACCCTGCTAAAAGCAACAGATGACACTCCTACTGCTTGGGAGCACGGGAGGCAGCCCAAATAACTAAAGGGATCTGTGTGCTAGCTCTGCTCCAGCCCAGCCAGCCACATAAGGTGACTTCCAAAGCATCCTGCACAGTTGCCATATCTGTGTGTGCTGGCCCCTCATTTCACCTCCAATCATCTCTCCAGGCAGTGTCCAAGGGCTCTGACGTGCAAGTCTTCCCTGGGCTCATTCCCCTGCTCCGGGGCAGAGGGGAGGGAGCAGAGCAGGGATCAAAGTCACCCAGAGAGCAGCCACTTCCCGACCCTGCCTGGGCCACCTTCCCACCCCATTCTCATGGGGGGACTCCCAGGTGTGTCCTCGTGCAGGTACAGTAACCCCACTGCTTGGGCAGGGTGACATGGGAAAGGCATTCTGTGGGATCACTTTGGATCTACACATCTTTAAATCCCTCCAGGAAGGGTGACTCCACCACTGCCCTGGACAGTCTGTTCCTGGGCTTGACAACACTTTCTGTGAGGAATTTTCCCCCAATATCTACTACCCTAAACCTCCCTTGGCACAACTTGAGGCCATTTCCTCCTCTCCTGTCACTTGTTATCTGGGAGAAGAGGCCAAGCCCCACCTGGCTACAACCTCCTTTCAAGCAGCTGCAGAGAGCTAGGAGGTCTCCTAATGTTTGCAAAGAATTACTGAATTTGCTCTTAAATCTGCCCTGAGCTTTATTCCAGCTCCTCACTGTCCTTCTGTTTATAAGCTTTCCCCTTGTGCCTAACAAATTGCCTCAGGCGAGATCCCAACCCATCCCATTCTTTTCCTACCCACAATAAAAACTCACAGAAAACAGCAGTGTTTCATTTTGGAGCTATTTTGAAAAGGAATGTAATCTCCAAGGAACTGGGTAATGTCAGAAAGTGACCAAATAGCACAACAAATTGGGCTCAGAGTTTCAGAACTATCCAGGCTGAGCACTGGGCTCAGATCAGTCCCTGTGAGCAACCATGTGGAAAAACTGCCCTTTCCTAAGCTGTGGTTAACACTCCAGCAGCAGATTTTCAGGCTGTGGGCTCCTGGGTGAGAGGTGCCAATGGAACAGGAGGAAATGGGGCTGCCTGAATTCAGCAGGCATTTCCCTGCCTGCCCCCAAAGCTGCTCCTCACAGCCCGTAGGAGAGCTTTAGGACAATGAGCAACTTCCACAGCCCCTTTGGCACAGGGCAGGAGCCTCCCTTAGGATCACTGGACACTGTTCTTTTATCAGCACCAACAGGGTTTAAGCCTCCCCTTGAACCCCTGTTTGCCCATGGAGGTGACCACACTGCTGGGCAGCCAGAGGAACAACCACAGCTCCAGGTCTGGGACCAGCTGTCCCAGGAGCTTCCCTGCTTGGAGGACAGCAGGATCTCAAGGCTGCTCACACTCACAGAGGCATCAGCTGCACTGGAAATCCGCCACCAAAAAAGCCTGTGGGAGAGGCTGGGACCGTGGTGAGCATCATTTCTGCTGGACCAGGCTCGTTCATGGCCCTGCTCTGAGAACAGGCACTGACACTGCACAGACTCACCCCAAAGCAGTGCCAGGGTCACTGCACACTCACCTCAAAGCAGTGCCAGGGTCACTGCACACTCACCTCAAAGCAGTGCCAGGGTCACCACACAGACTCACCCCAAAGCAGTGCCAGGGTCACTGCACACTCACCTCAAAGCAGTGCCAGGGTCACTGCACACTCACCCCAAAGCAGTGCCAGGATCTCTGCACAGACTCACCCCAAAGCAGTGCCAAGATCACTGCACAGACTCACCCCAAAGCAGTGCCAGGGTCACTGCACAGACTCACCCCAAAGCAGTGCCAGGATCTCTGCACAGACTCACCCCAAAGCAGTGCCAGGGTCACCACACAGACTCACCCCAAAGCAGTGCCAGGACCCCACATAAACCCGGGCAGTGACCCACGTGCTGCTGCCAGAGGAGACAGTCAGTGCTTGACCTGCCATGACTCTGGGTGAGGGGTTTAGCCACCTGCCTCCCAAGGACGTGCTGCTGTCCCTCATCCTGCTTGTCCACCCCTGGAATTCAGGCATGGCTTCAGAAGTTCCTGGAGCTCCCGTTGCCCAGGGGCCCGAAACCCCAGCACGGCACCTGATGGGAAAGAAAGCCTGGCTGCTCATGGCACAGCTGCCCTGGGGACAGAGGTGCTGGGGTGACAGCCAGCCTTGGGCAGCAGGGACGGATGCCATGGGATGACCAAGGATGACCCTCCCTCCTGCCCCGGAGATGAGAGTTGTTTCCATCAGTACATTAATTTTTCCTTAAGCCCTTTTCCTGGGAAGGGTGACTCACTGCAATATCCATCTGAAACGTTCTCCTGAGGTATTTTTAGACAACAGTGGTGGTGGTCCAGTGAGTCATGGCTCCAGTGCTGCCCATTAGTGCAGAAAGACATGGGATCCAGTGTAATGGATTGTTTTCCAGGGCTGCTTCCATGGAGTTCTGCTTCCCTGGCAGTGCCAGTGCCTTCACACCCACCTCTGTTTCCCTTGCACTGTGTTTAAACGATGGGGTTTGTTCCCTCCTCACAGACAAAAGAAGTGGAGTAGTCACCCAAAAGCCCTTCACCTCCAAATCACTGTAATCCAACGTGATTCACTGCACATACCAGTGCCTGTTCCTTGTGCTAACAAGGGAACAAGGCAGGGAATGCTTTGGAGAGCTTCAGCAGTTTGCCTACAATAAATCTCACACTTTGGAGGGCTGGAAGAGCTTGTGGGGAGAGCAAGTGAGAGGAGAGGTTGCCCTGCTGCCTCCTGGCACGGTATAATGCAGCAAGTGATCCAGCTTGTTCAATAAGAGAGCAAAGCAGGAGGAGGAGAAAACCAAAACCCCAACCAGAGTAAAAAAAAAAGCCCTGAGCAGCACCTGAAGAGTTAAGCCACGTTGCCACAGCATCTTCAAACCATTTTAATTGTTTGTTTTACTGAAAGAACATGAGAGGTAGGTGTTCTCATTTCATACATTTTTAAACAGAGAGGCTCAAGCTGCTCTGCTCTGTGGCAAATGGCACTTCTCAGGTGGTGAGACATAAAGCAGTTCTGTGTGTGTGTGCAGTGCATATCCCAGCTCAGGCTGTGCTGGTTTGGGGCATTTCTGTGCTCCTGGCTGAACCCCCCATCCATCACACACACCTCAGGGACGACAGACCCCGGTCCCACAGGCACCACAGACCCACCCAGTAGAGCATCCCACTGCCCCCAGGCCACGAGCACACCAGTGCAGAGCAGTGCTCAGCAACCTACATTCCAGCCTACATGATGTGAAGATTCTAAAAGCAGAGGCCAAAAGCACAAAGAGATGGACTGGCAGCATTTGGGGCTGGGCTAACACCCCACCAACACTCTGAGTTCTGCTCCCCCCGCTGGGCTGTCACAAGGCACCACTGCCCTCAGCTTCTCCTCCTGCCCATTTCAGGGAGATCAAAGACCAAACACACACCCAAACACCCAACTCCCTCCTCCCCCAAAGTTTCCCCCAAAATTCACCCCAGTTTGCCAGAAAGATTCTGTAAATCCCTGTTAAAGAGTTGAGCCCAGAGCTGCTCACACAGCATCCCTCCTGATGCCACTCCAAACTGGAGGCACTTCCACTCTGCAAACCTTCCCAGTTACCACAGGGGAAAACCTGCCCGGGCTTCCCTGCTGCATCAGACACTATTCCAAGTGGTTCTAAAGCCTCCATATTTCCCAGTCCTTTGGGAAGAGCAGTGCCCAGGCTGGTGGGGGAACGCTGTGGCTCTTGCCTGGGTGGTGGACTGAGGGCTCTGGGCTCTGGGGCTGGTGCTGGCAGCCAGGGAAGAACAGGGTGGCTACTGATGAAGGACCTGTGCTGCTGCTTTCCTGGGTTCTGCCTCCAGAAGGTGAACTGCAGGAAACCCAGATACCTGGCTGGTGCAAGGAACGGGTCAGTTGTCCCTACAGGATATTTTGGAACCAGCAGTTGCCACAGAACAGGTATGTTTGATGTCCTTTTCTTACCAAAACACAGCAGTCTGGAAGCAGAGTCCTCTGTCACAGAACGGGAAGTGGTTCTGCAAGTGCCAAGAAGCATTTCTGTGTAATTCCCAGCTGAGGCAACATTCCTGTCAACCAAACATTCCCAAGTAACAACTCCCAGCCGCTGAGACCATTGCTGGGGGAAGGAGCTTTGATAGTAATCAGAATGGTTTCATTTGAAATGGACCTTAAAGCTCATCTCATTCCACCCCCTGCCATGGGCAGGGACACCTCCCACCAGCCCAGGTTGCTCCAAGCCCCGTCCAACCTGGCCTTGGACACTTCCAGGGATCCAGGGGCAGCCACAGCTTCTCTGGGCAACCTGTGCCAGGGCCTCCCCACCCTCACAGGGAAGAATTTCTTCCCGATATCCCATCTAGCCCTGGCCTCTGCCAGTGGGAAGCCATTCCCCCTTGTCCTGTCCCTCCAGGCCCTGGTCAAAGTCCCTCTCTACAGCTCCCTTGCAGCCCCTTTGGATACTGTCGCCACCAGATCTATATTCCCAGCAGGGAAGATGTGATAAGCCCCCAACCACCTCTCTGGATAAGCAAGAGAACGAGAGGGCACTTCCAAAGGAAGAAGAAAGCGGCTCATGGAGCCTCACAGCCCAAAGGCAGATGGGAGAGGAGGAAGCGATGCTGAACCTGCTCTGGCTCCTCTTTCCCATTCCAGCTGCATGTCCTACAGCCTGCCAGAGCTCTCTCTGTGCTGCTGTCCAGCCTGGCACACTTCATTGCAGCAGGTATCAAAGCACACTTTCAAACAGACTGACAGCTGTGCTGGGTTGTGGGAGAACTCACAGCCCTGGACTTTAGGGCAGTGTCACAAATGAAGGTGAGACTGGAACCTGTTGTCAGGCAGCCACTGGTGTGGAACAGAGAGAGGCAGCTGATGCTCCACAAAGGGATCCACCAGGAACTGCAGTCTCTATAAATCAGCCCGTTTTTAATTCATTGCTCACACTGCCAAGATTGGAACCTGCAAACTCATCCATTTTGCCTTAATTGTGACACTCAGAGATTTGTCTTTCTGACTGAGAGCCAGGAGTTATTTCCCTTTTAATCCATTAGTGTTTACACATCAAATTAAACCCCTCCAATCCTTTTTACCAATACCTTTGGCCTGTCACAGTAGCATCATTTCTTCAGGCTATTCCACCCTTAAAATTCTGCTTTTTAGAGCAACGTGGCCCTTCAATTCAGCATCTGGACTGATTTGCAAAATATTGACTGATCAGGATTTTTTCCTGGTAAAATTGTTTTCTCTTCCAGGAGTCCATGAAAACCAACAGTACATTTTCACAGGACCCCTAACATAATCTCTGGTTACCAGGGAGATTTCCTCGGGGAATTTTCTACTGAGTAAACAAAAACAGTTTTTAAAGAAAACTGAGCCCTGCAGTAAATTGCTCCAGCATGAAGGTGAATTTCAATACCAGTAATTGGCAGCCACTCCATTGTTTGCCAGCACTTTAACAGAAGCTCTGGAAAAGGTTTGTATTCAGGTTGGGCTCGTGTTGGTACCTGCGGGGCAATTCCGGCAGGAAAACTCAGCATGCCTTCCCGACCTGGCACAGTGAGCACAGCAGGGGCTCACAGAGACCCCTCAGGGGCCCTGACTGTAGCCCTGTGCTCGCTGTGAGCACACAGAACTGCTCCTCAGAGCCCAGCTACGTGTGAGGGACAGCCAGACCCTGGGCAAGTGCACACAGCCAAAGCCAGACCCGGGGAAGTGCACACAGCCAAAGCCATAACCAAGCCCCCAGATTAGTGAGGCTGCTTTGCTGGAGGGCTGTAATGCCCACCCCTATTTGGCATATTTATTGTTTTCATCGCACCCAAAATCATCTTTGGCAACTGGCACAGGTTGCCCAGAGAAGCTGTGGCTGCCCCACCCCTGCAAGTGTCCAAGGCCAGGTTGGATGGGGTTTGGAGCAACCTGGGCTGGTGGAAGGTGTCCCTGCCCATGGCAGGGGTGGAACGAGATGAGATTTGAGGGTCTGTTCATATACAGCTAATGAAAACTGCTGCAACCCTCTCTGCCAGTCATCTCCTGGCCACAACTCCCCGAGTCAGCACTGGCAAAGGTCCCTGCGCTGTCAGCCCAGGCAGAGCAGGGAGCAGCAGCCTGACCCCACAGGAGAGGGGCTGAGGGAACAGCACCTAGCTTGGGAACAGCACCTTGCTCAGGAACGCCCGGGAATTTCCTCCCTCAGTGTTTATAAACGCATGAGCAAACCCACACCCCTGCCTGTTGTCTAAATAACATCATTGACAGCACTGGGAGAGAGTAACAAACATTCCTCGACTCAAACCTCAGTCTGTTCCACGGGGAGACTCCAGACCTCGCCAGGGCACAGGAAAGGAGCCAAACCTCACACGAGCTGAACTGCAGGCACTGGGCACATTTAAAATCACATAAATACTAAAAGGCAAGATTAAATAAAACCCTTCACAACTCACTGTGGGCTGCCAAAGATTTACCTGCATTTCAGTGTTTTAAAAAGCCAAGTCAGTGCAGTTGTAAACCCTCCTGCCTCTTATGAATGAACTTTTGTTAAGGAATTTATAAGGAAAAAGCTTCGAGGGGAAAGCTGAACAGCCCCCCCCCCACACCATCCCCAGTTATCCCAAACTGGGCAGCCACATGGACACGATGAGGAGGTGGATTAAGGACAGCAAACACTGAGGAGTTCACCTCATTCCGAGGTGTGACAGCTGTGCCATCAGCTTCTTCCCAAGGGTGGCCCACAACAGATGGCAAGGGAAAGGAACAGGACCAAGGTGTGCCTGGCAGACACAGCCTGTTCCACCTCAGCCTCTCCCAGCCACAGTATTGGGGGATTTCCTGAACTGGAAGCTATCTCTGAACCCAGTGCAGAGCAGCCACCCATGATTTTAGGCCATTAATTTCTTTAATCTTTTTTTCTAAAAGTTTTTGTTTCTGACTTCCCTACAATGACAAATCCTGGCATCTAGGGGTTTTCCAAGGAGGGCTGGGTTCTCCCTTTGTGCAGCACAGAGAGTAGAGAAAGGCCTGAGTATCTCCCTGGTTTTGGGTAGGCAACAGCCCAGTGGGACTGGGGTGCCTTCCAGGGCACCTCTGCTCTAAGACCCCAGCAGCCAGCACATCCCAGACCTGTCCAGCAGCCCCATCCCAAAACCAGCATGCAGGGATACCCAGGGATTCTGCAGATGTTTGTGTCTGCAGGAGGCACCATGGCCAGGAGAGAGCCTGTGTTGTGGCAAACACCTTTGTGCAGGAACCACCACCTCTGGGAAAGGCAAAGACCCAGCTACCTCCTGCACTCCATCCTTCCAGGCTGCATAGGCCATGCTGGTGCATCCCAAGGAATGGTTTCCAGGCCTCCTGTCAGCCCTTCGAGGATCCTTTGGAGATTTTGCACAAGGAAGTGCTGCAGAGAAACAAAAAGGGAAAAATAGGACTATTTCAGCTGACAGAAAGAAAATCATCTTACTGACACAGCATGAAAATTAGTGCTGAACTATTATTTAACATTCCTAAGGCATCCAGCTTCCATGCTTTTTAATGCTGCTGAAAAAAGTGCCTGATCAAGAAGGTCCTTGTCCAGCAGACATGCAGGAGCAGCGGGGAAGCCCCGCACGCTGGGCCCCAGCAGATGCTGAGCGGCGGTGCCTTCCCGCTCTGTTTTCCAGGATTACCTTCTCCTTCCCAACACACCCACACACACCCAGCACTGCCCCAGAGGGGCACGGATGAGTGGGCTGGCTGTGGAGCGTGAAGTCCCTGGGAGCAGGAGCCCATCTGATCCCAGCTGCTGCTTTGCACAACCGAGCACAGGCCAGGGAACGAGCGGCTCTGCTTCCCACGCGGCTGGAGCTGCTCCCCACGAGCCAGGGGAAATCAGGAGCCGGGGCTTGGAAGCTTCTGTGGTTCCTTTTGAAGCTCCATCCTGAACAAGTTATCTCCTTCCCAGAAATCTACTCGACACCTTGTGCAAATTCATTCAAATTAATGCCATCTAGAGGATACGACCCTGTGTAAAGCAGGACTCGCCCTCCCAGCTCTGACCACCAGGGAGGATTTAAAAAGGAATAAAGAAAAAAAAAATCCCAGCAGCTCTGTGAGCAGTGTTTGATATTGGGTTGTATAAATCACGGGCCAGATTGAGCTGCACGTATGGGAATATGAAAGAAGGGTTTGATTAACAGCTCAGTGAAGCTCAGACCCAACTGCACAGCCGACTGAGAGGTTAATTATCCGGATGAGAGAAATGCTGATCCCTCAGTACCAGGCACCATTTCCATATGGGCACGTGGGCACGTTTGACAGCTCAAAATCAGGGCTGCTTTAGCAAAGGGCGAGGGGGTGGAAGGGACTGAGGAGCATCCCCGGGCGGCCGGGAGGCATCAGGAACGCCACAGGAAGCTGCGGTTCTGCTCCCTCTGCAGCTTGCACAATGTTTTCCACTTTGGTTCCGGGGGATTATGTGTTATTTGGATGTTGCAGTGTCCGGGGCTGCTCCGGCGTGACCTGCCTGTCGGGGAACATCAGGAAGAGACCCAGCCACCTCCCCCAGCCCTGGAGAGCACCGGGCAGGGCTGAGCCCAGTCCCCACTGCATCCCGAGAACAAACCTCCTCACCTCCTGGGCGGGGCTGCTGACGGGGCCAGGCTCGGGCACACACCTCCAGGCAGGGAAGGGGTGTTCACCCGCTCCCAGATCGGGGCTGTTGGCAGCACAGAGCCCGGCTGAACTCTCGGGAGAGGCACACGCAGGGATGTCAGGCAGCTGATCGCTGTCTCTCCCTGCAGATGCGTTTGGGAACCCTTCTCTGAGGAAATGGAGACGAGCAAAGGACCTTCAGAGGAAACACCTCCCTTGACATCACCGACCAAACAGGAGATGCCACAAGCCAGCACCAACCTTCAGCCATTTTGTGATCAGGGAAAAGCTAAAGGGATTAGAGGAGAGGAAGAGGCAAAAGCTGGACAGGTTACCTGCCCAGACATAAGTGCTGCAAAGTGCTCAAACAAACTAAAGCAACGCCGTTGTGCCACCAAGAAAAGCACAAGCCCTTCTGCATGGCACACAGATATCATTCCCTTCACCCGCTGGTGGCACGGGGACAAGGAGAAAACTGGTGCTGGAATGTGCCTTGCTGGGTTCCCATCAGGCAGAGCAGCACTACCTCTGCCCGTGGTAGGGCACAGAGCCCACACACACAGGGACCTCTGTTGAACTGCCCATGGGTGATGAACCAGGTGGTGTCCAGGGTCCTTTCCAAGCCAAACCATCCCATGGTTCTATGAGCACCTCCATTAATGAGTGTGAACAGTTTGAGTCCAAAGGATGCCAGGCACAGGAGGTGGAATTGCTTTCCAAAGGAAAGGGGTGTCATTCTTTGTTTCCAAGCATCACATTTAGGCACCTGAAGAACAAAAATGCAGGGCACCCACCCAAGGATTTCCAAAGACTTTGAAGGCAGCAGCACTGGAACATCCCTGGGGCTGGAATATCAACAGTCCAAAACATAATCCCAGCAGGAGTTACCGAATCGCTCCAGTGAACAGTAGGCTGTTTACTGCAGGTTTTATGAGCTTTTGACATGAATCATCTGGCAGAACTGAAGCCAAATAAAGGAACCAACGAGTGAAAATACACAAGCATTGTTAGCAAAAAAAATTAAAGAAAAAGGAAAATGTTCTGCTTTCACTCATTTCATGGAGCTGAGGGATTATTTAAGGAGCTTGAAATACACAACTGTCCTTTGCTGCCCAGGGTCACGTCACCTTCCCCCAGGGATGTCAGGAACAGCACACCCTGAGGCTTGCTCTGTAGTCAGCAGAGGAGAGCACACCCAGGGATCTCTACTCATTATAAAGAGCAGGTAGGAGTAAATTTAACATCTAAAATTAGTTGAGATTATGGTCACTCTTCAAATTTGAAGTTTAAATTACGCTTGGAGTGCCCGGATTTTGATGTTCTTATTTGAGAGAGGGGGCTCAGCTCCATACAGTTCATTATTTATGAGCCTGAGAAGATCCCCTGACACATACTGAGTGTACAGGTGCTTTTCTGCCCTCTTCCCCAGGGCATGGAGCCCTGAGCTCTCTGCCCAGACCCCTGGCAGGAAAGTTTTGAGTCAGGAGCAAAGGAAAAAAACCCTCAAACCCCTCTAAGCATTTTCAGGACAAGCTGTATGCTGCCTGAAACTGCAAACTTGAGAGCTGTAATCTGCTGCAGCAGGTGATGCCACAGTGAGGGGGCCTGACCCAGCCCTGCCATCTGCCCAGAATTAACAGGATTATCATAATTCACCTTTTTGTACATCCCAGTCAATTCTCTGCAGGCTCCAGGTGCTGCTTCAGGGAAGAGAGGGAGACACACTCTTGGGGCTCCATTGGAATGTGTCCTCCCCAAGTCACGTCTACTTCTGCCGGGCTGAGGTCACCCTTGTCAAAGGGATCCATCTTCCTCCCTTTGTTCTGGTCTTCTCTCTTCTCTGATACCGTTTCCCAGGTTTCCTCAGTTATCAGAAAGAAAGAGAGGGAGAAACTATTTAATGAAATAAAAATAACGTCGCAGAAGATGCTCTTTAAGAAATTATAAATGTCAGCATTTGTATAGAAATGGCAGCTCAGACTCCCAATGCATGCAGTAATAACACAGAAAAAAATGTGCCACAGAAACACGGCACACAAAAAATATACCACACAGAACCCATGTTTGTCCTGGGTTTGGCTGGGACAAAGCCAGTTCATCAGCTTGGCCAGTGTCTGTGAGCCACTGCATTTCTCAGCTGCTTCCCAAATCAAGCACATGGTCATAAACCAATTCAGGGCCAGCAAAGGTCTTTGGGGGGAATTCCCCACGGAATCAAACTGGCTGCTGCAGAGCTGAGGAAGGTTGTGGATTTTAGAGTTTCAGAGCTGCAGAAGGCACCTGTGGGTGGGTAAGACCCTCAAGCCTTAACTCTGCCTCAGGGTCTCTGCACATTTGGTTCTTATTGAAATAAATGCCAGTGTTGTGGGCACGATGCTGGACTGTGAGCAGCACAGAGCTGAGCTGTGCCTGTGCAGGGCCTTGAATCAGTCACGGGATGGTTTGGGTGGGAAGGGACCCCCAAGCTGGGGTCCTCCTGAGCCCCCTGCCATGGGCAGGGACACCTTCCACCACCCCAGTTGCTCCAGGCCCCATGCCACGACGTCCCCAGCAGGCTGGCAGTGACACAGAGCAGCAGCCACACTGGAAAAGGTCAGGGTTAGCACTGGGCTCACAACTCCTTCACCCAATTTTAGCCTGACATGATTCAGTAGCACACACCAGACACGAAGCCCTGCGAACCAGACGCTGCTGGTAGGAAGCCTGGCAGCTCTTGGAGAGGGGTTTTGCAGAGGCAAAGATGTCACATCACTTCCATCGTCAGTTTGTCTTTTGCAGAAAGACCCAGACTTAAAAAAAAACCCACCCAAGAATTCTCTGGGGCTTGGATGCAGTTTGTTTGCCCCAGTCTGAAACCCTCTTGTGCCAACCCCTTTGTAGGGGCTTGGTTTCCCAAACACAGCCTGAGATCACCAACACCTGGAAGGGTTTCAGCAACACACTTAAGACTAAAATTGTGTAATAAACACAGAAAGGTAATACCAGGCCTCTCTACAGAAACATTCTCATTTCACCCTTAAAGAGATCGAAAACCCATTAGAGAAAAACAAGAAGGAAGATTAAGTGTTCTCCTGTAATGCTCCTATATTGTGTTTGCTTAGGTTGCTGGATTAACAAGGAAACAGGATTTCATTACATGCATGAGAAAATTAATACAAAATTAAATGAATACCATTATTTGTATTACTGAAACAGAGCAAAATGCAGGAAGAGCAGCATTTTTAAGTGGTAAAAGGGTAATGTATCACTTCTTCAATTATAAAAGCTTGTATTAGAATCACGGAATGGTTTAGGTTAGAAAAGTCCTCAAAGATTGTTGAGTCCAGCTGTTCACGCAGCCATGAAGTTAAAAAGAAACAATTTTAGTTCCCCTTTAAATGAAATTCACAACGGCTCTGAGAAGGAACAAACAAATCTATTTCCTGCCCACGGCCTATGGCAACTTAAACATCCGAGCTGGTGGAGATTGTCCTGGGACTCCAGAACATTATGCAAACCAGAAAATAAGCTAGTTTGGTAATGCACAGCTATTAACTACCCCCACCTATGTACAATGGCATTGAAATAAGGCACATTCCTAATGAGAAGAGGGGAAAACAGTCCAAGTGGCTGATGCAGCACTGCAGCACATTGTGAGCAGGGACACGAAGCTGAGCAAAGGTGAAGCAGCTGTCAGACAATGTCCATGATTAATACCCAAGAGCCTTCACATTCAGCTCCATTGCTCTTACAAAATCTGAAACCACAAACCAAAGAGGCAGGACTCTTCCAGAGAACAAGTTCTGTCCTCCCACAGCTTCCGAGAGGAAAGGAAATCGGGTTTTGCTGCAGTTTAACCTTTGGTCTCTGGAAAGAGAAACTACAGACATTTATATTTCTAAAAATCCACTTAGTATGTGGTTTGCTTTGACTCCTGAGGGATTAAGCAAAAGACATGTTGGACTTTAGGCTCCCAAAGCTGTGCAAATCCAACTGTGGGTGTTCAATTAGGTCAGCTGGGTGATGGAAGCTGAGCTCCCCGTGGGAGCATCTCCTCCCCATCTCCTGGTCCAAAGCAATGCCACAGGACTGAGCCCAGAGCCCCACGGGGAGCCCAGGGCCAGCACCAGGAGTGGCTTGGCCAGCCCCCAGCCGTGTCCCCCAGCAGCAGCCAGTTCCTGGGATACCTGGCACTGGTGTCCTGCCTTGGCTGCCTTGGGCAGGATGGGCAGTGCCCGCGTGGCTGTCCCAGGCTTGGCTGGGTGCACAGGAGCTGCACACGAGCAGTGACTGGGGGATGCACAGACAGAGCTCCCTGCACGTGTCAGAGGAGCCCGTCGGGCAGCAGAACGGGGTTCCTCCAGTGGCTTTACAGGGGAAGCTGTAACACGGACAGAAAAGCCCTGTGAGGCTCACAGGAGCTCTGCTGGAGCAGCCTCAGCACTCAGAGTTTCAGCCTTTCGGCACACAATGCATTAATTCATGGAAGAATTAAATCAGCTTCAATTAAAAATCAATTTTGACATGAAGCAGATTTCTGGTTTCCGAGAGGTTTTCGGGAGAGCGGTGGCCAGCTCCAGTTCCCACTGCTGGAGAGCAGCTCCAGCTGTGATGTCACTGGCACATTTTTTGGCACGTTCTCGTGGCTGCTCCCACCCCGTGCTGATGGTGTCACACAGGACCAGCCCCGGGACCTGGAGCAGCACATTTCCAGCAGTGCTGCCCATCGCAGCCCCACTGAACAACATCTGCTCCAAATGAGCATTTCCTCACTAACACACACGGAACGCGTTGGCCGTGGGCTGGGACACAGATGTATGGATTGAACCATCCAATAATTTCCATACAGAACAAACGCAGTCAGCTCGCACTGAGGAGACAATCAGGCGTTCAGTGAAAGCCACCAGAAATAGTGCTGTGCCTCGGAAACCTTTTAATTCTTCTCCTCTTTTTAATTTTGTACTTGCCCTTGCTTTCTGCCCCTTATTATTGTTTTTCACTTTACAATTCCCTGTGCTTTGCATAGGAAGAATGCTTGATCACTTCTTCTCGAAGCCACCGATAAGAAAATTAAATCCCTTTGGCATCACTGCACAGGGTGGTTGCATAACAAGGCAAGTATATATAGAAATTGCATTCCAAGTGTTTACATAAGAGCTCGGAATAACACAGATGTAAAATAAAAATCCAGCTCAATTTACGAACCAGCCCTGCAGTGCTTTTGTGTCTGATAACGTGGAGCGAGTGAATCAGCTTACCAGGGGTACACAGGGAATATTAGTCTGGTGCTATTTACATAACCGGGAGAGAAAGATTAAAACGGGGCAGACAAGTGTGTGTAAAAGGGTGATTTGCTTATCTTGGAGATCTTCTGTCTGGCTAGAAAGACTGACACAGAAGCTGATGCTTTAAAATACTCCAAGCTGCCCAAAATCTCCTCTGGTTTCTTCAAGCAAATTGATGGTTATTCTAAGATCAGAACTCCACAGACTCTGCACACTCTTCTCAGTGGTCTCAGCCTGACACTTGCAACACAGAACAAGAAAACCCAGGTTTGTTCCACCAACCTTGGAGTAACTGTGCTCCCAAAAGCAACTGGAAGGGCATGAACTCCTGGCTCACCATAATTTAAAGCTTCTTTACCTTGCTGCTTTAAACACCTGGAGAAGGGCAGATCCCAAAGGGCCCCCAGAATGATGGGCTGGGGAGATTGTTGGAGATAGAATTAAATGGATTCAAATCTATCCTGTAGGTCTCCAATCCGAGGCAGGTACATTTGTACACAGGCACAAGCTGGAAAGCGCTGTTGGAAAGGTCAGCAGCACTGAAACCCAAATCATCTCACGTCACTGAACATGTCCATTCAGTTCCTTTAGTAGAATCATGGAGCTGTGTAGGTCAGACAAGCCCTCTAAGATCACAGAGTCCAACATTAAGCCCCCCAGTAGCCCTGTCCCCAAGAGACATACCAAGCTAAACTCAAATGGGAGCTTCCCTACTGCAACGCTTTCCAAGTTTTGATTTAGTGCCAACTGAGCAAGTCAGACTCCAAAAGCCAAACAAGAAGCATCAGCCACTAGAAGAGCAGGGCTGTGCAATGTCAGCAGAGGGAAAGGGGCACCTGCTGAAGCAGAAAGCTGCAGGTGCTCACGTGGATCTTGCTGAACATTGTCCCTGTGCTCAAATGAGCAGCAGCAGGGATGGACAGCGCTGCTTCTGTATGGAGCAGAGCCCACAGCACACCAAAGAAGTTTTCCAGTCCCAACATCCCCTCTCAAGCTCTACAGATGAAGGAGTGTAATCATATATCTCCAAAATGCTCCCACACAATCCAAAAGAAAAGTATTACATCTTCAATTTCCATGCTAATTACCCAGTGGCACTTTCCCTTAAAACAACAAGCAACTGCGCAAGATGTTTGTTATTTTCTCCTAGGGAAATATATCACCAAATAAGAGGGGGAAAGAAAACAGTGCAGAAGGTGAGCAAAGCATTGCTCACCCCTGATACCCCGAGCAATTCCCAGTCGGGTCCCTGCACAGCTCAGCTCCTTCACCTCGGGGGGGGGAAGGTTTCCCCACCCCAACCTCCTCGGCAGTCCCTGGAGGGTATTCCACAGCCACCGCGTCCTGCTCAGCCTCCCAGCAGGGAGAGCACCCGCAGGAGTTTACAAAATACGAGTATGATTGTTTTTCTAGCAGCAGAATGTTATAAAACAAGCGTTCAAAGTTTTAGAAACGATCAGGATAACCAAACCCATCAAAGGTAAGCAGCCACAATGCGCTGCAGAGTGTGCTAATGGCCTTGGGAGCTGCTGTTTGGGTTTTTTTGTTTGGGTCTCCGGTGTGCTGGGTTTTTTGTCTGTTTGGTGATCAAATGCGGGTTGGCTGCTGGCTGGAGCTGGGACACAGAAGCGTTTATTTAAGGCAGCAGCCAGGCTCAGTTTGCTGCGGTGGCTCTGGGGCACGGAGCATGCTGGGCACCCAGCTCATCATTCCAACCAAACGTAAAATCATCTCATAAATAAAATGGCTCCTCTCAAAAACCTTTCTATTCTGAGCAGCTCAACCTAAGGATCCTCTGCACTCCTGATGGAGAGCAGTGCTCACTGGTACTGCCTGGCCTGGGGGGTTTGGGTGTTGGTTTTAACTAAGCTGCATCTTGGGTGCGTTATGTTAACGTCACCCAAACCTCAGCGCCCCCAACCCTGCTTCCTTCTTCTGATCTCTCCCTCTGCAGCATCCAGATCCAAAATGCACTCTAAAATAGAATTTAATTTATTTCCTTCTGGACAGTAATGGAACAAATGGGCCCGTGGAGATCAGTTCAGCCTTCTATTACTGTACATGCATTAAACATTAGAACTGTTCTACTCCTCCTAGCAGGGACATGAAAAATGCACAGAACATTTCCAATCTGAATTCCACAGTTATCCATAATGCTCTCAAAGTTTTTTATTTTTTCAGATATCACCATGTCATTTCCCTGAGCAACTCCACGAACACCTCTCCTTCCTCTGTCTCTGACTGGCTGCTTCTGACTGCGCACAAATTCCTCACAAAACAGGCACGTTCCACCACTCCCAGCTTCCCCCAATGGGAAGAACAAAAAGCATCCTGGGCAGAGCCAACCTTACCTCAGCAGTACATGGAGCTCCATGGAGAGAGCAGGACATTTGCTACAGCCTCTAGCTCCCAGTTCCATCCCATAGCTGCTGGCTCGGGGCCTTCCTTTCTCCGTGAAAATCGGTGTTTTCCAACGTTATCCAAACAGATACACCCAGCTCCCAAAAGGCATCCTCTAAACCCACCTCACAGAGTAAGGCTGGCAACAGCAAAGCTGCTGCATACCATTAACACAAGTGTTACATTTTCTGCATGACAACCAAGAGCGAAAAGAAACCCCTGATCTACCCCTCCCTGGAAGATGACTTCTTGGGAATTCTACCCCAGCCACAGCCAAGACACCACTCCAGCCTATGCTGTACTGAACTTGCCTGTACAGATGTTACACATTCAGCCAGTTTGCTCACATCCCCATGAAATACCTCGGATTTTTCCATATTTCTATTCAGTAGGAGGTTACTGCCAGCGTGACTCCTGCAGCCACGTCACTGCTGAGCCCCTACTCTTACTCTTTCCCTGGAGAAGTGTGACTGCTGTATCCCCCAGGGATTTGCCCACCCTTATGCCCATGACTCTCACCAGGGCCGAGGCCAAGGTCTCCCCGTGCCAATGCCATGGGGTCCAGAGGGGCAGAGCAGGAGCACAGTTGATGGACACCGTGCTGTCAGGGTCACGGCAGCACCAGAGGATACAGAGCAGGGGCTGGAGGTAAAGGCAAACCAGCTCCAAAGCCAAATACCTCTTCTATTTAAGGCAGCAGAACCACCAGCCTCCCGGTGTTTACAGCCTGGTGGTTTATACAGCTTCAGTTCCCAAGTGCTGTAACCTCGCGTGCCTCGGCCACGCGCTCCCCGTTCCCACCGCGGCTCTGCCTCTGGTGAGCATCGTTTGGTTTTTAAAACTTCACCAAAAATCTTCGGGGGGAGTTGGTCCTGATGAGAGCAATTCTGATCAGTTCTTTCCAAACTCTTCTCTCTCACTGATATTCCCACCCGGAAAGGGAGTTCCCGGTAACGTTCCTCAGGGTTACAGTGCTGGATCCCAGCCCTCCAACGGCAAGTGGGCATAAGGCAGCACAGAGGAAAGCAGAGGGTGTGGGCATGGTGCCTTGCCCACAGCAAACCATGCCCAGCTGTGCACCACAGGCAGCTCACCACAAAACCCACAGAGCCTGAAGGTTCTGCATAAAATCCCACCTGGCACATGCAGGGAGAAACACCTCAAACTGCCCCTGGGCACCAAACCCCAGCCCTGCAGCACCAGAACCCCTCAGCCACAGCCCCTCACCTCCCACCCCCACAAGGCTCAGCTCCCTCTGAGGAGGAATATTTTCCATATGTGGTCCTCACATTTATCTTGCTTTTGAGCTCTCACAGCAGCAGATAAACCATGCACTAATAGAACACAACTTCCAAGCACAGACATGTGTTTATCTTCTTTCAAGTGCAGCATGTTATTGACTGATGGTATCTACAGACGGAAGGCACAAACACTATAAATCCCCCGTGAAGAGGGATATTTTAGTAAAAGCAGGTAAAAGCAACTTCACAAAAGACAGTGTGCAGAACTGAGAGTCAAGAAATAAGAAGAAATGCTCCCTAAAAACGGAAGAGCAGCCTGCAGCCTGTGAACTCAATAATTTCCAAACCCCAATACAGCAGCAACTATTGCTCAGTTGGTCGGAGACAGGGACAGACAGTTTCACTTGTGCCACACAAGCTCCAGACTGCAAAACCTATTTACTCCTGACTGCATGATGGAGTCAGCCCTCTCTTAAACAAGCAATTCCATGAGCAAGACTGGTTTTAAATAGCTGTCCCAGAACAAATGCATCCTAAATCCCAGCATCTTTCCATCGCCCTCCCTGTGGATCCTCCTCTGCCAGGTACCAGCTGAGCTGATCACCTTTCCACGGCATGAACCCACTGCTCAGTGTTCCCTCTTCCACCTGGAAATCTGAATTTTGCAAGATTTAAAGGCATCCCATACCCCCAAAGCCCCCAACACATCAGGTTACCCCAGGGTTTAACCTGGGCATGGCAGGGGGCTATTTCTCCAGCGGGGTGTCTCTCCTCTCCTCCCCACCCCTCATGCCAGGAGCCTTTCCAGCAGGAATGTTTCTCTTCCACCCAGCCTGGTGATAAATCCAGGCAGGCCAGGAGGGCACTGGGGCTTCATAACTTAAACATGAGAACCTGCAGCTCTGCAGGAACGAGGCAAACACATAAATCAAACAGGCAGAAATATCTCAACACCTACTGCAGAGCACGAGCCCAGAGGGGACAGAGGCTGCCAGGAACCAAACAGCAGGACACAAAGCACAGACGGAACCCCAGCATGGTCTGGGTTGGAAGGGACCTCAAAGCCCATCCAGTCCCACCCCCCTGCCACAGGCAGGGACACCTGCCACTAGCCCAGGTTGTTCCAAGCCCTGTCCAACCTGGCCCTGGACACTTCCAGGGATGGGGCAGCCAAGGGGGAACAGTTTCACTACTGGAAATGCAGCATTCAGGGTGTCAGTCCAGATCACTCCCACATGTGTTTCAAAAACAAGGCAAAAAAAAAAATTCCAAACTCTGTACTTAGAAACAACCCCACAATAATCGACCTGGCTTGAAAATCCAAGTGTTTGGGTTCTCAGCTCGGAACAACGATGGTTCTTGCCCTGTGAGACACTGCCCTGTGCCCCTGCTGCTTTCTGTAGAACTGCTAAAGCTCCATGTACAAACACAGGCAAGATGCTCACCTGAATCCCTGCTGACAATCTCACCACTGGTCTCATTAAGAGAGATGATATCAGCAACTGAGAGAATATACAGTAAAGCTGGTATAAAAAGGCAACGTTCCATCTTCAACAAAGTAAGGAATTCCTGGGAAAATGCAATGCTCCTAGAATAAAAACGAAACAAAAAAACCCTCCACAAAAACCCACCAAAAAAACTCCCATCAGAACATACACAAGAAAACCACCTTATCACCTCTGAAGACTCTGTAAAAAATTCAATTAAATGAAAGGAAAAAGCAAAGACAGGGAATTGGGTAGAGGGAAATGTCAAAAGGAAGTGTGAAAAGCAATGGGGCCCAGAGCAGAGGGAGGGATTGGAGAAAGAGGGAAAAAACGAGATTTACAATGTAATGGGCTACGTGAGGCAGCAGAAACACTCAGAGATGAGAGGCACATGTTATTCCAGAGGCTCATGTTATTCCAGAGGCTCATGTGGGGTGAGTGGGGGTGGGACAGAGGAGGGGGAGCGAGAGCCACGTGTCCACAGTGAGGAGATGAGGTGTGAGGACATCAACAGCCCCAGCTGCCCCCACCAGCAGTGCAGTTTTTAATGGCCAGCCCAGTTCTCAGGATGAATAAACCTGGGACAGACCCAGGCAGGGAGGACTCACCGGCTGGAGCAGAGCCTTGCACAGATGTGGCTGATCCTGGCACCCCAGACACACTGGGGACAGGGGGCCTTGTGCTCCAAGTGAGAACTGCCACCCAGTTCTCAGGTCACTGGTGAGGGCTGCAGACCCCTGCACTGGTCCCAGGACCTCTCCTTTAACTGCTGGAAACCAACAAGTGTATTAAAGGGAATCGGCTCCAATACAACGTTTGTTTTCCACACAAAACCCATCTCAAGTCAGTAACAGTAAAAGTCTCTAAATACATTTATTTATCACCAATGAAAATACTGTACAATGCCCCAGGGAAGGGGTGGGGACAGGCAAGGTGTTAAGTCTGGCTTTCATCGATGTCCTTGTCAGGATCCACAGCTGCAGCTTCGCTCTCCTGTTGCTGCTTCTTCCAGAGCTTTGCCATCGCCAAGAGTTTGAGGTTAGGCTGATTGGCAGTATCTTCTGGGAAAATATAGTCATAGTATTCCTCCCAGCCAGCATCAGACTAGGGAAAAAAATACCACAAAGCAAAGTTTAATTCGCATGTTAACGCTGGCTTTAGGAGGCACTTCTAATAAGAAAGAGAAATAAGAGAAAACGACTCCACAAAGGCACCAAGGACCCACAGCTGGCATCGCTTTTTCCTTACCCCATCCTCAGCCTGCAGTTTTCTCCTCTTCTTTATTTTCTCAGGCATGAGTTTATCTATCCTCTCCTTGGTGCTGTCAGAGCCGAACTCCTCCTCGAAGCTCCTCCAGGACTCCAGCAGCATGACCCTCTCCTCCTTCTCCTCGCAGCTGCGCATGGCCTTGTTGGCCTCCTCGTAGACCTGCCGGCAGCGCTGCAGCCGCTCCTCCCTGCCCGCCGACAGCTCGAACTGCGCGAAGCTGATCCACACCTGGGGGCACAGCACAGACACCCCACCTGAAACACCCACCCAAAGCTGATCCACACCTGGGGGCACAGCACGGACACCCCGCTGAAACACCCACCCAAAGCTGATCCACACCTGGGGGCACAGCACAGACACCCCGCTGAAACACCCACCCAAAGCTGATCCACACCTGGGGGCACAGCACGGACACCCCGCTGAAACACCCACCCAAAGCTGATCCACACCTGGGGGCACAGCATGGACACCCCGCTGAAACACCCACCCAAAGCTGATCCACACCTGGGGGCACAGCACGGACACCCCGCTGAAACACCCACCCAAAGCTGATCCACACCTGACACCCCGCTGAAACACCCACCCAAAGCTGATCCACACCTGGGGGCACAGCATGGACACCCCACCTGAAACAACCCTAAAAAATAACAAAGCAGCCCAAAAAAACCCCAACCCAACACCAAGGCAAGTCTAAAGCACTTTTTTCCCCACCAGCCTAGAAAATCCCTGCTTGTTTCACACACGTGAGATGCGCCTTGTTTCAGCAAGACAGAATGTGCACGTGAGCCACGTGCATACATTTCTTGGGGCTGTTTCAGGCCATGAGAAATCCGTGTGAATTTAGTCAGTGAGAGCACCGAGCAACACCAGAAAAATCACAGCTATTTTTTCCTTCCAAAGATTTTTCAACTAAAATCCCAAGGTGGTTCAGCAGGAAGAGGGCTGCTTGGAAAAGCTGCTTTCACCTGAGATACACCTGCTGCTGTACGGAATTCAGAAACTTCTTTCCCCCCTTCCCAGCACAGGCACGGGACTGAACTTGGGTTGATTTGAACCCAGGCAGCCCAGGCTTCCTCTGCCCCGTGGGCCACGTTCAGGACCAGCTCTGTGTCCTGGGTGCCCACACACACCTTGACGTGTTGTGTCCGCTGAAGCAACCGGCGGTAGAGGTTCCTGGTCTTCTCATACTCCTCTTGCTCAATCTCAAAGTCAATGTAGGATTTCCAAAGAACCTGCAACAGAGAAGCCTTTCATCACGTTCATTCAGAGCACACCGAGATAACGAGGGAGCAGGGGGAAGAGCACGGATAAAGGTGAAATTTCCCTGAGAAAAGTTTGAGATCAGAGCATTAACTGAGAGCACAGGCTGGGATCAGGGCTGAGCAGCACGACACCCTGTGCACACAACCCATTTAGCTTTGTCGGGGGGTTTATGGCCCTGCCAAGAAACAGATGCTGAATTAACGAGTGCCAGGCCGTGGTTGTGTCTGAGCTGGTGGGTCATTTACATGTTCATCAGCCACTCTGCAGCAAACACTTCACACCTGGCCCGGGTGCTGAGCCCTCCCCCTCACCTCGGGCATGTCCAGCCGGGGCTGCCCGATGGCCAGCTCGTAGATGGCCCGGGCCCGGTCGATGTCCCCCAGGATGGTCTCCAGCTCAGCAAACTTAATCCACGAGGTGCAGTTCTCCGGGGCGAACTCCAGGAATTTTTCATACAGCTTCCGGCAGCGGTCGAATTCTCGCAGCTGCAGCTCCAGCTCGATGTAACCTTTGAACAGTTTGTTTTTTGGGCATTTACCTATGGACGTCCCCTGTTAAGGAAAAAGACCCTTAATGATATTGCAGGCAAATAAACCCCACTGTATTTTCTAAATGCTTCTTTACTTTTCAATATTAGAACTACAACTCGTTTTTTGCACAGCCTGTTTCCTCAGACTCCGTTCAGGGCCAGCAGGAAATCCAACCAGCGTTTGCTGAACGAATGTGCATCCACAGACACCAAGAACTCAGGAAGTAGATAATGTCCTCAGTTGTTACACTTTCACAGAACATGGATCCCCCATGGAGTGTGAGTTGGAACTTATCCTGGCTCAGCTGAGCACTTCATCCTGCACCAACAGCTGAAGGAAGCACAGTACCAGTCTGTACCAGTCTGTACCAGTCTGTCAGGTAAACTGTTCCCAAGTATCTTACAAAACAAATGATACCAAACCAAACTGTCTCCTGGCCCCACACTGCTCCCCCTCACACAGAGAACGGTTCCCCCTCCCTGCCTGCTGGCTGATAGCAATGGACAGGTAGAAAATAATGTCTTTAAAACATTTAACAGTTTTCCTTCTGATACGCCTCAGACTCTGGAGAAAACTGTCTGTCCTAAGGCAAGCTGTGAGAAAGGAGTTTCTGGTTCTTAGTTTGGGAATCTTTTAAAACAAGAGTTAAGAACAGGCACACCTGAGACAAGCTGTAGCAAACTTCACCTTGGAGCCACTTGCAGGCATTATTTATTAAGCAGCATAGCCTCTGTTCCCTCAGGCCAACGTGAGTGAAGCAACTGGAGATCAAACTCTCCTACTACAGCTCTCCTATACAATGTTCCTACACATTTATTACCTTGGAACTTATTAAAAACAGAGGGATCCACCACTTGGGAGTATCACTTCGGTCCCTGTTATGGCCCTCCAGCTCTGCAAATGCCATTGCTGTTTCAAAATATGCCCAGTTCTTCTCCATGTACCCTCCATCACTGTTTCGGTTGAAACCCCATTAGTCTGCTCTTTAAAGTCAAATCACCTCGACTGTTATCAACGATGGCTTTCTCCCCAAATCCCTGAGTTTAAGAATATCTGAGCTGAAATGAAAGGAAGTTTATTTCAAAAGGTCTTGGTGCCAAAACACACCCCGCAGTCCCCTGACTTGCTGACATTCACACAGTGAACCTGCTCAGCAGCTCCTGAGCCTGCCCAAAATCCCTGTGACTGCTTCTCTCAGCAGCCTGAGACTCACACACTCTGTTCGACAGGTCCTAATTTCTAAGAGTCAAACCTTTTCTTTATCTAAAAAGCTTTTTAGAATGTATCACTGTACCGAATCGGCAGCAGTTAGCAACTTGTAATGGCACTAAGCTGATGGGGGTGCTCTGCATTCAGAGGAGTGCTTTGTCATTTCTGCCCGCGGCTAATTCATCATAGCAAGCTGCCTTTCTTTTTAAATCATACACGACAGTAAATGCTGGTCCCTGCAGACTCCTCGGATGCTTTATTTAAGTGGATTAAACCAGCAATTTATAAAGGACAATTTAAGATCTCCTAATGCTATTCCTGTGTCACTGTTAGTTAGCAAAGTCAATTAGGGCACTAACAAAAGCTTACCAAAGCCCTTCTGGCAAGGGGGAGGTTCTTCTGGCGTATTTCAAACTGTGCATAAAGCAGCCACATTTTGGCAAATGTAAACTGGAAGAAAAAGAAGAATGTAATATTTAGGCTAGAAGTTCAGTAAAACATACTGCATATACCCTTTAAAAAACCCCAAACACTCCATCTATACAAAAATGTTATTATTACTACATTTAGTCTCGTTTGAGCTCAGTGTTTTTCTGCTAAAATGTTGAGAGTCCATTACCCAAAACAACCTCTCTAGGACAGGGCAACATCCTCCATCCCTGCTGAAAGCAAAAATAGCAAGGGGGAAGTCTTTATAAAGAGAGAAAAGAGTTCGTTAACCAATCATCAACTGGTAACATATCAGCCATCAACGAATCACTTAACAGCTGTTAATGATTACAGATTAATCCTAATCTACACACCTGACACTCAGGTGACACAAATAATGACAAACTGGAAAAGAAAGAACACGAACTAAGATTTTCTGGTGTTCCAAGGCAATGCAGATCGATAGTTGTAAGGGTTTGGCCCCGTGGATATTTTAGTTAAAGCTCACTAGCAAAGAAAACCCCACAAAACCCCTCGAAAATCAGCTCTGCAGGCCAATTGTAACGGGGAGGACACACCTGAAAGATGTTTTACCAAATGCAGCTCCTCGGGTGGGACCGTGCAGGCCGTTAGGTGCAGCTGCTATAAAAGGTGGTAACCCCAGCAAAGCAGAGCACCCAGTATTCTGTAGAGGCTGCAAGTGACTCAGCTTGGAGCAGCCTGAGGAGGAAGCCACGTAAGTAAAGACCAACTAAGTGGTTTTCTCTGTCTTTTGACTGTGTGCAATTTTAGCTTCTTAGAAACTATTTAATAATAATTTTAAAATAGTGTAGAAGCCCCTTTGTTTCATCTGTATGGGGGAATCTGACATTGTGCTTGTGCTGCTGTTTCCCACTGTGATACAAGTTAACAGTTATCTTAGATCTTAGCTTGAAAAAAACCCTATTCGCTTTGGAAACTGGAAGGGGTACTTAAAGCTCTGAGTGAAGCCTTAGTGAATGTGTTAGCAGATATTTGGAGCTGTTTACACACTTGAATCTAGGGGCAGGGAAAGAGAACTAAAAAATATTATCTGGGAAACTTTAACCCAAAACTGACCCCGAAGTGCTGGAGGAGCCATACCTTTTTGTGGGGAAGGAGCTCGAGGCAAGCCTGGTACACCTGTCTGGTTCGCTCTGCATCCTGTAAGAACAGGCACCATTAAATGCTTTGTTTACTGCTAGGATTACACAGTATTTTGAATCCTACAATGATTGTAAAACTGCAGAACAGTATTTTTTAAGTCAAACTGGTTAGAATCATGAATACTTAAGATATAAATATACTTTTCTACTTGGTATGCACAATGCAAAGGTAATAATCAGCAAGACTCGCCTTCTGAAAGCAAGATTCACTGCTAAGAAGCAGACAACAAAACCAGGAGTGTCCCCATTCTAAGAGGGAAAACAATTAGTCTCTTTTCCTTTAATAGACACCAAATAGTGTTCTCCACTTAAAGTAGCTCTAATGCTGCATGATCGGCAACAGAAGAAATATTTGCATAGCCTGGAAGGCCGCTATAGCAGCACTGTGGGTGCTTCACAAATGTTTTGCTAAATATAGAACTATTTCACAAGTTCGGGTAACAGTGCAGTTCAGATGGGGCTAGAAATACCCACTTCTGCATTTATTATCAGCATCCTCCTGGATGAATTGGGGTGAAACAAGTTTGGGTTTGTTTTTTCTTTTATCCCCTATGCATAAGAGGGAAAACTGAAAGGGGAAAAATCCCATATACTTAAATAGTAAATCATGTAGCTTACTGCACAAAAGTAGTGAAACACAGCATATTTAATTCTCAGCTTTCCTATTAAAATATCAGTAGCTGTTTAATATACGGAAAATACTCGTGAAAGAAAGAAAAAAAACAAAACAACAAAACCTGAGTTCTTACTACTTGCCTTTGCCTCCAGCTCTTCGTACAAGGCGTAGTTGATCCAGAGGTAGATGTACCTCTTCCAGTGCCTCTTCTCCTGGATGGGGGGCACGTTGGCGATGGCTCTCTCGTACACCTCCCGCACGGTCTCGGCGTCCGCGTCGCTCTCCACCAGCCTCAGGTAGTCGAACCACGCGTCGTAATTGTGGGGGTTTGCCTTCCAGGAGGGTGGGAGCAGGGAAACAGGGAAGAAGCTTCAGTCACCACAAATAACAGACCCCGCTCCTTTGCTTAAGTTTTACTCGGAATTTCTGCTTTAAAATAGGTCATTGGAGCATTAATGAACCGCTGTCAGTCTTGGGGATGCCCACATTAGAGCTTTTGGGTTAAAGTGAGTTTTGTTTTTATTGTGCCTACAAATATTTTCTAAATGAAGTGTGAGAAGGGATGAGGGTGTGGTGAAATGTGCAGTGTTCAGTGAACAGCAGACAGGAGTGGTATAGCTGTTTCCTCCCAAAAAGCAACCTGGACACAGGTGAGGTGTCCTGGAATGGTTACCCCATAACTGGAGTAGTAAGTTACAAGCTAAACTGCATTATGCCCTCAGGTCGCTTCAAAGGGTACCAAGCTCTGAGTTCAATCAGAAACTTTGCCTGCACAGTCTAGATTAGAAAGCAGAAACAAAAAAGCAGTGAGTGCAAATATCATTCTCTTCTCCACAGATAGAATTCTGCCTCCAAAATGAACATTGTCTTGGTATTCTCTTGGTGGTTTTTTTTACTATCAAGGATAATGTAAAACTCATCAGCCTTCACATCACAAGACACTGCTGTACCTGAAGCAGCAGCTGGATGCACAATGAGCCTGAGGGGTACCTGTAACACATACCTTCACCTCCTCTTCATACTGGAATCTCCTCTTGCTGACAATGATGTCTTCAATTCCCCTCCTGTCTCCAAACTTCTTCTCAAAAATGGTGTAATTCTTGAAGAGATTCTGGGCATCCTGCTTTGGAATTCTATCCAGGGCATACTTGTAGATCACCCGTACTCTTTCAAACTGAAAACATTAAATATCATTTGAATAATATTTACAAGGCACTTTCAGTCCTACCCCACAGTATCTTAACAAGCTTTTGGCAATATTTAATAGACTACAGAATCATGGAACATCTCTATGTAAGTGACTATTTTAGAACAGGACTAATGCAGATCTCCCTAAAGAGTAAACTTTGAGGGGGAGGGAAAGCTGTAAATGTCAGCCCCCACCATCTCTTTTTCATTTACAGGTTTAGAATATTTAAACCATATTTAAGAGGTGTGGGTTTGGGGTTCACAGAACCTTTTCAATTCCTTACTGGCCTGGGAACTTAACAGAGGCTGTCAGTGGAAAAACATTCAGGCCAGTTCAGTTTTTTATCATGCAGGCTACAACCTCTCAGAACCTCACAGATCTGAGGATACATGCTTGGTCTGACGCTGCTGCTCTCAGGCTTGGCAGATTTGATGCCCACCTTGCTTAGAACACACCTTCCTGATGTCACCAAAAGGCAACTAGAGGCAGGCAAAAAACTCAGACTAACAGTTTATCATAAGGTGATGAAAAACTGTGGTGAAATGGCTTTGGGGTTTGACATTCAAGGAAAAGCCTTGTCATTAGTCTGATGTGTTACCAAGAAGACCTTACTTCTTTCTGGTTCTCCTCGAACTTGGCGAAAGCCACGTAGAGGTGCTCGTCCATGTGCTCCTCCCCGAAGAACTCGACGGCCCTCTCGTACACCTTCCTGGCGTGGGCGAAGTAGCTGTGCTTCTCCTCGAAGCGCGCGTACTTGATCCAGTTCTTCACGTCGGGGTGCACGATCACGAGTGCCGCTCGGTTAAGGAAACGCTGCTGCCTGAACGGGGCCCCTCCAGCTGTGTTCCCCCCGCTGACTACGGGCTCAAGGGCTGCACCAAACCGCTCCCAAGGTGGGGTTATGCAAGGACATGCCTTACTGAGAACTTGAAAAGGGATAAAAACCGGATAAAGGGCAGGGAGAAGTTTGAGGAGAAGTCTGAAACAAATGACTGCGAAAAAGCTGGGTGCATGAGCAAAATTAAATATAGATGTTGTGGCAGGGCCTACAGCCACTTCACTGAATTCGATGGCTTTCCCTAAACACTTACAAGAGCCACCTACTGCTGGCTCTTGGTGTGGTGGCTTGTTCTCAGCACCCCACAGTGAAGAGGAGCACAGAGATATTGCCAGAGATGGAATAATTAAGGAAAGGAAGAATGCAGGTCTGAACTTGAGTGGGTGTTCCAAGGCACAGAAAAGGATATATCTCTCATAAATGCTTCGTGCCCTGTCCACCTCCTTGTATCTCAGCTCGAAGTTGATGTAGGAATGCCAGGCTTGCTCCTCTGGCTGCCACTCCATCCAACGTTCGAACACCTGACGTGACCCAGCAACATTGCCCAGCATCTCCTCCATGTAAGTGTACTTGTACCTTGGGAAAGAAGATTGAGTTTCTACAATTGTATAGTGAACACAGCAACTCAAGGAGTTTTGGAGTGCTTTGCAACAGCATCCCTGAGGTTTCTTCTTCTATCCCCCTCCACCCCAGAAATGCCTGTAGACACAGTTGTGACTGGCAGCATGCAAGCACACAAACATCCTTCTCTCCCAATGCTCTGGCCACTTAAAAAAATACAAAACCACTCCAAAACTTTCGCCTTCCTCTGTTTTCAGACTAGCCTGAGGACTTGAAGAAACAGGAAACAAGGCACTCTGGCACGATCCCAGAGCAGACAAATGACGTGCAGTCTCTGGGGGCAGAAGAGCTGCTCTGGGCTCTGCCAACGTACCAGAACTGGTTGACCCTGGGCAGGGTGGTGATGGCCCGGTCCCAGATGTTGCGGGCGTGGTTCACCTGGCGGTTCTTCATCTCCATCTCGGCGTACTTGAGCCATAGCGTGACGTTCCTGTAGTCCACGTCCAGGGCGCGCTCGTAGATGGACCGGGCTCTGCAAAACACAAGTATGCTGCAGGTATAACGTGCCTCCAGGACCCTGATGTTTGGCAACGTGTGCCTCAAAAGGTTTATAGGAGCTGCCTGCAGCTGCATCCTGGTTACCTCTGGATCTCCTTCAGGCTCTCCTCCCATTGCGCGTACTTGATCCAGTTACTGATAACAGTCCTGTTCTTTCTTATGTTGTCTTCAAAAGTCTGGGGAGAGAATTATATCAGTGAGTAAGAAATCCTTCTGCAGACCAGTACTATAAATGCCTTATGGGGTATTATTATTACAGGAATGAATGCCCAATGTCTTACACCTATGCAGAAGTGGTAACGAATCATACTTAAAACAGCACGGTAAAAACTGTTGGGCAAAGCAGCTAGAAGTGTAGAATAGTCCTACAGGACTAAACTTGAGTTCCTGCAACCCGATACCTGAAATATCTTACTCAAGCAACAAACTGAACCATGATTGTCTTATGCTGCCTGGCCAGATGCTGGTGGTAATGCAGGAAGTGCCTGTAACCCATAGATGTAACAACCGTTTAAGTGTTCCAAACATGGGCACGGGGGAGATGTCTGCTACCGAATTCCACGTTAAACAACACAGGTTTAACTTGCAGGTTTTGCACAAAAGTAGCATGAAGCAGTTACGGTTTCTAAAGAATGGGTGCTTGCCTGGAAAGTCCACAAGGAATATAAACTACATCTTGTCTAAGTTGAAAATAGTAGAGTTTTAGTGCTTTACCTAAGGGTCGAGATTAGCTTTGTTATTTTACTGTACCTTTCTTTTCCTGAGTTTATAGTCATTTAGCTCTTCAACATCTGTGATCTTCTGCTGCGGAGGCGGCGGGAGAAGCTCGAGTTCCCTCTCCTTGGCCTCTCTCAGAAGCTGCTCCGCTGTGATCTGAACCTCGGCGGGTGCTTTATTTTTCACCTGCAAGGTAAGCGGAAGGGGCGCTCGGTTCACATTTCCCTACGCGAACCCGCCAAGCTCCCCGCTGCCGGTTTCCTCCGGTGCCTCGCCAGGCGCGGTGTTCGCCGAATGCGGCGCCGGGGACCCCGTGACCCGCATGGCCCGGTCCCGGGCGGCTCCGTGCCGGGGTCCGCGGGCCCCGGGGGGCTGCGGGGGTGCCGCCGCCCACCCACCTTCGCCACTTTGGGGATGCGCTGCTTCCCGGCCGCCGTAGACGCCATCTTGCCGCCGCGCCGCGGGCCGGCCCCGCCCCGCCACCCCTGACCTCACGCAGCACCGCCCGAGCGTCGTTGCCGCGGCAACCGGCGGCGCGTCCCGGGGCGGCGGTGGGCGGTCCCCGGGTCCGTCCGTGGGTGCGTCTGTTCCAGGGCTCGGTCGGTCCGTCCCTCGCGCCAGTCCGCGTGTCCGCCCGTGGCCGCTCCGCTCCGGGCACGGGGCAGGTGAGTGCACGGGGGTGAAGGTGTCGCGCGTGGTGTCCGTGCCCCGCGGGGCGCCCCCTGGCGGCTCGGCAGGCGCTGGGGGGAGACACGCGCCCGGGGAGCGGAGCGCTCGCGCCCGGGGGGTCTCGCGCGCCTGAGGGGGAGCGCTCGCGCCTGAGGGGTCTCGCGCCTGAGGGGTCTGGCTCCTGAGGGGGCTGCCTGGTCCCTCCCGCCCGGGTCCCCGGAACGGCGCCGTGCCGGTGTCCGTCCAGCGCCCGCGGTACCGCCCGGGTGCTCGCCCCGCCCGCTGCTGGGCGTGTGCCGGGGGGCGGGCCCGCTCCGCCCCGGAGGCGGGGCCGGGCGCCCCATCCCGCCCTAAGGCCGCCGGGTGTCCCGCAGGAGCCGCCGCAGGTCCTGTGTCCCGCAGGAGCATCCCTGCTCGCCCAGCCGAGGTACGTGCGCGTTCCGTGCGTTTTGAGCCAGAAGGAGCAGGAACGGGGCGCGGGGATGTCCCCGGTGCTCGGGCGGTGTCTGAGCGGGGCGGGCGGGCGGTTCTTCGCCGCCGGGTCTCTCTGAGGTGCCGCTCGGGGGGGGCAATGCAGGAGCTGCTGTAGGAACAGCGCGTTTCCTCGTGAAAATGGTACGGTTTTTACTGTGTAAATGCTGCTTTCCCTCACTCAGGGCTTGCGTGAGTGTTCGGGGGAGCTCGCGTTGAAGCGCGTGGTGTTTTTTTCAATGCATTGAGTTCAACGACTTCATCTGCGAACGCGGCGAACTGTTTTCCTGAGTTGAGATGATCTTAGTGCTATATTTCAATGACAGTTAAAAAAACCCCTCCTGTGTGTTTTTATATATGGAATTGGCACCATATCTGCAGAGGATATCTTGCTTCAGGTTGGTCCCAGGACCTCTTTGCAAATGCATATTGGTGTGGCTGAGACCTGTGCTGGCACCTAAATGTCTTGTTTGTCTGTGGAAGATGTAGCAGTGCATGTGACTTTCTCTGTACTTAAAAAGTATGAAATTCGGGGTTTCTTTTGTTCCTCCGTTTCGGTTGGGATCTGTGGTGCCTAAAAATTGGGCATCATGCCTGGGTTTGGAGCCACTGTTAGAAGTGGCTCTTGTGTTTGGCAGGTTGGTGAAAATGCTCTGCTGGTCTTGGTGCGTTGCTCATTTAAACTTTTTTTTGAGTTAGTGATGCTATATTTTACGTGTATATTTTAGAAACTGCAGTAAGCTATTGTTTGATCACTTTATTTCACGTGCCTAATTATTAATTGTATCGCAGTGGGCTGCAGTATTGAGCAGTCCCAGCTGAAAGGTGTTAGAACTGAGGGGATGCTCACACGTGGTTTGAGTATCTGCTTTGAGTATCTGCTACCCGCTCACAGGTGGTTTGAGTATCTGCTGCCCAATTACAAGTTGCTTGAGTATCTGCTGCCCCTGTGTGTTCTGAAGTTGCCGGGCAGATCAATAAATCTCTTACACCTGGCACCTGTGAACGTGGAACCACAAACGGTTTTCTTCTGGGCAGAAAGGTCATAGAGCTTTCAATTCCTTTTGAAATTTAAGCACTGGTGTTGACTTTAAAAGAAATTTGAGGTGCACTTTTGGACAATTAAGTCACCTGAAGCTGTTTAATTGTTACCCTGATTGTCCCCAGCTGATTGTCCCAGCCTGCAGGCTGAAGGCACTGTTCTGATGGCTACCCTGCAAATGCCCATAAGTGATAAATGTAAAAGCAACTGTAACCTACTAAAGCCGTTTATTTCCTGTGTAGGATCCAGGCAGTAGGGATGATTGCCTGCTGCATTTCCATGTGTGCAGTGCCTGCATGCTGTGTGTATGTGCAGGCAGTATATATCTGTGTGCTGTACAGGAACCAGGCACCTAAATCCATAGGAATTGCACCACTTAGGAGTTCTTAGAGGAATCCATCTGAAGTGACTCTGGTCAGTGGATTGCAGCGGGATCCCCAGAGCAGCAATGTTGGTGTTTGCTCTTGTTGCAGCCTGTAAGATGGATACAATAACTTCCTCAAGGAGAAACACGGGAGGGGTCAGTGTCCGAAGAACAGAATCACACGATATTCTGGACATCATCAGCCTCTTCAGCACTGGTACAGAAGGTGTCTTTGGAAGGGTTGATGTCATGTTCCTTTTGTAAGTAATGGTATTCTAGGACATTACCTTTCTTGCAGGATACTTCAGGCAATTAAGTCACATTTAAAATGGCAAGAAAACATTCTGAACCTATGTTGGGTGGTATCATGATTTTTTTTTTTTTTCTGCTGTTCCTGGAAAGTGAAAGAAAATCTACTTCCATCTGTCACACACATGACTGGGCAAACCTGGGTCACTGCTGTCAGTGTGCTGGACATGATTTATCTGTACTAATCTCTTATAAAAATTCAGAGGAAATACTGTTGGCTAACTCCTGGTGAAACCCTCAGATTCCAGTGTCTGCTGCCTGCTCCATCTCCCAGAATGCTTTTGCCTGTTGGGGATGAACAGAAGTGGAGGAGTTTTAATTGCTACGAGGCCATAACTCTTCTAATTTCTGTTCCTGTGTATGTCAATCACTTTTCCTTCTCTTCCATTTTCCCGTTAGCCAAGGGAGTGGGTTATCTTTTGCCCCTCTGTATTCTGCTGTGGGAGGCAGCATCTGCCTGCTGTAAAATGTTTGTGTGCCACCTCTTTTTGTGTCCCTGATACCCAGTGTTCTGGGAGGTTTGGTCTCTGTCTCCTGGCTGCTTGCACAGCAATGTCCTCAGAGGAGATGGGGATTGTAGTCGTATTCTCTTACCCCACCTCCATCCCTGGAGCTCGTGATGAACCTTGTGTGCTTCCTCTTTCTGTGCAGGGATGAACAGCAGAGAGTCTGTGGGAAATGCTTATGGGTCACTTGAGGTTTTTCCTACTTAATGGCAAAAATCTTGGGTAACAGCTATTTGGGGAACAAGTCAATGTTTGAGAAAACATAGAGAAGAGGGAGCATTTAAGTCTTGCATCTCAAATTCATGATGATTGAGGATCTGAAAAATCACGTCAAGTGTTATGTCGAAACATTCTGTCTGGAACTGAAGCAATAATGTCAAGTTAAGATGTGGGTGATGAGGTTTTGAGGCCTGATTCTGGGAACCCTTTTGAACATGGCATAATTTTACTGTTCTAGCAGGCTGAATTCTGTCAGATGCTTTTCTATGTGGAGTTTCTTCAACTTCTGCACAATTCAATTGTTTTCATAGAGAAAAATCAAATCTTGCTTTGACCCTCTGCAATGAGAAGAATGAGGTTATAGCCCATGCTGCCTTTCTGGACTATCCAAATTGGAATATCACTGATCAGGCTAACTGGGAACCATTCCTGCATAAAAACTACACTAACCATAAGTGCACTGTAAGTAAATTGTGTGACTTATAGTTTTCATTTAAGGCTTAGGTATGAAAAATATACATGGGCATTTAAGATGTGTTTTTGGTAGACCTGACACCTTTAGGCTGCAAGAAGTGATGATCTGATTCCATAAGAAACTCTCGTGCTGATGTAGGCATCTTGGTGCTGGTTTGGAGACTGCTGCTCTCTGCTCTGTGATGGCAGCTTTCACACAGGCTCCTCGGGCAAGTGGATGAATTTCTCTTAACACTTATGGGCTGGAAACAGGCCCTTAGAAGTTTAGGATTCAAATGCTGCCCATCGTTCAGTCTAGCTGGGAACTAGATCCTGAGAAAATATGGAAAATGTTAACCCCAAGCACTTAAAAGGTAGGCAGCACATGGCATAACAAGGTGTTAGCAGTACTGCAGTAATGTCTAGGACACTCATCAGTTCTCCAGTGTGTTGATGTTAAGCAATGGCTTGCAGATAAAGTGACAGATACAGCAGTTGTATTTGAAAATGCTGTCTGCTCTTAAAAGAAACAGTCATTGCAGCCCAGGGGAGTGTAGCAAAAAGATGTCAAATTTCCTTGTAGTGGGCTTTCTTTGTCTCTTGAGCAGCACTTTGTGCCCAGGCAAGGTGCAGGCGCAGCCACTTCACTGAGGTGCAGCTGTGCCGGGGTTCTGTGCTGCCGGCTCTGCCTCAGGCAGCCTGTTCCACACGGTCTGAGGCAGCAGAGCCGCAGCTGACTGCTAGTGCAGGGGCAAACAGAGAAAAGACAGGAAAATAAATTGATACTCCTAAGTAAATAGGAGCAAAAGGTTCTTTGAAACACTGACAGGGAGCAGGGATCTTACTTTGCTAGAATGGAGATTGTTTTCCAAAACAGGTACAGAAGATTCAGTCTGTTTTTTATGCTTCTGCACTGGCAGAACAACTGAACCTTTTCTAGGGTATAACTTGGTGAGATTGTCGGTTTAACTGCAGGTTAAATCCTTGCAGGTGTGCTTTACAAAACTGAGGTCATCTGAACATAAGATTTCTGCAAAGTCTAGGTGGCAAGTCTTTTTCCTCAAGCACAGAAATAAGATAGATCAAAGGTCTAATCTGGGAACTGACTTGTGCAGAATTGGATTAGTGGAGATGCTTTACAGGACTGTCTGGTTACCAGTGCTCTTCAGAAACAGTGACAGTCCAAGCCTGGCTTCCTGGGCCTCCTCTTAGACCTCAACAACAAAATATTTTTTCTTCCTTTTGCTTTTGAGAAACAAACAAAAAACCTGATGTTTAGAGATGGCTTTAGGTGTTTGTTACAATAGCCTGTTGTCTTTGTGCTGGTCTGTGTACTGCAGCTTCTGTTGATATCTTTCTTGCTCTGAAGTTGCTGAAGTTGATTGGTGACTCTAGCCATGACATTTTAGTTGAATAGTAAACTATTCAGAAGACCTCAGGTTTTCCCACTTAAAATATTCTTTGCAGAAATATTTTTTCTGCAGGTGGACCTTCACTGACCCAGCACACTAGTATGCAGGAGAACAGCTGAATTAATAGCCCTTGCCACTCCAGCACAGGGGTTTTCCAGGTTAACTGGAGGCATATAGGATAAAAGTGTCTGCTAGTCTGCCCTGTTTCTGCCTGAGTATTTAAATGTGTCTAATGATATAGTCTTAAAATCTGTAATTTTTCTTACTACCTTAAAAAATATTTTAGAATTATGGGAAGTGAGCTTTGTGTTTGTTTTTTTTTTAAACCTAAAAAGAATGTCTTTATCAGCCAAATGTTAAATGTTAAGACTTAATTGCTAATTATTGTGGTTAAATGTTTTCAGTCTATAATTAATACTGCTTATTATGAAATGTCCAGTGTATATTGCAGTCCAACAATAGCAAACTGAGTGTAAAGTAAAAATGTTGCAGAATCACAAAATTATTAAAAGTATTTTCAATATCACATAAATTTATCCACACATGCTTTGAAGTTATTTCATGAAGCTGCTCACTTTGAGTGCAGATCATATACACTGGAAATAAAAATGTGTATTAATGCTTGGGTTGATGTACTGACTGTTAGCTGCATGGTGTAGACTTCCATTCCTTGTCTTGTAGCCCTTGAACACACTGTTCATGCATCTCTTTGTGGCCAAGGAAGGACACGCAGCTGGCTGTTCCCGGGAAACTGTGAGGTGAGTTCCCGGGTAACTGGTGAAGCAGGTGCACTCCTGCCATCGCTTGGAGAGGCTGTGGGATTTACCAGTGCCTTCAGGTTTGCAGTGCATCAGAACGGAACGTCTCTGAAGGCTCGGAAGCTGTAACACATCACCTTGTGTTACTCAGTGCACAGTGGCTCAGGAACCAAGCTGTGGCAGTTCCGAGCACACTTCTCACGCCCTGGGCAGGTTTAGCTGTAGCTTTGCTGTCATCTCCCACAGAAATAGTACTGCACTTGCAAGGCAGAGTGATTTTTCTTTTTCCTACGTTTCCACTAGTAGAAACCAAAGCATGGGAGTGAGCAGGAAACTTAGAAAGTCATAGATGTTCATGGGATACACCTGTTCCCAGGTAACTTATGGATAGTTTGTTAGCCACAGATTACATGGTAAGGCTGCAGACTACAGTACAGGCAGCACAATGTGTTGCTGTGTTTGCTCAGGTTATTTGGTGTAGCCCAGAGTTTGCTGCATAAACAGGGAGCTGCACTTGGTGCTGCTGTTGAATTGACAGTTTGTCACATCAAGTCATCTCATCCAGATGCCAGGTCAGATCTGCCAGCAGAGGTCTGGCATCTTTAATAGTTCACCATTGGGGAACTGATATAAAAAGGAAGATATTTGAAATCTAAGGATTAGGAAATTAGAGAGAAATAAGGTAGGAAAAAACAGTAAAAAATGCCCAGATGAATTTTATTTGATCTAATTTGTCAGAAATGTTTTAATTTTTGAGCCACATGGACTCATGGAGGAAGATTAGAGACACTGGAGAGAAAAAAAGATGTATATTAAAAGACTAGCTGCTGTCTGTCATTGATGGGTGCAATGATGAAAGATTGAATAAATTTGTGTCATTTGTCCAGGAGAGCTTTCATCTTACTACCAGAACTGCAGTTTATACTTCTCTTCATACCAGCTGAGGAAAATTTAGGTAGGAATTTAATACAATTTCAATCTCATTAATAGGCACTGTGAGTTTTATGGTGGGTTTTTTAATATTGAGAACATTTATCAGTTTCTAACCATGTGGAAAACACAATCTGAAAGTATCCTCCTGTGAGGATCCCTTGTGCAGGAGGTGTCTGTGGTTCTGTGCTCACTCCAGCAGCCATTCAGCAGTGTGTCCATTTCCTGCAGTCTTTAAATTTGCCAGAAACGGGACATCAAACAGGATTAAGATCAATTCCGGCAAGTTTTGTGAAGATTTCTGGTTGAACAGAGCCAAGAGATTGAAATTGGGCACTTTGTCTTGCTTAGCCAAGCAAGTACAGATGGGGAGAGGACACTAGTGAGGCTCAGAGGGGCTGTTGGAGGCATGGAAGGAAACTCAGATTATTTCTTTTAAAACAGAGGTGCAAAGATAAAAGCACATCTTAATCAAAGAACAGCACCTGGCTTGGAGTTTCAGTCCTGAATTCAGACTAATAAACCAAGCATGCACTTAATGACTGATTTCTTGCTTGGACTTCTCCAGAAGTGAGCTGGAACCTTTTCTGATATGCCAGTTTCTAGGCATGTAGTTCCAAGTCATGCTAAAAGACTCTGCAGTGGTACCTCAACTATGGAAAACAGGAGCTGAATGAAGGGCTTTGTCAAGCCCAACCAGCAACAAATATCAGCTTCCCTTCAGCGTCACAAGTCCTGACAGATTCTCCAGTGGCATAGAGAATTGGCTGCAGTATTTTCATAGGGATTTAATTCTACCAATTTCTGATTGCTCTGAAGGTTATTCAGGTTTGGAATGCTGGATTAATTAGATGACTCCATTGACAATTCTCTCATGTTTATAGTGCTATCATTTTAGCTCCATTGCTTGGCTTAAACCACAGATGGCAAAGTGCTCCCGATCTCAAGTTTGAAACTGTTTTCCTCAAACAGTTCTGCTGATCACTGTTAAAGCTTGCATAATGAATTTTCCCTGTCTCTGATGGGTTTTTGTCCTTCACAGAGCCAGGCCTGAGGGGTGTCTTTGCAGTGATGCCGCCTGCTGTAGGATCAGCCGTGGGTAAGAAGTTCACCCTGCTCGTGTGCCCCCGGCACCGGTGTCACCCCCGGCTGCACGTGCGCCAGGCCAGGTACTGCGGCTTCTGCTGCTGGGGGCACGGCCTGGGGGAGTGGCAGGAGTGTTCTCTTCTGCTTTGCAGCACCCATACCCTAGTTCTACTGCTATAACCTAAGTAGTTCTAGGATTATGCTGGTTTCGTTCTACTTCATGGCAAGATCAATTGTATTTCTTGTAAAACTAGTTTGCTGTGTAGAAAGAACACTTTCGTTGGTGATGTTTATTCTGTGATCTGCTGGAGATGTAGTGTGTGCAGTTTCCAGGTTTCTTGAAGCCTCTTCCAACTTATTTTTAATTTTAATTTTCTCTTATGTCATATGCTGAACAATTGAGCAAAGCCTGATAGGAAGGCCTGTTATCTGAAGGAGTTAAATAAGAGCTGAAAATCCCTAGTTCCAGTAGTCATTCAGACATGAAGAGTGATTCTCTTCCATGTTTTTTTTCTGTGGAAGTGCTCCAAACCTTTGTCTGGGTATGTTTCAGGGGAGCAGCCTCCTCAGCCTTGCTGAGGGAGCTTAAGAAAATCGTGGGGTAACACTTTTCTCCCTCCATTACATCATCTGTTTTGATGGCCACAGACTGGAGCAGAGACTTGTTATGCCCGCGCAGTGTGCCTTTAACAGCTCCTTGCTCCTGAGGTGGGATCCCAGTCATAAATACCATTACAGCAGTGAGACTGGGTTACTTTCTCCTTTCCTCTCAGCCTGCAGCTCACCAAGCAGAGACATGCCTTTCCCAGCAGCCTTGCCTGTTATCTCTACCTGTGTATTGACCGTTGCCAGGCTTGGTTTTTCCTGCCATGTGAATCCTGCTGTCTGTGCTGAAACACTGCTCTGCCTGTGCCAGCCTTGTGTCCGGGACGTGGGAAATGCTGGGTTTCTGGCCCAGGGGCTTGGGGGTTCTCTGTGTGGGTACTGTGGGAATGCTTCCCTGTGGTGTGGTTGAAATAGAACCTGTATCTATCACATTGAGTCACTTGTTTTTCTCTTCACAGTGAGGAGAGTGCAGCTAGGGTAATGTATTATGGAGCAATGATTTTATTTGATTGATTTATTCTGGAGTTGCTTTTTCGTGTTCTGAATGTAAGTGTTGCTTTGTGGCTATGTAGCAGAGTTGTGATTAAATTAGCATTTCTGGTACCTGTAGTGGAAAATGAAGCTTAGGGATATGTGCATTCCTGGAGCACTATCACACATGGGTGGGGGGGGCTCTGTACTGGTAATTCCACACTGGGCATAGCTCATATCTCTGCCTGGTAAAGCCACACCTTTTTGTTTATGGGCTGGTTCATGCTGCCAGCTCAGGCTGGATTCTGACAAACACGTCAGATGTTTTATTGCACATATTTAACTCTACAAAATGGTTCTGAGGAAACCTGCAGCTTGTGCTCCTCTAGTTTATATATGCCATAGCTGTAGTCTATGCTCATGGTATCCTGTTACTTGAGTTCTGAGCAGTTTAAGAAAAAAGCCTGAGGCCTGACCTTTGACACTTCACACCATTCTGCTGTAGCTCTGGACATTTCAGTGTTACAAAGCTTTTCATGCTATCTCAATGGTTAATTAATTCCAAGGTGTTTAAAATCTTTCTGTATGTCTTGATTCCAACTATATTTGTTTAAATTGTATTTTCTTTTGGTGGCCATTGGATATTGTCAATGGAATGTGACTTTTATGTGACTGGAGCTGTTACTTAGGCTATACCAGTATTCCTGATAAGAGATACCATCTTTTCTGGGATTTCCGTGGTTTGGTACAAATACTGAACTACTTTAGTTCTTTTATTATTAGAAAACTATCTAGAAAACTGTTTTTCCTCTTAAATTACACAGTACCTGGTGATATTCATACTTGAGTGTTGTCCATCAGTAGATTCTGGGTCAGCTAATTTCTGTTTGCAGAATATGCTTTGCCTTTCCCTCTGCGTTCACCTCTGTGCCTGGCTGGCATCCATAGTAACGGCCAGTGGAGCCCTTAGAGACTCATCTGTGAGAGTTGTCCCCAGCCACCTGCCTAGCAACATGTTCTGGGGGAGGGAGAGGAGATTAGGGTAATCTCTATTCCCTCTTCTCTTGCTTATAGAGGGGGGGAAAGCAGCTGTCAACTGATACTTTGCTTAACCATCAGTTTTGGAGTTCCTCTCTCCATCTGGCTTTTAGAATGTGAGATGTATCGGTTGTGTGCACCAGAACTCAGCGCACTAAGCTTTGATATTTAGGGGCCTTGCTGATAACTTGTCTAGATCTGTCATTCTTGGGTTTGTAGCATGTGCGAGTCACAGATTTGCAGCTCATTGCGTGTGCTTGCAGTAGGGGAGTTTTTCTGTGTTTTATGTTGGTAAGCTACTGGTTTTCGGAGGGTTTCTTTAGCTTTTTTAAGACTATGGTACTGGTGAAAGATATTAAAAAATAGAAAAAAAAATGAAAAGAGTTGTGTTCCTACAGTTAATGTGCAGGGAGATGAGTGGGTTTATGTGGAGCCCCACTGACTGTCATGGGGTCAGTCTGTAGGAATTGCCATCTGCACCTTGGAGCGTAGCCTCGTGCTGTGTCCCCCGTGGAGCAGAATGCCATGTGGGGACTTGGAGCACTCGGCGCAGTGTTCCCTTTACAGGAGGTGTGTGTCCATTATCCACCCCACAAATAGAATACAGTCACATTCTGTTACCCCTTTGTTAGTTTAGTTTTTTTGAGGTTTGATAGCTCAGTAGCAGATTTGCTCTACTAGTTAATTGTGTTGCAGTAGTGAAGTTCTGATAATAGAAAACCCCACCCCAGCTTTTCCCTTGGGATACTGCTTGTGAAGGAAGAGGAAGATTGTAAACTACTCAAGTTTTTACAGGGTTTTATTGCTCTTGGAATTTCATTTTAGTTGCATGTTTTGAGTTAATTCTATAGGTAAGTAATTGATGGTGTGCTATATTTTCTGTACTTTGGAGAGCCTTGGCTGGCCAGGTGCTTGTGGTGCTGCCCAGCCTGGGTTGTGCAGCAGTTCTGTCACTGTCCATCCCATCCCAGCCCCCCCCAGACCTGCCTCGGGCGTCCCAGGCCTTGCCCAGCAGTGGGGACAAGAGTTATAGGATTGTTTAGGCTGGAGCAGACTCTAAAGATCAAGTGTAACTGGAGTAAAAAGAGAGCCTTGACAGATGGCCTGAGGAGGAGAAGGGAGGAACAAGGTCAAAATCCAAGAGGTCCCTGGCCCCAGGTAGAAAGGTGATCTTATTCAGAGGTCACTTCCATTCTGGTGCGTAGGAGCAGCAAAACCATCTGGAGATCACGTGGATTATCCTTGTATCCTGCACTGGAGCCAGTGCCTGGGAATTCAGACCATGTTTGATACAGTGAGAAATAGAATCTTTTTTGCCCATTTATGTGAACTTTAAGGCTCCTTCCAAATCCATAAATGTATAAAGAGTGGCAGTGAGAATCTGTTTATTCTGCGTTTCTGGATTCCTGTGTGGAACGATGATCTCCAAGTTACAGGTGTTTGGATACAGGCACTTCCTTACGTGGGCGCTGGGAGCCCGGAGCAAAACACGAGTTCCCTGGTCCTCCCTGCAGGAGGAGGTCTGTGCTCCCCTCGCAGCCGAGGGAAGCGCCGGTAGCCGTTCCCGGCGGTCCCTGCAGGCGGTGTGCGCACCCCAGCCCCGTTCCCGAGTGCCGGCCGAGGGAAGCGCCGGTAGCCGTTCCCGGCGGTCCCTGCAGGCGGTGTGCGCATCCCAGCCCCGTTCCCGAGTGCCGGCCGGGGCCGCGCGGGGGCGGCAGAGACCGCGCGGGGCCGCGGAGCGGGGACGGGCCGTGCGGAGGGTCCGGCGGGAGCGCTCCCGCTGCGCTCCCGGGACGGGTTTCCCCGGCGCCTGCGGCTCCGGCTGGTCCCGAGCGGGACGGCAGCGCTGCTGGGTCTCTTCCAGTAAACATAAACGTGTTCCCGGGCCTGAAGTGACTCTTCCTGATGCAATTCCTTTGTCCCTGGGCCCGCCTGTCTCCAGCTGTGTTGGTGTCATAGCCGAGGTACCCTCCTGCTCCCTGCTCGGAGCTGGGATGGTTTCCTGGCACTGCAGTTTGTTCCTTCTGGCAGCCCAGAACAGCCCTGCTTTCTCTCTGCTGCTTTTGGTGCAGAACTGTTGGTTTCACCACTCAATTCCAGCGTTTTTCTGAGAGGTAAATACAAGTGGCTTCATGTCATTGACAGCAGTTCTGTGTTGGAGCTGATTTGCCATCAGCCTTCAAGCCATGGTCCCAGGGTGTGTGACGGATGAATTGCCACTGCTTTGGTAAAAGCACTGGGACTTCTTCAGACTTATACTGCTCTTAGCTAGGAACAGCAGTTTAGTGGGAAAGAGTCTGACTGTTTAAATAAAAATCCATGCCGTTTGGGGGTCTGTGTGAGGGCACCACCACCCCTTGTAGCAGCCAGATGCTGTCAGGGAGAGCAGGGTGGAGCAGCAGAACAGATAAAGCCTGGCTGGCAGGTGCCCACCTCTTCAGAGCCTTTCCTGAGGCAGAGGGATGTGGGAATGGCACCTTCTATCTCTTTTAGTGGTGGAGCTTTAACTTGACTTTACAAAGCACAATGGCTCTGTGTGCTGGGTGACTTGGCACTGCTGTGGGTAATAAGTCACGAAGCCAGTGCTCAGCACTGTGTTCCTGTACAGCAAGGCACTGTGTTCTTCCTTAGTGTTTTTGAGAATTGATTTTCTAAATTGCACTGATGTAGCTTTTGGAGATTTCTGCCAACTCTAACCACCTGATGATTGGGCTCAGTGAATATAATTATTTTAAATGAGGCCTAAAGCCCTGGGCCACCTGGCCTGAGATGCCTTAGACAGGAGAACTTGGAACTGAGCTTCCCTTGTATTTTGTTAGGGAAAGAAAAGTATGTGCATTGGGCAATCCAAGTCTTGGTTGGGTTGTGCTGCCTCTTGAGAGTGGTTCTGTTTCTCCTCTGGTGCTGAAACTCTCACTGTAGTGTGCTCTGGGGATGTGTTCTAGGTGAAATTACTTGTGGGTGCAGACTTTGGAACAGATATTTGTAATATTTCTCCATATGCTAATGGAGTAGAAGAGAAGCATCAGAACCTCTTAATGGCAGAGCTGTAGGACATTACCTAATCTCTTTTTTTGTAGGCTGGAAGATTATGATGATCTCATGCCAATCTGGACACCCCAAAGTAAGACTCTGAGAAAAACCTTTGGTGAACATCTCCTTGTTGATCTCATGGAACATCAAGATGAAGAAAATAAGGCAGCTGTTTGTGAGGTCAGTCTGCCACGAGCTCTGGTTTTCTCTGATGTTGGTGATGTCCTGAGTGGCAGCTCACTCTAGCTCAGGGAATGAAATGAGCAGCTCACCTGTGAAAGGGTAGAGCTCATGATCTGCACCCACTTGGTGCCCTTCACAGTGTGGTTTGTGTCTGTCTTTAGAAGTGATACCTCCAGTTCAGAAATGAAGTAGCAATTCCTTGTTCTTATGTGGATTCTTTTAAAGCAGTTGGGACCACTTCACCATCGTGAAGAAACCATGTTGCCACATGGGTGGCGTGCATCATAGGTGACCTGTTTTCATTCCCAGAGAAAATGAGTAGCCAGTAATCCTTTCACAGTTTAAAATGCTGTAGATTTTTTCCATCTCCTGGCTCAGACAGTCAGATTTTTTGCTGAATTGGAGACAGAAACCCAGGAATTAATTTAAATAAGACAGAGGTGGTAATAATTATCCTACTGAAAATTCCTGTTAAGATTTTCCAGTGTTAGTAATTGTGCATGGTATTGCAAGGTGATAGGCAACATAACCTCTTTAATTCCTGAAGTCTGTTTTCTGTGGCAAATGGTTTTATAAAGCTGCAACATGTAATCACTGCCATTGGGAGCCAAATGGGAAACAATACACCATTAGTGTAATGGCACATTGCAGAGGGCTGTTGCTATAAATAATACATTTCAGTTGCATGTTCAGAGCTCCATGTGAGACCAGCAAAAGGTGTTTCAGGCCCTCAGAGTTTGTCCTCGCTGCTGCCACGGATCGGGAAGGCGCCTCCACGCAAACCACGATGGATGCCAATTTTCCCTGCGGAGAATGAAGCTGGCAGCCTCTTTTTGCACATATGGTAGATGGATTGGTTAATCAGCCTCTGCTGAGCCTTGGGCCTGAAATTACATAGCAGCCAGGCAACTGTGGTGCCCCAGCTTTGTCGGTTACACAAACAAGGCAAACAAACAATCACTTGTTTGAGGGCAGAAAAATTAAAGTCATACTTTTTGGGGTCTTTATTGGAGCGCTGATGGCCTGATAAAACAGCTGTACAAAAGCAGCCTTTGAGTTTTCATTAGGTTTATAAAGGCTTTCATTATGTGCATTAAGGTGGAAAGAAAATACATTTTGATTATGTGTGTTTCACCAGATAGTTGTGTACAGTACTAAAATTGAAGAACTTCCTTCTAGACTCGTGTTAACTTAGACCCAGAAACCCTCCAGCAGGCCAGTTCTCCGTGCTCAGAGGGCCTTGCTGAGGACTGCAGCCTGCTGGGAGCTCCAGCAGCAGTCAGACACCCGGGGCACTGTGGGTTTCAGCATTGCAGGGGTGCTGCCCCTTTCACATTTTGCCAGAGCAGTTTGTTTTGAAGACCAGCTCTTGGAGTTCTTCAGAACTCAAAAGTATTTAGCACTTGTAATTGCTGCAAATAATACTCACCAAGTACTGTGTTAGGTACCATGTATATAATATAGAATTGCTTTCTTGAGTGAATAATCTTAAAGGATAATAAAATGCACTTTTTAGTTTGTGCACAATTTTAGCTAGAAAGCAGTGTCCAAAAATGAGTCAACAATTACAGCTAGCTGCATCCAGGTTTTAGTTCAGCTGTGCTGTAACTTAAAGCCAAATGATGCCTTTTTGGAGGTATATTTTTTATTTACTGTAACAAATGTTTTACTAAAATAGTAGGTCACTATTTGGTCCATATATATAAACTTAATGCCCTTGCAAGTCATAGCTAACAGGAGACTTAGAAATCCTCAGAGGTCCTAATACACACATTACAAGGAAAAAAATAAAAAAGCTTCTTTAGGTTTTGCCGAAATAGTTCCTTTTTACTGTTCCATTATGCACAGTCAGAGATGGAATGCTAGCTTTTGTTTCAGAAGTTTTTTGTTCATTTTTTTTTGTCCTGACCTAAAATCATGGGCTCTTCTGTGACGAGGCTTTTACATTTCAGGTTGATGGCACTGCAGTAGGATTCATGAGCTTATGTTCTCAAGTGAATGTTTCCTTGTTTCAAGAGTGTTTTGACTTAGGACCTTTCCATGGACTCTGTAAACAACATGCTGAAGATGTTCTCCGAGTGCCACGGAAGCCAAGTGTTCAAGAAGGTATCCATATTCTAAAGTGCTAGATAGATTCAAGGTGTGTTAGTGTCTAGCTTCTGAGTAGGCTGTACAGAAGGTTAGAAAAGGATATAGGTTTACTAGCAAGAAAACACAAATTCACCTATCTGTCTTGCAGCAGGTTGCCTGGGGTTTTTTAATTCAGGAGGGGAATTTTGATAACTGATCTTGGACTCAGAAGCCACTGTTGTTTGTGTGGAGCTAGCCTGTGCCAGCTGTGGGATAAACATGGGCTTCAAGTTTGAGAAAGCTGGAGCATGGGGTGTATTTTCTGTCAGTTAGATACAGTTGTGCTGTTCAGTGAAGATCCAATTTTGAAGTCTGCTGGTGTGTTGTCTGTCAGTAGCCGAGCAGCTGGTTACCCATGTCTGGTGTGTTGTCCTCTTGACTCACGTTGTCTTATTGCCTTGCGGTTCAGCTTCTGCTGTCTGTGCTTATTGTTTGCAGTCTCCTGGGTTACAAGATTTTGGGAGATCAGGGACTGTCTCTTGATTCTACTCTTGTCCTGGGCATGATACAGCAACACGTCTACAGCCACCTTACCACAAGTGATAAAACCCATGAGTATGGCACCTGTTTGTACAACAGAAGTGTCACGTAAATGATTTACAGTTGTCGTCTTTATTTTTCAGTGTCAAAGGGCTTTTTGTGCAGAAGGGCAACATTTTGCTGTCTACTAATTATCAGTAATGGAATAAAAAACCCCCACCATTAGGTTACGTGTCTGCTTGTCTGAACACAAAGCAGCAGGCAAAAAAGGCAACCAGGGAGCTGCAGGGCCATTGCCAGCTGATGTCTCAGAGCTGGCAGTCATGGAACAGAAAAGGGAGAGGAGAAGGTCTTGGAGCTGCTTCTGTGGACTTCCCCTCCCCTGCAAAGAAGCATCTTGCACACAGAGGATGGAGGAAGCTGCCTGTCTCCTGTACTATCCTGCAGCTCCTGCAGTATCAGCTCAGAAGAGGTGACAGACATAGGTAGGAACAGAAATGAGACTGAGGAGGAACAGAGATCACTCATGAGCTGGGGCCCCATCCTGGGCCGTCTGCTCTGGGTGACCCTGCTCGAGCAGGGGGCTTGGGCAAGGTGACCTCCAGGGCTCTCTCCCAGCCTTACCCATCCTGTGGCTGTTCCTGGTGTCTGCTTTCCTTCTCCAGGGACTGCAAGCTGTAGGCTGTGTTCTGCAGCAAATTCTGTGCTGCTGAGCTTTTCCCTGAGTATGTGGTTACCAGTTCAACAATACAGCTGTTACACACTTTTTACTTAGGGAATCTATGAGACATGTTCTAACTGCAAAAACTTAGCACGAGCAGTTGTTGTGTTCAGGTTCTTGTGAATCTGGCATCTGAGTGATTTTTCAGGAATTTCTTAAGCAGCATGCTTAGCATCCTGTGTGTTTATCTCTTTTCCCCTCTCCATTTAAAAACTATGTTAGTTTTGATGGTTGATGCTAGTTTACAATGCTGTGGGTCGCCTTCAGGTGAGACCCCTTATTTGGAATGACAAGAGCAGCTGTGGGGAAAAAGAACTATTTGTAGACTTTCAAGTAGCTTGAGTTCAAATCGTTAATGATCTGACACCTGGGAAAAAACTTGAATATCATAAGCTGAGAACCTGGCTCTGGTGCTATTTCTGGAGAGAGAGCAACTAGAAATTTAATGGTAAAATTTGCTGTATACGGCTCAGGAACATTAACTGTTATCACTGAATAGTAATAGTAATAGTATTATTATTGTAGCTTTGCACACTTCAGAATATAAACAATTATAAGATGAATATGTGTTGGTGTCCTGTAACAGTGTAAGTTGCTGTTTATACCTGCCAAACAGTGTGGCCAAAAAGGAGAGATGAAACTAAAGGCTGTGGTAGTGGAATTTCAGAGAAAGGAAAGAGGAGACAAATCAAATATGCACTACCATTACTTGGATTTCTGATACCTGTTCAATAAGGCAGGAGCTTGTCACAAGAAATCTCTTAGGGCTTATTGAGAATATATGCTTTATAGGATGGCTATTTGATAAGCAGCTTTTGTTTTTGCTGCTTGTTACCTATTTGACTTATGGCCCTAAACTAAGTCTGCATTTTTCAAGCAGTTTGAATGAAAAGCTCTTTGCCTCTGATTTGGGTTTCATTACTACATGACCTGTGACTTAAAATTCACTTCAGTATTCATTCATGAAAACTTTCTGGAAAAATGGTAATGTTTCATTTTTTTTTTTCTTTTAAATTAAGAAGAGAAAGAAAAAAGCCCACTATTTTAAGAACTAAGTTTACTGTAAAAAAAATTACTGACCAACTAATAAGCACCATTCCCTTCCTCTGACTTCTTAATTCTCTTTTCAAATTACATCTTCAATAAAATTGTCTTGTTTGGAGTGGGTTGGGTTTTTCTGTAAATGTAGGGAATTGCATCCCAGTAGTTCATTGTCAAGCCTTTCCAACATAAGGGCTGGCTTGTATCTTTGAAATCTATTCTGGTGTCAGTTCTGTCCAGGCTGTTGTTGCAAACCCATGGCTGATCACACGAAGCTGTTTTGGTGAGTGCAGGATTTCTGCAGGCCCCTGCATTGGACACTTGCCAGATTGTCCCCTGCTGTGAAGGCAGTGGAGGTTCACTGACCTGACATCTGTAGAGGATCTGGACTTTACTTTATTGAATCCAAAGGCTGGGAATTTAAAATGCAAGCTGCATTCCTTTGTACAGTAATTTTTATGTTTCCACATTTAAAAAGGATGCTTTCTCAAGCTCTTTAGCTTTTAAGTAGAGACCGCGGGTTGGTATTATTTTTCCTTTCAAAATGTAATACTGAATAATAATGGAAGAGTATACAACAGTCTGTACTGATATGCCACTTGGGTTTCAGGGTAATTACAGTAATTTGGTCGTTACTCTATATGGCATCACGAATTAGTTGCTAGAAAACATGATGCAGTGGGAATGATTCAAGGGCTTTTCATCAGGCCTCATGGTGAACTGACTTCTTGATCCTGCTGACTGTACCTCAGCTAACAGCCCAGCAATCACAGAATTATTTTAATTTTCTCTTTGTTTGTGGTCCTTACTTGATTTAGTGTGACAGTATTGCTGCTCTTCCCAGTCACTCGTGTGCAGCGTGTGTGCAAACAGCGATGCAGCCGTGTCTGACAGGAGTGGATGGGGGAGCCATTAAAGATTTGCATTTTACTATAAAGTCAGAAACAACATATCAATATTTACATGACAACAAGAGACTTGTATTAATTAACTTCTGACACCTGCAAGGCTGTTTGTAATGAGAAATGGAGCTGGTTAATCAAGATGACATTTGATAATTTCTGTGAAGGCTCACATCTGTGGTACCCCAGAGAATCCAGGGCTTCTACCCCCCAGTGTTTCTCCTTGCCTTGCATGTCGTGTCTGCACTCCTTTTATTGACAGAGAAACAGATTTTCAGATAAAAGATGGGGTTTTTTCTAAATACTTTTCGCTAAATTATTTTAAACCTTTGAGGTACTTATAAAAAAAAAAAGATGCCCGTTACTGTATGAAGAAATGCTTCTGTCTGTGAATGTAGCCCAGGGGGGTGTCCCAAGGCAAGGTTCAGAGAGAGGAGGGAAGAATTCTGTGTTCTGAAGACTTTGTTTTTTGTTCTTCCCGGAGCACAGAAACCGACTTCCTTGTGTTCTTGGAGCTTTCAAATGCAAGGATGTCCTTGCCTGGTGTGTTTTCTGCAGCAGTGATACCTACACCTCAAGAGCTTATTAGTTAAAATTTATTAACAGGCTTTAGCTTTAAATATAAAACCAAACTGTGAATGTATCAGCAAAACTAGTGAGGTGGCACTTAAGGAATGGCAGAACTGCTACCTGTAGGTTCAGGGGCTAAAAAGACAACAGCTGACTCTTGGCTTTGGTAACTTTGGTGGGTATTTGGAGCAATATGTAGGGTTCCCTTCTATTTCAATATTTCTTTTCCAAGTTGATGATTAAAATAATTTTGGTCCATAACATTAAATGTGGCCTTTGCATTATCAGATGATTTTTTGTTCTGAATACTGTCCTCTCACATTTACTTTAGAGGCATAATCCTTCACCACATGGACTTGGGAACTGCCTTCTCTGGAGTGTGTAACATTTGCTGGAATGGCAGTTCCTGCTGTCTAGCAAGCAAGACATTTTTATTAGGGTTTCTTAATATTTTAAATACTCACTCTAGATTTAGCCTTGACCAGGGGAGTGAATAGCAAACCCCAGTGTATAGTGATATTTACATAATATCCCTAAGATGTGCTTGTGTTGATTGGCTTAAGCACTTGCCCAGGAATGCTGTATGAATGCTGTGTATGTGTGTATATATATCTGTAGCATTGTGTATGTGTGTCTCAGCAGTTGTGTTTAAATATTGAGTCATGACAACTACGGCTAACTTCATCCTTTCACCTTAGTTGTCTGTTTGCCCACAAAAACATCCTTGCTCAGGTGGGAGTGACTTAGCCTGCAATGTTACTGCAGTGTTACTGAGGATGGTGGGAAGGTTTGTCAGCAGATTTCAACCTGGTTTCCATTGCTTTGGTTGTCAAGTGCCTTGTGGATTGCTTTTATTCCTTTTCACAGTGCTGGTGTCTAAAAGCTTACCAAAGCCTGGGGTCACTACTGCTGTGGGAGTTCCTCATGTGTCTCAAGCAAGTGTCTGTTTTTGGCCCAAAAATCATACCCGTACACAAAGTTGCAATGGCTGACCAAGTGCTTTCAAGCAGTTCCTTCAGCATGGAAGGAGAGTGGCACAGGAGAGAAGTTCTGAGAGGAAAAGGAGGAAATAGACAAAGAGCAGCAACTTCTACACAAAGTAAAACAGCATTCAAAGGACTGACTAGGTTTAGCAATTGAGAAGCAAGTTTAAGTCCCTGTATCTTGTCCCTCTTTGCACCAGTAAGAGTTCTGACTCAACTAGGGAGTTGATCTTAATCTCAATTTCAGTTCTTTTAGAAGAACTAATCTGAGAATGAAGAGCCTTTGCTTGTCCTTGTGATCACGAGAAAATGAGTTAGTGACAGGTGTGGGGTTTAAGAACCAATCAATACGCTGACTCCTGTTTTTTCAGCTCAGATGGGGTAAAAATTTGACATATAATACATGATTTAAGAATTACTTCCAAACTGTCTTGTTCAGGTTTTATTTTACAACTAATTCCTGGGGGTATTTTTGCTTAGAAATTGAATGGTCTAATGAAGTTCTAGACAAGCAGCTATAGGAGGGTCTATATTAACTGTGGTTATTAAAAATATATCTCTTGATAGAGGTAGCCTTGCCTGTTCTAACTATTGCTGTGGTTCTGAAGGTTAAACTCACTTTATTAAGCCTTATGCACTTAGTCTCTCTTTTTTTTTTTTTTTTTTACTCAGGTGAAGATGAAAGCAACCAAACAAATCAAAAACCAGCACCTGTTTCACGTGGGGACTTGGAACGTGTTCCTGGTCCAGATGCAGCTGTGCAGGTAATGCTGCCGTGCCCAGCAGTGCTAATCCCTCCAGGAGCTGCCAAGGAGCAAGGCTGGCAGAGATGAGGACAGGCAGTACTGCTGATTTCCTGTCCCCTGCACGGGCCCACATGTGCCTGCTGTGGTGCACGGATCAGAACCTGCTCTGGCTGGGGTCTGGAGGGAGGTGGGCACAGTTAGTGCTTGGGTGAACTTGCCCATCCAGTTCCTCTTGGGCAACCAGGCACCACAGGGAATAGAGGGTCCCTGAGAGGAGAGACCTTAAATAATGAAAATACCTTCTGAAAAGTTGTAATTCTGCTTTGCTCCTGTTGCAGGAAGACGAGGCTACCACTGTTTCCCAGACTGAGCTGCCATTGGATGATGGCAGCACCAGAGATTTGAAAGCCTCAGAGACACGTCCCTTTGAAACTGAGGAGGAAGGAGCTTTTTGTCCAGTGTACAGAGGAGCTTCCAATGCCTTCTGTATCCGTCTGTTATGTATTGATGAGGCCTATGAAACCAGGTGAGCATGAACAGCCTGTTATCCTGCTGATGACCACTTGCCAGGTTCCATCTTTAGAGCAAACCAGAAAGCGACAGCACCTGCTGCAGTTGGGTGGGAGTTCTGACCGCTGTTTCAGTCTGGGTCTTTCACCTTCAGTAAGAACTTCTCAGCCTCCAGCTGCAGCTTCTCGTCTCTGATAGGCCTGTGGGGACAAAAAGTGAGGGCATGCATTTTTTGTTGGAAAAAAATGTTTGTTGAAGTTATGGAAGAAGGCGTCTCCCTCCCTGAAGAAACACTAATCCAAAGCTGACTAGCTGGGAGAGGAGCCAAATGTCACAGTACTAGACATCTCCCTGGATGGGACAATAAAGCTGGTTTTTGCTCTGCAAGTCATTCTAAACACTCAGTCTCCCATCACTGAGAGGAATTGATTCCATATTCTAGGATCTGCTACAGTGGGGAACAAAGGGTTTTTCCTTTAAGGTCATTGATGCTGACCTTGGACTCTTAGATCCTGGTGGATTAGAACAAGGCTGCAAATGGGGTATAGACACTTATTTCCCAAATTTCTCTGTACACTTGGAAAGCAAACCTATATTCAATCACATCAGCAGAAGCTTCTTCAGGAACTTTGTCCCTTTCTGATCATAAACGAGCCCTGCTCTTTTTAGAGATCATATAAAGGCAGATAAAACATACTTACAAAAAGTAGACAAAAGAGTTGAGCACACCCAGGATCTTCCATGCTTTCAGATCCATGTCATGTCTGCAGACACCAGGTATCAGGAGTATCAGGTGTAAAGATTTCATAGAAGATGAGTTGGGCATCTCTAGTGCTGTCTGAAAAACTTCTTTCTGCTTATAGTAGTAGTCATTGGTGACTGACAACTTCTGAACTTCTCTGGCTTAAAGCAAGTTTAGGAGTAAACTTGTTTAAGAATAAAAAGGAGAATTCCTTGAAAACTAATTCTATTTATTAAGCTCTTTTTTTACTAAGGAGGGGACCTACCCAAGGGGATTGAACTCTGAGTCTGCTGCAAATGCAAACATCTGAAGTTACCAAAGCAAACACATGGCCTTGGTGTAATATAGCTTGAGTTGATTAGGAACTAGTTTAGAGAGAAATGCAGTACTTAAAAAAACACTGATCAATGAATGTGCAATAGAACAATTACACTGCAGAAAGGCTGTTCCAGAACAGTTAATTTATGGACAATCTAGTGTAAAATAAAATTCAAGCAGGATAATTATTGAAAAATAAAATAGCTATATTCTAATATAATACACTGAGGTGAGGTATTTGCTCTGGAATGGCTCCATTATACTGAAATAGCAGTTCAAAGCTGTGATGGAGACCTGTGTCAGGACATAATCTCTGTAGACTTCTCAAGTTCTCTGCCCATAGTATCCTGCTTAGGATAAGGATCTGTCCCTTTTTTTTGCTCCCTTCTGGCACTCTGTACTTTGTGTCTACCATTGTTTCTGTTCAAGACCTTTCTCGCTGCATTTATCATTCAATGCTGTGATCCCAGTCTCTTTTCCCTGGAGACATCTCTGGAACAGTGTGGATTCCAAGATGGGTATCTAGAGAAGATAACATTCCTGTCTGAGCACTTCTCCTAAGATTAAGTCAGGCACGATCCTCTCCTCACAGCTGAGGAATCTGTAGATCTGTTTTCAGATGTTTTGCTTGTATGCTTCCCTGGCTTGCCTTTGCTTGGTCCACCTGTTTGTACAAGAAGCATTAGCAAAGCAAGTATGTGTAAAGGAGGGCAGGAAGTCATCCTGACTGCAACTTGGAATCTTGTCCCAAGGGAGCTCCTGCTGGCCCTGCAGAGCACGGGCCCAGAAATAGCAGTTGAGTTGAAGTGTAGGTGTGATTGCATCTTAGCCCTGAGGGAAGTTTGCTCCTGGGGAATTGTTACCCAGCAAAGCTGCTGAGTGTTTCCATCTCCTAAATGCAGAGCTGTTATGTGGTTTGTTAGTGCACTGACAGTGAAATGTGAAGGAACTGAACTGCTGGTTTATCTGCAGATATTTAATACCTTTCTAAGCCCCCTGAAAAGTCTTACACCTCCATTCTTGTGGTCCTTGCTCCCAAGAAGGTACTGGGTACCAGAGAGAGAAAACTACATTGCAGTGGCATTTTTCCTTTCCCCTGCTTAGCTATTCTATTAACTAGTTTTAAAGATGTATTATATGGGTGAATATAGAATACCCCCATCCTGATCTGTCCTTACAGCTTTGTTTTAAGTTTTCATTCAAACATATATATTGTAATTAGAAATTTTCTCTTTTCAGTTAGATTATTGAGGTAATTAAAGGGAACTTAGAGGTCTTGGGGAAGGGATTTACCAGTGGTTTTAGGTAATGTATCTATAGTGAACTTTTTCAAAAGATAGATTTTTACAATGGAAAACTGTTTTATAAAGCTTCATCTTAACTTTGGGCTTAGAGCTGTTTGATATCCTTATACATGGGAGAAACAGGAAGGATTTGCTAGTTTCTCACTCTCATGTAGTTTTAAACTGAAATGTCACAATTTGCTGTTACCATGGAGAAGAGAGTGGGATTACTCTAAGTCAGTAGGTGAGAAGTGGAAAGAAGTGTTCAAAAACAATTCAAAGTATTGATGTTCCTGTTAGTCTGCTAAAGCACATCTGACAGGTTTTCCTGAGTGGAAAGTCACAGAGCTCTTGCTACTCTGACTATTATGGAATAGAACAGCTACTGTTGTAACCTCGGTGTTTGCTATATACCAGTGCTGCTGTGACAGTCCAGGAATGGCTTCTGAAAAGCTTGGAGTCAACAGGATGAGAGCCAGTGTTTGCTTTTTTTTTTCCCCTTTCAGTGAAGAGCCTCTTGTTTTGGTATGATGTCAGACCTTGTGGTTATTCTCGTTAATAGTGGTGCTTTAAGTACTAGAAGTCACAAATTGCTGTGCAGCATGCACGTCAGTAGTTGCTTATTGATGATCACTCAGGACTCTCTGATTAGCTGTGAATAAATGTTCCTGCACTTACAGGGCGGTAAATATCACAATGTATAGGCTCTGACTGATCTGTGCTTTATTGACCAATGTCTGCTCTTGGTTGCAGGTCACTGGATTTTTTGCATTATGCTTTTGAGGTTTTCCCAGTGAGTATAATCGAGGTTCTAAGGCTTGTGTGCGTGGGTGGTGGGACAGCAGTGCAGTTGGCAGCCAGAGGGTTTGGGAGTCAGTGCCTGTGGGAGTGTGCTGTGCCTGGTTACCCTGGGCTGAGTTACTCCTCTCCTTGGCTACTTCTGGACTCTATGGATTGCATACCAAAGTCCTTTGTCTATCACAGAATCCCAAAACGGTTTGGTTTGCAAAGGACTTTAAAGACCATCTCTTTCCACACCCCTGCCATGGGCAGGGACACCTTCTGCTATCCCAGGTTGCTCCAAGCCCTGTCCAATGTGGCCTTGGACTCTTCCAGGGATGGGGCAGCCACAGCTTCTCTGGGCAGCCTGTGCCAGGGCCTCCACACCCTCACAGCTGAGAATTTTTTCTTAATATCTGATTTAAACCTACTCTTGTCTGTTTGAAGCCATTCACCCTTGTTCTGTCTCTCCATGTCCTTGTAAATAGTTTTTCTAGTTTGTTCTGTAGGACCTCTCAGAGATGCCAGTTTAGAAAAGAAATGCTTCAAACTCCTTTAAAAACATGTATAGATCCAGACTGTACCTAAATTAAAAATAAAGTCAGGGAAAATTATATTAGGTGGAGTTAAAGCCTATAAAAGCAGTATTAGGGAGCTCCATAGTATTTGCCTGTGGACTGAACAGCATTGCTGTGAATTCAGACACTGGTGGAAGGGAGCACTTGAACAGTAATGGACAGTTATTTGTGGCAGGCAGATTTATCTCCTGAGGATACTTTTCTTCCTCAGAGAGCATTTGATGGAGACTCCTGCATTGGTTTGCACCTCTGCAGCCTTTACAGCACAGCTCTCTGGACAATTGCATGGACTGCCAATGCAGTGTCTGTATGGACACCAGCAGTGACAGCTTTGGGACAGGCTGGCCGTGGCTGTGCCCATACGGACTGGTGTTCCTAGTCTGCTCTGCCTGCAGTGCAAACCAAGCTGTGCCTGCACACTGGCTGTGCAGGACTGTGGCATGTGCTGCACTTGTGCACCAAGGGATCCCAGGCAGACACATTGTCCTGAGGTTGTGCTGCAGAGGGAAAGTAAGGTAGAAAAAAGGATCTTTTAAGAGAAAAGATAGATGTGGGCAGGGAGATAATGTTCCTGCTAGGCAGTTGGACCAGAGGGTCATTGTAAGTCCCTTGCAGCTGAAATACTCTACTGAGGAAGAAAAGAGTGGGGGAAGGAGGGGAAATGGAAAAAGGGGACTGCTAGGGAATATCAGAATATCAGTTAATGAGTCTTTACTATAGGGGCTAAAAGACCCACTTCTGTGAGGCCGTCAGTTCCTTTGTGCTGTCCAGGCAGAGCAGTGCTGGGGGAGTGTGCAGTGTAAGCCCCATGGTCAGTGTTGTCCGTCTGCTCTAGTCAGGGGGGTTTGTGCAAAGCTTACGCAGATCACCAAGAGCCTTTCTTTACTGCCTGCAAATCTTTTTCAGGACAGAGACTTCTGTGTCATCCTGGTGCCACATCACGTGCTGGAGTTCCCCCTGCTGCAGAGTTTTGCTCGAGCTGTCCCTTTCTGTACGTCCAGCCTGGGCCGTGAGCTGTACGTGTTGCACCGGGCGGGATTGCTCACGTGAGTGTGTGCCTGGGGACAGCACTGCTGGGCTCTGAATGCTGGGGGATAGACTTGCACCAGGCAGCCTGACACCACAGGGGTGTGCCTTTGCTATCCCAGCCCAACCTGGTGGTTCTGCAAGGTATGACAGAACATCTTGTAAAAATGGAAGCTTCTTGAATGGCACAGAACTGTGCCTGAAGCAATGGGGAGCAGAGCTAAATACCTCAGTCTGCAGTAGCAGTACTGCAGCTGTCTTTGCTGCCTGTCCTGGGGTGCATGCCAGGCCCAGTCAGCTGCATGTCCACAGCACTATATGAGATAGCACATGAACATATTATATTTGTTTGTAGTGAAATGAAGTAGTAACTGACGTGACTTTTTTAATGAAACAAAACTGAGGGAATTACAAGTGTGAAAACAATCAGTCTTCTGATGCCAGCACTGTATATAGTTTCCTTTAAGTAAAACCAAAGTTCAGCAAGAGGATTCCTTTAAAATTTGTATGTACAGTGCTCAGGTCAGTAAGAGGAATGCTGTTGCAGACCAGCAGCTCCTTGGAGTTCCTGTGTTGTGGGCCAAGGCCAGTAGAGGAACACAGTGTTTGGCCTCTGGGATATGGGTCAGGCTGTGTGGCATTGATACCTGATAGCCTGGCATAGATTTAATTCTTGGAAACATGCTATGGCTCTTAAGGGAACTGCAGTGCATGTTTCTGGAACATGCAGAACACAGCAGTAACCTCATTGAGTACCTGTTTTATAACACTTCTCTCTTATTTTTAGTGTTGCATCGCTTATTTCATGCCTTCAGTGTCTGTGACTCTCTGAATGCTTCTGTAGGCAGAGATACTGGTGAACTGGGGCAGCAAACCTTTCTTGCTGTGACTTCTGTTATGTGGAGTGAGTTTTCCAAAGCTTTGTTTGTATATCACAGGTATCCTGGCCCAAACACCAAGCTTAAATTGTGGCACAGTTGGAGACTTTCTCTTTCTTTGTGCCTTAATGTAGCTAAATACTGTGTGGTTTCAGAGAAATACTCCTGGTTTAATTGCATACTTGATCATCTTCGGTGGTACACAAATAGCTCATGCAGGACCTGGCCAGCTACTCTTGGACCCGTGCAGAAGCTTTTTACCCTGGGATGAAATTGGGCTTCTGGGTCCTGTGTAAGAATCCAGCTGGCTGGAGAGAAAGCCACTGGAGTAATTCCTGGTAGTCTCAGGCACAGCTGCTCAGTAATACACCAGTAGGGTTGGGAGTCATATGTCCTCCTGTGATTTTGATCAAAATTAAACTGGTTATGGAGGTTTTTCCAAAAACCCTCACAATTCCGATTAAACTGTGCATATTCCAAATGACACCAACCCTTCCATGAAAACAAAATAGGATCATTAGTAGCATTTTCCAAATCCCCCTGCGGCTGTGCAGGATAGTAAGGAAAAATAACTGTTCATTGAGGTTCAGGATCAGAAGAGCTTTGGAAGAGCCCAGAATGATGCTTTTGGAAAGTTTCTGGAGAACAAAACCCACAGGGTTCAGCAGCACATACTCTCTTGGAAATAAGTGAAATCTGAGAAAGTAAAAGATGAATATATTGTACTTGCACCAATGGCTTTCAAAAGCATGTGAGTGAAAAGAAAGTCCCAGAAAATGGATTAAAAGAAAAACAGGGGTAAGAAGATGGGAATATGAAGACCTGAAAGGGCAAAGTCACAAGAGGCACAGACACAAAATGAGCTCCTGATTAGTACAGATTGTAAAAGGAATAAAAAAAAGTGTTAAGTACACAAAAAGCAAGAGTGGAGCAAATGGAAGTGTGAGTCTGCTACTTAACAGTGAAGGAGAAAAAAATAACAGATGACAAGGTATAGGCTGAGATGCCTAATGGATACTTTCCCTCAATTTTCACTAAAAAGCATAATAGTGCCCTGGTCTCTGAGCAGTCAAAGGACTTGGGCATGTAGAATGAGTTAATTCATTGCTGGGAGAGAAATGAGTACAGATCTTGGGTAGCCCTTCCTCCTGTTTCGTGCTCACAGTGGAGCAGTGTTTATTTAAAAAGAAAGAAAGAATGGTTTCACCTTTTTGCATGTTTTTGTCACTTTAAAGATATGTAGTTCCTTATTGGCACAACTGCCTTCCCTGGGCATGGGTGGGGAGCAAAGCTTGTGGGCTGGGCTGGGGAGGGGCCTGCTCAGGGGCTGCAGGGTGAGCTGTGGTGCTGGTCCTGCTGCCCATCATCCTCCTCACGTGTTTGGGCTTGCAGTTAATGGTGGGCATGCGTTAGAAACTGGGGAAGCTAAGCTGATGCTTGCTTAGTTCAGGATTAGTTTGCAATTTAGTAATCAAGCGTATGTTTTTGAGCACTCAGAAATGGTCAATGGATTGAGCTGTGAAACTTCCCATAACACACCAGATACTTGGTAGGTTTGGGTTTTTTGAAGTACCAGTGCTGTTCATTAAACCCATTCCAGAGGATCCATCTCCATGTGCGTGGGACTGAGGCTGAAGAATGGCACACCTGCTTTTAATTGGAGGCAGAGAGAACGGGAATGAAAATTATACTGCGTGAATTTCAAGTTTTTAACTGTTGGTGAAAGAACTTCAGTTTTGGAAGTGAAGCTGTAGTTCAGCCCCTTGAACAGCACTCTACAAGTGTTTATTACATAAGCTCTGTGTAACCAGGAAGGGTCACTGCCTTTAACAGGCAGTGGGAGAGTTTCTCAACTGCTGTGGACTGCCACTGTGAAGGGAATTTCGCTGCTCATTAGTGGGTGGGAAGATGTTTCCTCACAGTGTATAAAGGAGCTAAGTGCCAGGCCATTGCTGTCTGTGGCTAACGTGCACACATTGCATAGGCATTCTGATACTGTGTCACTGCTCTGTGATTACTAATTGGCACTCTGTGCTTCTCAGAGGCGTTCCAGTCATGGAAATTTATCCTTGTGCTACTGTTTGGAGAACCAGGGCCGAACACAAATGTTAGTAATTTGTTCTTGGGGAAATTCATGTTCCTGCCTTGTGTACCATTTCCAAGGATGACAGCTGACTGTTTTATCTTTCTCTTCCCTTTTTTCTTTTACTTGCCTTTCTCTGTTGTTCTCCTTTCCCCATGTGCAGCAGTGTGTAGTTACAGATTCCACATTGACTTTAAGGTTCTCTGCCTCCCTTTTCTGCCAACTCTTACTCACATGAAGGCAGGTGATACCTGTGGTTATAGGTCATCATTTGCCATGTGACATAGGGCTGTAGGTGCATGAAAACTGAGTGTTTAGTAGCAGATAAAGCAGGATTCTGGAGCTGTCTCAAGCAGATGCTCTGTGATATCTTCTCTTACCATGCAATAGGTTAATGTCTGCATTTGGAACAACAGTCATTTAGCAAGCAGTTTCAACCTCTGCAAGATGTGGGAGGTTCTTGTGGAGGGCATGTTGTCTTAAGCCTGGCAATTGTCTTTACTTTGTCATAGTGAACCTTAATTCTCCTTTTTAGGTCATTTAATGTAAGAAGGGCAACAACCAATGACCTACTTGGTGTCAAAACACTTGTTGAAACCCTTAGCTTGAGTGAAAGGATATGGAATGACTGCAAGATATTCACTCAGGCTCGCAGGGATCCTGTGAGTATTTGTTGCAAACGTGGGTACAAATCTTTCCTAAGATGAGGACCGAACCCAGACTGTAGTGGCTGAGTTCGTAGCACTCCTGTAGCAGTTAGGTCCAAACTGAAACTTCAGTGTGGGAAAGGTCTGTGTGTCCAGAGTCCAGCCATATACACTGCTCAAACAGTGCCCTTTGCTGGGAGCACACTGGTTTAACTGGGGTGGTGCACTGGGAGGAGGGTGGTTTCAACTGTGACTGCTACCGTCCAAAGGCTTCTGCTGAAATCACACATGTACCTGTTGCTTTTGCCTTGCAGGATGGGATGCCAGTACAGGCTTTTGTAGCAGAAGTTTTGGATCAAATTGTCGGTGTTTCTGTCATTAGGGATGAAATGGTAAATTCTGTTTGTGTTCCATGAGCGCTGTCACTTGGCCCTCACACTAAAGGCTGAGTTTTGTGCTTCCCACTATGTGTGCCTAACAGTGTCTGTAAAAATACTGTTTCTAGAATCTCCCTGTCTCTCTGTCCTGACTATGTACAGTGTATTGCTCCCCTTCTCTCACATGACTGGCACACAGATATAGAAATCATCCTGTTATTTGCAAGAAGTTGCTGATGTGTTGTGGAAGTTTGCCTCCTGCACTTTTTTGGTGCTCTAGTGCAAAGCCATTCTGCCTCTAAATACGTTTAATCACTTATTTCTCCCCTAATTTCCAACTCAATAAGCCACACGTGCTGTAAAAAGCAGTAGTTCTTCTAGAGTTACTTCTGTAACTTTTTTTTCCAACAGTAGATTGAATGATTGTGAATCACACACTATAAAACAAAGGACAGCATATGCTCTAATGGAGTACAAAAAAGCATGTTGCACATTATTATTGAAAAGTAAACATTCTCTAAGGCTTACCTGTGTGGCATTCTGCTAGGACTGAAAAGGTGACTTTAGATTGTTCAGCAGCTCTAATGCTCAGTTTTCAAAATAGAGTAGTCAGTCATTTTCCAAAATAGCTCTTAGTTTAATTGAGAGCATTGAGATAAGAGGATATATTGAGTGTCTAAACTTGCAAAAATCAGCTTATCAGTTCAACAGGGAAGACTTGTTGGAGGGTATTTCTTACACAGCTCCCTCTAGAGTTCCCTTTTTCAGCTGGAATTTGGTGAGAGAACAGTCTGGGCTTCTCTCTTGAACTCAGCAAAATCTGTGTCAGACCTTGGTGGGAAGGGGTCAGGTCTGCATCCCTTGCAAATGAGGGCAGACAAGCTGCAAGAATAGGTTTTGATACAATGAAATTTAATTGAGAACAAAGGCATTTGATGTCAGTGTTCAAATGTTCCTTAATTGAAAGGACCGGCCCTTGCTAAAATCCTGCCAAGGTAGCTGCTGATCCCTGCTGATTCCCAACTGTTTCGCTTTCCAGGATATCGAGTATGTTCGATCACGTTACAACATTGAAGATTTTATTCATTTTAATTGCCACCAGCAAGAAGAACATGGACATCTTTGCCACTTTGTCTTAAATCCTGTATTTCATCGCTATACAAGACACTTTCTAAAGGAGATTCTTCGCTTGGCACACAAATCTGCTCTTTACTATCCCATTTATCCACAGTATGTGGAAGGCAAGGTAAGGAGAAAATAATTTGTTTCTTGTGTTAAATATTGCTGCCTTTGATCACTTTATTTTTTTCTTTGCTTCTGTGAATGACTGCAAACAGGAGTTTTTGTGGCAACCTGCAGCAAACTGCTTTGTTCTTCTTGCCTGACATAATCTGCGCTTGTGGGCACAGCTGTCACCTAGTGGGGCTGGTCTGTGACATGTGAGTCCAGACTCACCAGTGTCTTGAGCAAGCTTCTGGGGGAACAGAGACTGGAAGTGTCCTTGGCTTTGGCTCTTTGCCTAGCATGAGGATAATGTACCCTGAGTAAATGCAAAGGATAATCTTAAACACATACTGGTGGCTTAAAAACTCTTCAAAAGCGATTAGGCGCTTTAGACTCTTTGACCAAAAGTCAGTGGGACTCAGGCACCTCACTGGCTTTGAAAATGGGACTTGTGTTTCTGCAAGTGTCACAGGAGAATCATAAGAACTGGATCTCTCCTAACAGAGAAAATCCATTTCTGAGGAGAATGGAATATTGGAAGCAAACCCAAAGATTCTTTCAGAAATACTCACATATGCTGTGTCATTGGTCTCAAAGAAGGGAACACAAGGTAAAACTTACAAGCCTGTGTAGCCATCTAGAGTTCCCATCTGGCCCAGGCTGGTCAGCCGGGCTCCTGCCAGCACTGCTGGAAACACAGGGTGTGTCCCGAGGGCAGTTCATCCCCCGGTCATCCCTGCCTGTCTCAGGACAGACAGAACTGCCCCTGCAGCTCGGGGGCTCTGCATGGCTGGCTGCTCTGAGCACCTGGCCTTTAGATGGTAACTGAGATGGATTCTGTCCTTGGGGACTTGGGTGCTTTTGAAATCACCACCGGTTCTCCTGTAGGAATTTTGCCAGGTTAGACCTGGGTACATTTGCAGAAGGATGTGTTTTCCTGTGCACCTCTGGAGTTGTGTTAAGTTGTGTCCCCTGTGGAACCTATGTCCCCATGTAGCATTAGGTTCTGAGGTTCTGAAGAGGCACTTACAGAAATACAGTTCAATGGCAGTGGGTGGATGAAAAAAGTTAAGCCTTACTAATGATTGCAGTTTGGCCTATTTCCTGGCTAGAGCTCCTCTAAATTACTTTAGCTTGTCATTGCTCTAATAAGTGGTAAATGGGATGTTTTACTCAGTTTTCAACATAGTAACATCAAGGTTTTTTTAATATTTGTGGATTGAATGGCACTTGAGTGTAACTTAGTTTGCATTAATGTTCATTCTGTATTTCTTGTAATTCTCTTATTTCCTTTTGCCTTTCATGTTGTAAATTATGCCAGAGCTAGTCATGCTGTAATAGACAGATACAGCTATTTCTAATGATCCAGGCTGCTCACATGAGCATTAGGGTTTTGTTCACTGCAAATTTCTGCTGGTTTATTAACATTTATCACTTGGATGAACTAGACGTTTCAGTCAGTACAGAATTTCTATATAAATTCATCACTGTTCTTTGCCAAGCAGGCAAAGGTTAGTAGTGAGCAGATAACATGGCTTAATGAGGTCAAATCAAGCTGATTCATGATCACTATGGAGAAAAATATCCTCCTGGGGAAAATACTTGTGCTGAAAAATCCCATAAACCAAACCACTTGTTTATCTGTCATTCCCACAGAGATAGTAATGTAATTACTCTCATAATTATCTTCATTAGTGTCAGGAATTATCTGCAATTCATTCCTCTGCTCTGAGTATGTTTGTTTATTTGCTGATTTTTGTCTCAGATTTAGCCAACAGAGCTAAGAATTGTGTGCTTGCAGAGCCATGCCGCAGACATCTGTGCTGCCCTGTTCTGACATCCTCTCTGCTGAAATATGGATCGCTGTCTTTCAGCTCCAGAGCCCCTGTGCCCATTCCCTGACATCTGCCCTTCATTACATGGCTCCCGTGCGGCCCAGACGACAGATTGTCTATCCTCTGCAAGAGCTTGGCATGAACGCTCCGTCGGAGCAGCTCTCCAAGGATCAGGTGGGTGACAGAAGCAGCAGCAGGCAGGGGGCACGGTGCCAGCTCGTGCAGGGTTTGGCAGATGGGATGGCATTACCGGCCGAGTGCTGATGGGCTGCTCCTTAATTACACGGCCGGGGTGTCCGGACCCTCCCAGTCCTCCCAGTCCCCGCTCTGCCGCTGGGCTGGGCTGGCACACCCGGCACTCTGCGGCCACTGGGCAGGACTCTGCTGCACTCTGGGCTTGCACTGGAGCAGCACCTTGTCACGAGGGTACAGTCAAACTCCCAGCACGTGGGAGATGCTCTGCCTTGCTGTTCAGCCCTTCTTCCTGCTGAGTTTATTTTGGGGTTGTGCTCAGCAAATGGAAGAAAGACAGTGTCGTGCTTCTGACTCTGTCTGCAGAAATTGCTTAACTCAACTTCTGTTTTTCAGTGCTGAAGTCAGGTTTCTTCCATGCACGAGACCAACCCTCAAAGAACACTTCAAAACACAAAGTTGATTTAACAGCAAAGGAAAATGATTTTGCTACCAAAAATTCTTATTTCTGTAGAACTGTTGCAGTCTGGAGGTTCTAAATGAAAAGTCTCTTAAAGTTTCATCTGTTAAATCACTTAGACCTGATTCTCTTACATTTTTAAGTAACTAAAATTTGCTGTGTAGATGATTCCTCAAAAGAATAACCAGTGAAGCTAAAATGTTAGGGAAAACACCATTAGTGATAGATACTCTCTGTAGGTAGCTGTAATTTCATGGAGAAACATAATTAGGGAGCTTTATGTCTGTACTAACTTCCAGTTGGCTGAGATGGGTTCCCATATAATATTTTTAGTGCTGTCCTTTTCTCAGTTAGTCAGTAGGTTTTGGCACCCAAAACTTAATTAGGCAGCAGTTGGCAAAGTAAAATCCAAAAGATGGCTGAGGCTGTTGAGTTTGGCTTTGAACAGTCTTCCCTCCACATGCACATCCCTGCCTTTCTCTTCTCTGCAGAATGAACTGTCTGATGCTTTTCTTTAAACTACTTTTTATTTTATCTTTAAAGTGAGCTGTTGCTCTCTTACTAAAAGAGCTCATCTTAGCATTTTCATTGAAGCTGGAAAATCTCAGACTTCCTGTGTCTGAAAGATTTGCAAATATGTTGGTTTCTCTGTTCCCAGGTTCTTCCTGAGGTTTTCTGCGAGTTGTAGGTAGTGACATAATTGTTTAAAATCTCAGAAGTTGAATTTCTATTTAATAATGTGAGATTTTCATTAAAACCTTTTCTGACAAAAATCCCTACCTAAAGGCTGTCACTGTGTAAGTATCCATGCATCTGGCCCAGCATGAATTATGGATTTCTGACAGACTGTGCTCTATCAGAATGGACATCTGGGGCTGAGTGCTGGGTGGTAACTTGAGGATAAAGCTCATCTGCTGCTGCTGCTGACTTTTCTGAAATACCGAGAATCTGAAACCACATGAAGTTAAATTGACTCTTGTGTCGAGTGACTGAAGTGACCTTTGGCCACTGTGTGTTGGGAAGCTTTGTGGCATAAGGAATAGCCTGCCCCAGCCCAGGGGGTACTCGCAGCAGGAAGGAGCTGGTCTGTAGCTCAGGGAGCAGCCAGGCATAAGGCACCTGCCCTCTCTCTGCTCAGAGCCTTGTCAAGGAAGAGTGATCCCCATCAATAACCTTGCACTGCCCTACCAAATCCTGCAGTGAAGTTACAAATGAACCGAGGTGTATTTTGTAAATTAATATAATCAGATTTCAATAGGCATGAAGTTACTATCTTTCTGCCTTTTTGTAATGATTCAAAAGGCCCTCTGTAAACAGCAAGGTGCAATCTGTGTGACAAAGAGCAACGTGTCCCACTGAGGAAATAAATGTGATAGCTCTGCAGATTGGAAAGGCTGGGAATTGTCACCTTAAAAAGTACTGTGAGACTAGGTCAAATGTATTTTGGTTGTAGAACATGCTAACAGGCTAGCAAGTGAGGGAAAAGGGACATGGGAAAGCAATACTTTAAGGGAAACTTAGAGAAGAGAGGAAGAAAGGTGGAAGGCAAAGAGTCTGGAGTAGGAATTGGTGGGAAGATGTCTGAAGCCAGCACCTGCATAGCAGTAAGGATACACTTTCTCCTATCATCTTTGTTTTGGTGGTTTTAAACAAGATCGGGGCAGGATCTTTCAGGATGTTGAGATCTGGGCACACAGAGATTCCTGGCGGTGGAGACTGTTCCTCATTTCTTTATCACACACTGATGCCAGCTCATCAAGCTGGTTTGAGCTGAGGGGGCTTTGCCCTCTCCTATTTGAAAGCACCTCTTCCAGATGTGAAGCAGTGCCCGTTTTGCTCCTGAGAGCTGGAGGACAGGTTATTGCTGTAATTGCTGCTTCGGAGAGCTCTGCAATGGTGGCAGCCTTTGTCATGTGAACTACAAGATAAAGATTGTAAATACAGAGCAGTTCAGAAATGTAAAATTTTCATTGACTGCCTGCCCTAATTGATTGCTTGAGTATCTGTTGCTTGTAATGGAGATAATTGTAGTGATATTCTTGCTTTGATACCCACAAGATGCCCCTTGATATTGAGCCATCAACATCTGCCTCTCATCTACTGCTTTTTCAGCTGCCTTCCTCTTGTTCCAGCCGTTTTTGAGCTCTTGCTCTCCTGTTCTAGCTGCAAAGTGTGTTTTTCCCCAGTAACAGCTTGTGGCTGAGCAGCTCAGCCATGTGGTGTCCGAGCACAGCTCCTGGTCTGTGTGTGGGTCTCTGTGGGCCACTGGTGGCTCAGGATCTCCGTGAGTGTGCAGAGGGAGCCCTGGGCATTACACTTGCTGTCTCCCACTGCACTCCTCTGGAATAGCACAGATGCTGCCCATGGAATTCGCATCCGGTCCTGGAAGTGCCTGGACTTGGGGATACCTGCTGAGCAGCAGGTGTAGCAGAGGTGCCACGTCTTAGCTCAGAATTTCATTTGCCACATTCTGGGGTTCAGGGCACAGACCTGACACAGCTCCTGCCTGCTCATTAGATCAAACACTTCATACAGCTGTTCCAAAGCAAAAGGAAATCTCTGATTTTTGTGTTCGGAATCAGCAACCAGTGCTGAAGCGCCAATTGGCAGAAGATCCAAAGATTCAAGCTCTTAATTCCCCCAGTGTTAAAACAGATTAGATTATTATTGTGGTTTGCACATCTGTCAGTCATTTCAGTCATGTTACATTAAAAACCAGTTGGTTACAACAGAATCGTGAATACCTTATAAAGTGCTGCTGGCCTTTACAGTGCATGTCATTATTGATGGAGTAGAAAACTATAGATAATTAAATAATTTTTAATGATTTCTTCATAAATAAACAATTTGTAAACTTGTTTGCTTTCTCACCATCTGGGAGCATTCTGTTCTCCATCTGCTTCATGTAATTATCAATGTTAAGGGAAGAATAGGTGATATAATTAACAAGAATAACTGATCCGCAATGAAGAACAAAAATGTCACACATCTGTTGAATTATTTCCTTGTTTTTGCCCTTTCATTATTATTCATGCTATTGGGTCTATTATATTTTTATTTCATGGCTGCATTCAGGCTGTTGGGTTTTATTGTGCAGTTTAGAATTGGTTGTTCTGCTCTAGCTCATAAAAAGATGGAACAGTTGCAGAAGCCCATGAAGTGTAGTATAAATTTGTTTTGGAAAAAAACCCTCCCAAACCCAATGAAAAATACCAACCCTTTCTCAGTTAATTTCATACATTTCGAGTGGTATTCCAGGGGCACTACAGGAAATGTTCATATCAGAAGAAGAAGTGGTGAATGCAGGAGGGTCAGGCAAAGAGCTGGAGTTGAGTGCTCAGCCCAGCTTGGAGCGCTCTGAGCCTGTCCCCTGAAACTTGTTCAGGATTTGGGTATTGCTGGGGGACAGGGTAGATGTTCATCTCTTAGGGAGAGTATCTGCACAGCAGGGAGTTCTCCTGTTTGTCTGGGAAAAATTGAAGCTTAACCTCAGAAGCAATGGTAGATGTTAGTGTGAGGTTCAAGAAGGAACTGGAATACAGGGCACTGTGAACCCAACAGTTTTCAGTGCAGTGTGCAGGTATTTGTGTGTTTGTGTGATTCCATGCTCATGCTTATGCCAAGTGCTATGAATAGATGGCCTGAGAGAATTTAAAATATTAATTAAAACAATAAAATGAGAGAAAATGCTTATAGGATGTTTTTGAGCAGTGTGTCGTTGCTTTTAGATTCACTTTAGAACTTGTTCCATTGTAGTGTATGTTCACGTGTACGTGCTCAAATGAGTTATGAGTGTAAGAATCATCCTGACTCATTCTCTATCCTGGGAGCTTTTTATGTCTGTTATAAAGTTGCAGGACTTTAATAAAACAGAATATGTTTACCATGTTTTCTAAAAATAGAAATTAACTATCAGGTAAAACAGGGAAGAAAATCTAAAACATTCTCAGGCTTGACAAAATTTTTGCCTTTTGGGGCAGCTTGTTTTAAAAGGAAAATACAAATGCTCATATAGATCCATTTTATAGAAAACTGGTGTCTCCCCCAACAAACACTTGGGGTGCTTCAATCTCTGTGGCTTCTACTTTCTGGTGTCTAGGCCAGCTTCTTAGCAGTTGCCTGAACTCTTTGCTTGTTGGTCTCTCTGTAGTTGGGACGTACCTGACTGCAGCTGCCCTAATGCTGCTTTCTGAAATAATGGAGCATCACCAGTCCAGATTGAGCACAAGCCACTACCCTGACCTGTGCAGGCAGAGGAGTAGAAAGGACTCAGAACTGATGGACTGACAGTTAACACCACCTCACTGTCAAATCCCAGCTAGTCCAGAATATGCACCTTGAAAATTATAGCTCACTTGCAATTCAGAGGTAATAAAAACAGGGAGTTGAAGTATGGGGATTTTAAAGTGTGGGGGGTGGCTGTGCACCACAGAACAGTCTGTTCTGAACAAGCAAAGCTCTTGTTGAGAGTGGAACAAGGGTCTGTCTCCTTATGTGTCTGAAGAGGCGTGTCAGGAAGGTAGTCAGGGACAGACATGAGCACCATGCAGCTCCAGAGCATCTGCTTTGGGGTGTGCATCTGCCCACCCAGAGTGCCCACCCTGGGCACTGTCCATTCCCCACCCTGCTCTGCCCCCATGGCCACAGCAACTGCCAGCCTTGCTGCTGGAGGTGCCTTCTCCCCAGCTGCCCTCTGGAACAGCAGTGCCCAGCATAGCTCAGAGGGCTCAGGGAGAGCAGTCAGTGCAGTCTGACCCTCTCCCTGTCTGCTCTAAAGCAAAGCGTGTCCTGGCCTGGGAGAACAGCTGTCGCAATAAGGGGGTTTATTTTGGCAGGTTCAGTTCTGTGTATATGCAGTTTGAGGCACTGGAATGTACTGAACGTGCCTAAAATATAAAAGGTTTTTGAGGGTTTGGTTTCTTTGTTATCTTAGTAGAGGCCTATTGTTGAAAAAGAATAAATACAGCAGAGAGCCTGGGATGATGAACAAGAGAATTCCCTGTGTTTTAAATATCGAGGCTCATGTATCAAAGTTAAAACAGCAGAGTTCCTACACGTTACAATTTGTGTGTGGATGTATTGGGATCACAAACAAAGGCTGGGTGGGGATAGTTTTCACTTAACCAGGAGAGGAATATTAATTTTTAAAGCAGTAACTGTTGCTTAAGATGCTCTTGTGCCTGAGTAATGAATTTTTAATGCTTTTGTGGTACATACATGGATAAAAATCCATTATTTATTGTTCTTCCCCTTGGCTGGTGAAGGTGATGATTTTATAGCACCAGTAGGCACACAAACAGGCGTTCTGAACTGAGGCTGATAACAAATTTCCTTACTGTAAATGTCAGTGGGGTTTGTGTGGTGCTGCCATTACATCTTGTTTGGAAGGCAGAGTATCACACTGCTATGGGAGGCACCAGATGGCATCATTAACAGGAATGTTTACCACTTATGTGCATGTGTGAAATTAAAAGTAAGATGACCTATCTTTGTTTTGAAAGCGTGGTGTCAGTGCTGTACAGGTGTTAATGATATTTGCTGCAAACTGAAATAGGCATTTTTGCTTAAAAACAGGTCAGACTTGGTTTAAAGCTTTTTCAAAGCATTTTGTTAGATTGACTTTGATAATTCCAGCTTGTAGGGAGGGCACAGATATTTTTTTCACAGAAAGGTAATGTTTGCTATTATAAAATGGAGAACCACAGCTGCTGTCATGCAAACAGGACTCTGTAGTAACCCACAAATCAACCTCCCTTCATATCCCTGTACCATTATTTACCTGGTGTTCATTATTTTCAGTATGAAATATTATGATTTTTTTACATTTTATTTTTTTAAGCTTTTAATTTTACACATATCTTAAATTTTTCAGTGAATAGTCCAGTATATTGAGAATTGCTGCCTGTGTTGCCATGAGTGTGTGTGCAGAAGGTGGAGTGGGCAGAGGTGCTGCTGCCCTCTCCCTGGCAGCTCCGGTGCTGGTGAGCAGGGTGTGTGTCGGGGTAGGTGCCTCTGCAGGCAGGCTCAGTGTCCCCTCTCTGTTCTTCTCTTACCTGGACAGAAGGGGAAGAACTGAGCCCACTGGCAGTGGCACCGTTCAGAGTTCATTTCTCTGGCCTTTGAAGCAGGGCAGCAAGCAATTGTGGGATTTTTGTGAGTGGGAACTGCCCAGCCCTCTCTGGGCTGAGGATCCAAATGTCAGTGCTCAAAGGGAATGCTCTACCATGGTAACAGTGGTTCTGCAAGGAAAAGAAATAGCTGTGTCTGTGCTCTGCTCTCCTTTGCTGCTAGTTGGAGTTACAGGGGAAATCCCTGGTTTTGTAGGGACTCATGGAGATGGACATAGGATTGCCTGTATAGATACTGTTCTTCTAGAAGCTGAAGATCAGCATTTACTTGTATGAGATTGGTGTAATAATATTGACTTCATTTTATAAAGGTCTTGGAGGTCTGTAGATGAAAAATATTCTGTGAAGGTGAGGTGTTACCTGCCTATGCCACAGTTCCCAAAGAAGGATTCTTTGGCAAAGATGACAAAATAATTAAGGCTACACTCTTCATCACTGTTGCTCTTTCTGTTCTCTTTTCCTTCTGTTTCTGGTGTTTGTGGCAGTCTGTAAATGCTTGGAAACAGCTTTTGAAAACATGTTTGCAGACATTTCTAATGAGGCTTTTTGGAATGTAGCTAGTATTTAGAAAACAATTCCTAATGCAGGTTGAAAAAGCATGCATTTTCCAATGAGTTGTTCATATCTCCTTGGTAAACATTGATTTTTCTTTTTTTAACTTGTGGTTCAAATGGAGCTTGAAATTAAAATAGCTCTGTTTGCTCACCTTCTTGTTTGCCAGTCACTGTTGCTGAGCTCAGCACTGCTCTAGGAACAGGTTTGCTAATTGTTTTCACTCCTTCTGATGGTTTTTACAGTAACAGTTCAAATCACATCAATCCTCTACAGCAGTAACTATCACTCAGGTTTCTCAGTAACAAATGCTGAATTAAAACAAAAGCATTGTCGGCAGACACAGAATCCTGCAGGATAGGGCAGGGAGGGCCCCTCCCAGTGGTTCCTTGTTACTCCCTGTGGTAGTGAGGGATCTGTGAAGATGCTGAGTACATAACAGATGAGCCAGCCCTGTGTTTGCCATGTAGTACCCTGAGCAGTCCTGAATTTGGGCCACTTCAGCACACTAAACCTGTAGCCAACTCTTCTGTGTGTTTGGCTGGGCAAGGCACGAGTCCTCACGGTGTCATTAAGTCAAGTCTAAGTTTAACAGTTGGACTCGATGATATAAGGGGTGTTTTCCAGCCTGACTGATTTTGTGACTCTGCAGTGTTATGGAGCCTTTGCATGAGGAGTCCCAGCAAGCAGTGTGCCAGCTCTCTGACACAGCAGTTATGTGTTACTGGGGTACATTTATCAATGCCCAGTTCAGAACACAGCACTGCTCTCTTGTGTCACAGCTGAAATCCTTTGTCTAACTTGTTTTTACAGTTTTGGGTGCTCAGTTTCCATTTTTTTCTGTTAGAATGAAGGTAATATTTGCTATAAACCCTGACCTGTTGTAGAAAAATTATAATAAATATATTTAGAAAACCTACAAATAGCTCAGGGTCCAATGTTTTAAAAACAGAACTAAAAGAGGAGCTACAAAATATTCTGGATGTGAGTTTGTACCACCACACAATGTTGTTGAGTAAATGTACCCTGAATCTGTTCCCAGGGCATGTACAAACTGGATAGGAGAGCTGGGCATGAAGCTGTGCATGGTTGGAAAGGGCAAAGGAAATAATGCATGCAAGCGAGTCTGCTGAAACCTGAGCAGTACTTTGTCTCTTTTTTCCATTGGTTACTTGGAGTAGAAGGATGTGTGAGTTTGGGATGCCATAAGTTGACCCTGCTCTGGCACATGTTGTGCTGTGAGACCACCAGTGAGAGCCGTCAGGCAGTGCAGGGTGTGGTTGTCAGTGGAGTGCTCTGGGAAGTGCAGCAGTGTTTTAATGAGGGGTGGTTCGAAGGCCCCTGAGTGATGGCACTGGCTGGCTGTGTGCAGGAATATCCCTGTGGTTTGGTGCCTAAGGGCCACCACTGCCAGCTCCACTGTCCCTCTGCCTCAGCAGTGGGGGGGGGGCAGGGGTGCCAGGCACCCTAAATAATCTCTTTGAGAACCAAAGAAAATTCTCTTTTCTGAGCTACATAGGCCTCTTCTACCAATGGCAATTAGTGCTTTTTGCTGTGCATTAGTTAATGATTGCTGGTTTATTTAATAGATTGGATACAAAATAAACAAGTTGGTTTGCTATTGACCTATCAGTTATGATGTCTGATTACCCCTCTGGGGAACATATGTAGCCATTTGTCCTGACACTTTGTTAAAATAGGTGGTATTATGGGACCAATCCACCTAATTCCTCGCTCCCTGGGGCCGTTTAGTGTACTTAGCTGTGGAAAGGTGATTTCTGGAGCATGACAGCTGTTGGTGCTGGGGCCATTGTGTGGGGAGCACCACGGGTTATATTCTGCTCAAACGCTGCCTTTGTGTCATTGATACAGAAACCATTTCATAAATTAGATACAACTCTTCCCAGGGAAATTGTATTCCTGCTCTGTGTTTGGTTGCTGGAATACATTAACGTGAGCCACCAGCACAGAGCAGCAGTAGATGATGTTTGACCTTGGCACTGCCACGAGGCCTGTTGGGTTTGTCCTGTCAGCTGCTGGCATCCCTACCTACTTTTGGTGATTAGGTGTGTTACAAGTAGTTTCTGATTGTGGTTTTTTTACCACTTATTAATTTATTAAAAGTCACATTTCAACAGAAACATCACTAATTGTTTTCCTCCCAGAAGACCATGCTTTCCTACGAAGTTGCGACCCTGTGTGTGCAGCAGAGCCCAGCCTGTCAGAGTTCCTGTCTGCTGACCCAGGGAATGGGAATGGCAGGAGTAGAGCCTGAAGCACCGTGTCTTCCACACCTGTTTGTGGGACCAGGAGGGCTCCACGTGTCAGCATTGGCAGGGCTACATCACATGTAGTTGGGGCATGACCATTTAGTTTGTTACAAAGAACATGGCTTTATTTTAAGCAGTGGGGGATGCCTGTAATACTTGGCACGAGTTCTTATTTCCTAAAGCTTCTCCCAGCAATTTTCAGTGGACTATGAAAGGCTTTTTCATTTTCTGAAATGTGGAACTATTATAGGTATATTCTAACTTGTGACCCAAATCCTTTTAGTGGCAGATCCTGCTGTAGGGAGTGTTTAACCATGTACAAAAGCACTGGCTGTGGATGGAACTGTTTGGCTTCTCTGTGCACTTGCTGCTGTCCCGTGTAACTCAGATAAGAGCACGAGGGTGGTTCTGTGCTTCTCCCTGGCAAGCCCAGGCATTCTTCACTGCAGTGTGTGCTGGCTGGCACACAGCTGACCTCTGCTAAGCAGCCACCATGGGCTGGTATACTTTTTAAGATATCTTCTGGAATTTTCCTAGGGCAGTACAGTCCCTGAGATGAATGTGGCTCACCACTGGATGTCCTCGTTGCACTATGGTGAACTGCAACTTGAAGAACATTTATCTGGCAGTAAAAAATAATGTTGCCTGACCAAAGGCAACATTTAGTTTTGCCACATTCTAAATGGCTTGCTATGCAGTGATGCCAGTTGGCAAGGCATTGGTCCATAATCTTTCCTTAAGGACAACACTAGTCATTCTCCAGACAGTTTTCCTCCTTCTGTGCTGAAACCTCAGCTGTGGGGCTCCACCAGTGCAGAGACATGGCATAAAAGATCTCCTGGGGATCTCAGTGTGCCACGTACTTCTTGAGAAGGCACATGTAATTACCATAGCTTTAAAATAAAACACTCTCCATCTATTGAATTACTGTCAACTAATATATAGAGAATATATTTCTACTGTAATTTCATAGGAGGAATTCAGAGGGCTTAATATCATTAACCCTCTGCCTCCTATTTGTAGTAGAGGAAAACCTGTTAGAAGCCTTGGATTGCTTCCTGCCTAAGTGCCACAGCAGTAATTTATAGGAGAAGTGTCTGACAAACATCAGAAGTGGCTCCATTTTGCATTTGCCTTCCCAGTGCATTTATGACTCTGCACTTATGCATTCTATGAAATGGGAATGTAGGCAACCCAAAGCAATCAGAAAAATGCAGTGTGTTGTACTGTGAGATGGGAAGTATTTCCCTGCCTTCCATCAGAAATTCAAAAGCTTAATATAGTTCAGGGCAGAAAAAAAATTGTCAAATGCAATGTTACCTCTTGGCTCTTTCTTGCATATTGATTTTGAGAATCTCTGTTAGGTAGAGAGACTTAGAGACACATGGAGGGAAAAAAAACCACATGGAGTCTATTGCCTGTATAGCCAGGGTGTGCCTTAAGTAGTATGGAAACTGAGATTAGTAATTACAAATGCTATAGTAAGATTTTGTGACTGGAGTATTGATCCCGGTGGCATTGAGGTACTTGCTTGTGCATGTGACAGCCTGGCTTTCTGGGTGGCTGCTCTGTATTTCAAGAAGAGAGAAGGATAATTTTGGGAGTTTTCAATTCAACACACACAGACACTCAAAATATAAGTTTCTAGTTCATCTGAGTGAAACCATTTCCATAAATAAACCAGCATGAGTGAAAACTGCTCTAGAAGACATAAAAATGGCCTTAGCAGTATAGAAATGCATGTTCTCCAGGTGTTTGCTAAATGCAGTGAGTGATAGCATAGGTGGTGTTTTGTCCTCTCCTATGAGGGCTCCAGAGTATCTTGCTCAGGAGAAACCAGATCATTCAGCTCTGCTAATTTTCTGTGACCTATTAAACATGCATGTATTTCAGCATTTCTGTATAGCTTATCTGGTGCTGTGCACAGAAAAATCATGCTATTAGTCATGTCAGTGAGCCATAAAAAGTTTGGTGTGAATGCAAGGTAACACATCACTGTGAGTTTAATGCTTCTTAGCAGGCTTTGGCTGCTTTTTTAATGCATTTCTGTGTCATGTTCCATATGTTTTTACAGTTGAGTTTTTCTTTGAACCTCACAAATCGAAAGCTGGTGCTGGAATCTAAAGTGTCTATCAACACTAGAATTGTGGTGGTTGGTGCATCCGATGTTGGAATCTCTTTTTTGGAAACACTGGTTTTTTGGTAAGTTTTTAATTTTGTTTCCTTTACTGAGAAGAATGTGTTCCTTTTTGTATGAAGGAACTTGTGTCCCTTCTATATGAAGGGGCTTGTTTCTTCCATGTGAAGTGTGCCTTGAGTCTGTCTCAGAGCATTTGCTGAGACAAGTTACAGGTCTGAGCACCCGTAGCTGCAGAGGTGTGTGCTGGCACCCTGGCTTCCTCTGGGGCTCCCAGGCTGCCAAGCTACTCCGGGTCAGCCGGAGATCCTCAGGGTGGAGGCACACTGACAGTGAGAATTGGAAGCACTTAAAGTCTCCTTGGATGTTGTTCTTACACCAGATTGTTAGGGGTGGAAGTCAGTAGCCCTTCATGTGTGCTCCAAAGCAGTGTTGACCTTTAAAGCCAGTTGTGCCCGGTGGGATCCCAAACTGCTGCTTGGGTCCCTCCTTCCCTTCCCTTGTGATGATGCCATGTTTTCAGAGCTGTGCAGAAATGTGCCACGTGAGCTTGTTGAGTTGTCTCGCTGTGATGTTTTGATTCTCATGACACCTTTTGATTCCTTTGATTCTGATGAGGTTTGTGATGTTTGGGATTGCTCAGGAATCACAGTTGTAATTTCTGGCACTTCTGCCGGTTTGCTGCAGACCTGGGTGTGGGTGTGGGAAAGGTCTGGCAGAGGACACCACTCTGTCAGTGACCCCACCTGGAGCATGTGCTGGCAGCATTCACTAAAGCGTTTTTTCAGCAGTAAAACTGCAAATAGAATTGCTGTGGTTATCTGGAATTATCCAAATTGGAGTAAATAACTGTATAAACTTGTGGGGAAGGGGAGTATGCAGCTGTTTTTATACTTTTCCCTGTCTAAGGCAGGGAAAGCTGGTGGGTGAGGTCTGCTGTTTCACAGCCTTCGCAAAGTGAGGACAGGGTGCCCTCTCTGATGTTTCACTGTTGCAGCTCCTGTGCCAGTACCTCCTCCACAGCAGTTTCGGGGGCTTATTGGGAAGTCAGACTGTGGAAATGCAGTTTCTTTGATGCAGTCAGTGTTTTCTGCAGTTTATTCACACATACTAGAGATGTCTTGAAACACTTGCAGAAATGGATATGAAATTCAAATCCTGAACATGATTTTTATGACAAAATGCTACAGGAGCTGGGGGAGTCTGGTGCTTTAATGGGGGGGCAGAGAATGAAAAATTCTGCCTTTTTTTCAGTTAAGCCAGGAATTTGTATTTCTACAACAACCACTGATAACATCACAAACGAAAATGAAATCAGTATGTCAAGAGAAGAATAAGTTGAAGTGCTTTATAGATGTTGTACTGATGGAGCAGTGCAGAAAAAATTCCTGCTCCTTGCTCTTTATTATGTTCCTGACTTTTCCTGTAAAGCATCCTATCTTGGGGTAAATCACTTCCTCTCATCCTCCTGTTATTAGCACCTTTTAGGCTTTCAGTTCCACCCTGAATTCAGTTAAAGATGCACTTCAGAGCTTTTAACCTCTTTCTTACTACTCACCCTGTGCTGTTTATTGCTGTGCTTTCAAACACTGTGAGGGAAACCAAAGTGTGTTTGTGCTCCAGGTGTGTCAGCCAGCAGCTGAGTCTGTAGTGAACAGGTCTTTACAGGTGTTGCCCTCAGAATGTCTCAGCCAAGGCCTTCCAGGCAGGAGTTTAGTGTGATCCCAACTCTAGCAGAGTTCCTGCAGGACACGTCCCCCTTGTGTGTAGCAGAGAGCTTGTCTGCAGTGCTGCACAGCTGAGCTCCTGCCTGAGCCATGGGGTGCTGCTCCAGGAGCGACTGAGCGCACTGAGTTTATATTAATAGAGGTATAAATTTAGGAAAGATTCTTTTTTAATTTTCACATCAGCAGCAAATAGCCTTCTGATCAATGTGAAGGCCTTTTAAAGCAGTTTAGTTTAATTTGCTCATAATTTTCTAATATTCCCTGCGAAGGTTACGTGCACTAAAAATAGCTGGATTGAATCAATTTGTGAGCCCTAATCCTTAAAAAGAGGAAGTTATTTTCTCGTTGTTATTCTTCATACTTAATTATTTTACATTATCAGTCACCATGGAAACACACAAATGTAATTCACTTACCGACATGGCAGTTATTAGAACTTGATCTTGCAAATGTTTTCAACTTCTTTGAGACTGAGGAAATATGTTTTTTTATTAAGCAGAGAAATAACCCTAAGAGTGAGCTCTGCTCCCCTGTGTTGGGATGGCTCCTGCTCCTACTGTGCTGTGGGCAGCACATCCCAGGGCACAGCACTCCTGGGGCAGTGCCATGGAGCAGCTGTGGCACTGTGCACACCCACCTGGACCCCAGATGAGCTTTGGAATCCTCTGTGCTGCTCAGGGCAATGTGTGCTGGCAGCTGGACCTCCCAAACCTCTGCCCTGCTCTCTGGCTCTGTGCTGGTTCCTGCTGCTGGAGCCTTGGGAAGCAGTCCCAGAGGACAGAACACTGGGGCACCCACTGGAGTCCTTCACTTCACAGGGCCCTGCAGAAATGCTGCAAACAGGTGTGTGGAGTAGCTTGTGAGTGCAGGGAGCTTCCTCCTAATCCTGGGGTGCTCTGAGCCCTGGGGAATCGCTTCCGTGTTCTCCATCCAGTGCTGGGGCATTGCAGGTGATACCACTTTTCAGGTTTCACCATTCAAATAAGTATTTCCTGATTTTTTAATTTTTTTTCTTGGATTGTAGTCATATGCAGACATGTTTTTAGCTGTACTGCTGCTTTTCTTGGCAGTGCACATGGATTTTATTGGAGAGCCAGGTGACTGGTGGAGTCAGCAGGGAGAGCAGAGCCTGGCCTCTCTCGTGCTGACCAGCCAGTGTTTGGGAGGTACAGGTGTGACAGTGGGAGGTTTCCTTGTTTGGTTTTTTTTTCCTTTGCTAGTTTGAGTGATGGGCATGGCAGCAGCATTAGGCCAGAAGAACACAGGATTGCAAACCCCAGCGTTTCCAGGTTGTTCCAGGGGCTGGTTCCTGGAGCAGCCTGTGAACCCATGTGCCCCAGCTGCCAGGGTGGAAGTTGGGCTGCAGGAATGCAGAGCTTGCTCCCAGCAGTATCTTGTCACTGGTTCCAGTGCAGGGAACCAATTGGCTTTTATCCACCTCTTTGCATATAGCTGTGGAAAGCGCTATTGTGTTCTGATTATAGGGAAAACCCTTCTTAATCCATGATTTTGAAAACCTCCTTAATCCAACCCCTGGTGTAAACAATGACTTACTCTCTGCAGATGCTGGAATATACATAGCATGCTACATAAAATAGCCATAAATGAATGGTGGCTCAGATCACAATATTTCATATGAAGTTGTTGTGAAACTCATTTCCCTCTCCATACGGGTGCATTAAAATAACTACCGTGTTTAAAAACCAGATGGATTAAAGTAACTTTTGTCAAAGCCCTGAACTTTATGCTTAGGGTAGAATCAGAGTCCAGCACAGTAAATCTGAGTTTTTCTCTGCAGGATGAGTTCAGGGTACCCAGGATCAGCTCTGAAAGGGCAGGGTCTGAACAGGGTTCCCAACAGAGCAGCTACCGCTGCCATATCTGGCAGCACCGGGGTGCACAGTATCCTGCACATCTGGCCTGTTTGGCAGTAGTTAGCATAATGCTTGCTGGTTAATTAGGCTTTTTATCTTTGCATTTGTCTGGGAACATCTGAAGCCTTCCATGTTGCCTGTCACTAATTAGTTGACTAATTAAATAGTTAGTGCTTACTTGCTGATCACAGAGCTAACATGTAATGAATGGGTTAGTGATCCCCATTGTTTTGTACTATTTGTCTTTGCCACGTGAACTGATACACGTGTGCTTCCCTCTGCCTTTTCTTCCTACCAAGGCAAAGCCAGGCCATGTGCTCAGTGTTGCCGGGCCTGCATCCCTCAGACACTGTTGCCTTCCATCATTGCTGGTGAACAGAGCTCAAGCTGTGACAGAGATAAATCAGATGGGTCATAGCTGGCCTTGTTGCGCAGTCGGGATCACAATGAACAATGGCAGTGACTGATACCAGACGTAAATGAGGGGAGAGGATGTGGGTCAGGATCAGCCTTCCAACAGCCTCTGCCAGAAAGCGAGGCTCAATTAGCATCAATGTGGGCTTATTTTATAGTTACAGTCTGGCTTTCCAGGCTGTCTGAAGTTTTAAACGAGATGATTTCCACTTGAAGTACGTGCCCTTTAAACATATGCAAACATTTCTCGGAGCTCAAACTTTCCTTTCACACTTGAAATTTTTAAGTATTTGTAAATTTTTTCTTGTTACTATTTATATTTGAACAGCGATAACTTCTTGTTGCCTGTTAAAGCTGATCTTGGCAATAGTAGTTTTCTCATACAAAGCCTGCTCAAATTTGGAGTGAGTCACAAGGGGTTTATAGAATGCTGGTTTGGATCTGTCATCCCCTCCTGGTGACTCAGTGGGACATGAGCACCATGAGCTTTGTAACCTGGTACCTCTGATCAATGCGGTTCAGAGCAAATACAGAAGCATTCCAAGTGCAAACACTGCATTTAGGTTCTCCAGCTCTCTCCTCAAGTGACAGAGGGGGTGTAACCCCTCAGCTCCCCAGAGCAGTCTGTAGGCTGCCTGTGGGTTGGTTTGGAAGCACAGCAGGCTGTTCAGGCTGCTGCAGTGGAGAAAAAAAATGAATTGCCTGATTAAGATGTGATCCTTCCCGCTAGTGATTAGTGTGGATTTGGTTCCTGTTTGTGTGTGCATGTTTGTGTACTGTGATGAGCAGTGGTGACGAATGGAGGTCACTAATTGAAGGGACCAGCTTGGTTTTCTGAATGCTTATTGAGTGGAAGTGTTGAGGGTCTTTTTCTGGATCGCTGTCCCAGGAAGGATCTGTAGGTCTGCAGGGCATCCCAGTGCCCTGCTGAGGAGCTGGGCACCCCGTGACTGGAGCTGTGGCTGGTGGAGCTGCCCAGTGAGCGAGCCAGCTGTGCCCGCTGAGCTGCCAGTGCTGGGTGCTGTGAGCCCTGCACTGCACCTGCCACGGGCACATGGTTGGGGTTGGGAATTTTGGCCCAGCTGTGTCCCTGTCCTTCCTGGGCTGCCAGCTCTCTGGCATGAGGACCTGGCACCATGGTGGTGCCTCAGAATATACAATATGTGTGCTCCTGCTTGGAGGAGGAGCACGTGGGGTCCTTGGGCATCAGCTGGGACTAACCTCAAGCCCTTCAGGTTCAAGGACAGTCTGTCTGATGTCAGGAGGTGTTTCTGGGGTGCATGCTCTGTTATCTCTGTTAAGGTAGTGTTGGCCAGATCTGCATCAGGCAACATCACGGAGTCAAAATACTCCTCTCCTCTGCAGTAATCTGGAAAACTGGACTCTGGTAAGTAGGCAGCCATAGCACTCCTGCCACCATAGTTTTAACGTGGGGGATTGGCCAATAATGTTAAAAGTGTCCAATGAACAAGCTGGAATTTGCACTGTTATTCACTGAAGCACTCGCCCAGCAGTAGGCAAACCAGCAAAATTTCAACCACGCTGTAGTTTTACTGCCCAATTTATGGTACCTTTATTTGTGGAAAATGGAGATGATGCCTCTGAACTGTGATTTGGACTCTGCCAGGCAATTAAACAGTGAGAGACTGTAACTACCAAGGCCATCATCAGATAACCCTCATTTTCTGTCTAGAAAAATAATTGCCCTTTTTGAACAGGATGAAATGCTGGAACACTTGTGGAATGAAAATTGAAATTTTAGGAAGGAAGCGCTCTCACTGAAGCAGTGGTTGGATGGTACTTTGATTTGGGCAGACTCAAAGCGACCTTAGGTTTGGGATGGTAGGGCTGCCCTTGTGAACTCCGTAGCTGTGAATGACCCCGTGCGAGGATATGGGTGGGTCTGATTAGCCATGTATTTTGCATGGGCCAAGGAAAGAGCTCTTTACATTTCCCTGTTCTGAGCAATTCATACTGTAAGGACTTGGCCACATTGATTTTAATAAGCTAGATCCCAGAAATGCCACAGATTTTGACAGGATCCTCTAAGTTTTTGGAAGAGCCTCCTAAAAAATGTGTAGCTCTGTCAGATGAGTCCTCACGTGGTCTGTAGTGTGCTACAAAAGTTGACTGTGTGCTCACAGTACTGCTCAGTGCAGAGTGGTAAGGCAGTTCATGTTTGAGCCTGAAGTGATGTTGGACTAAGGAAAGAAATAAGCAAATATGTGAATAAACAGGTAGTTGGCCCTTGGTTGTGTGGTGTTAAAAGTCTGCTGGTAAGTGCTGCATTTGAGTGGGATCAGCACACTCAAAGCCTGGTGGCACCTTGTCAGAGGCTTGGGAGAAAATGTAACAAGGTGGGTAAGGGAGGGAGAAGAGCTTAGTGGTAAAATTGCCAAGGTCAGTATGGGTTGAGAAGAAAAGTGCAGAAAAGGATTAGTCTAACAAAGGAAAAAAGGCTCAACTGAATTACACTGTAGAGCTACAATCCGTGGAAGAAGAACGTTGCAAAAAAGGATAGGAAAAGATAACAGAGGTGAGGAAAGCAAAACCAGTTGCTGGGCAGTGAAAGGTGGCTGGAAGGACAGAAGCAGTGACTGCCACAGAGGAGGCTGAGATGTTTCAGAGAAATGAGTTGTGAGATGGATAGAAGTTTGAAAGAAGAAACTGGAAAGACATGTTGGGTAACAGGGAGAAATCAAGATTGTGGGGTGCTATAAAGCTGCCTAAAAAAGGAGGGATTAATAAAAGAATTGGAAGGTGTCAGAGTTGCTGATGTGTTTAGCTATATTCTCTAGGAAAAGGGTCAGTGCAGAGGATGAGAGAGACAAGCAGCAAAATAACCCCATGGAAGGGAATTCAGGACTGATCCCTTAAAGGGGGAAGAGGGAGAGGATAAATGGATATAATTTAGCAGGAGAAGACAAATTTAACTGGAGAGGAACAGCTTTGACACAGTATTGCCCTGGTTTTGGCTGGGAAGAGAGTTAATTTTCTTTCAAGTGACTGGTACAGGGCTGTGTTTGGGTTTAGTGGAATAATAATATTGAGGAGGTGGGTTGGAGAGAAGCACTCCCAGCATCCTTGAAGGGTGTTAGTCAAAGGGTGAAGGAAATATTCTTTAGCTTTTTTAATGGATTTTTACTAGGATGTCAAAAGTGGTGACAGTGGTGGCTTTCGTGGCCTGGGCTTATAGGCTCCTCTTCCTTGGATGACAGCATCTGGTAAAATTCATCACCAAGAAACCTGGTGGGAAGTGCCTGGAAAAAACAACACTGAAAAGTGCTGTTCCATCAAACATGTAACTTTTTGAAGGAAGCATGTTGTTTTGATACCAGGAGGAAGTAATGGGACATGATGAAATATTGTGCTGAGGTGTCATTTTAAAAAGTGACTCTTGTTTTTAAATAAATTGCATCTGGAATTTTTTAAAAATCAAAATCAGACACAAACATTTTTCTTTTAATCTCTCTGTTCTGAAGGATTTAGAGTGTTTTCTGAAATGAAAGAGGGTGGTGAATTTCCCAGTGCTGTGACCTGTCTTGGAATGGAAATATTTGGTGTTCTGAGAAGGAGAAGGTGTGACTTCTCCCACTGAAGTAAGCAGTGGCTTCCCCGTGCCCTGGGCTCGGGAGTGGCAATCCCACGCTCTCTTTGGTTCAGTTGGTGTGTTCTCTGAGTCGCTGAGCATGGGAGGGACAGTCGTGGACACAGGTTGGAAAACACAGGGATGTGTGGAAAGCCCCTCCTTGACCCTTTCAGGGACAAGTGTCCTGGTGTAAATACTTCGTTGTTGTCCTTTCTTTCATGATGCAAATTCATTCACAATCTTAACACTTTTTTCCTAAGAACTGGATAATCTTTATTTACTTGTAATTAAAGAGGGATAACTTGTAGCTGGACATCTGTTGGTCAGCAGTGAAGCTGGAATGCTGCTTGGGGGCTGCAGTTGATGCACTCGGAGGAGGTTCTGGAGCACGGGCACTTTTGGTAGGTGTTGGTACAAACAGCAAACCCTTGGGCTGCTGCTGTGGCCGACTGAAGGCTCCAGCAAAGCAAAGTGAGCGTGCAGGCAGCATGGAAACACCGCCTGCAAAGGGTGCTCAGAGCAACCCTGGAGTGCTGAGTAACGTGTTTATCCTGGAGCAGGAACAGCAATGAGTGGGGTTTCTGTCTGGTTATTAGTATGAGCAACCTTTAAGCTGGGCATTTTTACTCGGAGTTTTGTGTGGAGCTGGAAAAGCTGTTGGAATATCTTTTCCTTTTGGTGAAGTCTGTTCTCCAAGTCAAATCCCAATTGCTGAGTTCTTGAAATGTTTCCTCAAAAAGGGGTCCTACTTTGGATAAATGGTTATGTTTTGGGAGAAAAGGGATACTGCTGCCTATATCTGCCTTGTTCAATGGGACTGACACCTGGGCACGCTGAGTTTCTGTGCCTTCAACACCAGGGTATTGCTTGCTGGGACTTTATCATCATCTCTCGTTCTGGGCTCCTTCCTCCCCACAAAAATCTCAAGGCTCCTTTTTCTGTTTCAGGACAGGTCTTTGATTTTGAAGTTTTGTCAATGCAAGGCTTTCACATTGCAGCTTTCAGCATTTAGTGCTGAAATTACACTATGTTTTACCATTTTCAGAACTATCTCAAGATGTGATTTTTACAGGAACTGTGTTACAGGGAAGCTAAGGATCCAAGTGGCATTAGGAGTTTACTTTTGGATAGGTTATAATTCCAGATATTATCTTTTAAAGATTATGTGTAGAGGAGATTACAGTGGACATAGTTTACAATTTTGGGAGCCAGATAAAGCATTATCTTCTGTCTCCCTTTTTTATTTTAGATTTTAAAAATTACCGGAAAAATAATTTCAAAAAATGCATGATTTCAAATAAATTGATATGTTTAGGTTCATGGGGACTACTTTACTGCACTTTATTTTTTTGTAACAAAAGTGATGTGAGTTATTGTGATAATGAGGGGCTTAATGAAAGCAATTGATTAAATTATTTGTTCAGGCAGTTTCCACCATCTAAGCCTCCATGGTTATTTTGCACACAGAAGGGAAAAAAAAAAGTAGCAAGACATCAGGCAAAAATCCAGAAAAACAAGCAAGGAATATTCTAACAGATTCACAAACAACAGGATATATGTAAATACTGTACTAAAACTTTTCTGTTTGTCCCTTTGATTATGCTCACAGTAAATTGACAACCCTGTATTATTCTGAGGACAAGAGTGTTCTGACTCTTTTTTTTTTTTTTGTAGCCTGTCTCTAGAGCTGTGCACTGAAACCCAACACCTTTTACTTATTTCCCTAGATACTCTAATCCCTCCCTGCTTTACCAGTATCTTTGAGCTGTTCTTCCCTCTGTATCCACAGCAACGTGAATCCCTGCTGGAATTATTTGCTTCTAAAATGCAGGTGCACTTGTTTGATGTTGCACTGGTTCAGTCTCTTAACTTGAAGACTTTTTCACCAAATGGGAACCTCTGCTTTGCCCTGTTTCCTGTCAGGCATTGTTATATTTATTAGCAGTGTGTAAGTCATTCCCTCCCCTGACACCCACTACCTGTTTCCAGAGCCTTGGTTGTTTTTCAGTTATTAAGAGCTTTTAGGCAGCAGTAAGGAATCAAAAGCTGCAGTAAATAAACCATCCTTCTGTTAGCCTAGAAATAACAAAGCTCTGTGGAGGAAAGGGGAGGATGGTGCAGAGTGAGCTGGTCCCAGTCCCCCAGCCTGTCACCCTGTGGTGACTGTGCCTGTGCCCAGCAGGAGCCGTGGCTGAGCACTCAGCTCCCCTCTAGTGAACACTGTGGATATGTGAATGTGTTGTAAATCCTGGGGTTGGGCATTGCAGCTACAGTTACTTATTGAAAGATTCTGATAATTTTCCCAAGTACCAGCCTGTGCTTAAAGACTGAACAAATGTGACAGTCAGCAGCAGACGCAGTTTACTCTGTTTGAAGCCAGGACTGCTGTTTGCACCGAGCTGTGCCCGTAGCTGTGCAGCACTGGGAGCACGGGCAGGGCACCAGCCCCAGGGGCTCTGCATCCTGCCCCCAGCACCAGCACGGCTCGGGGTAGCTCATCCAGGGGGCTTTGTGCCTGGGTTGTTCTCAGTGTGAAGTGGGAATCAAAGATATGACTCATTTCATCCCAGTATGCTAAGGAGATGCTAATCAACATTTTGATGCCTTCGAGATGAATGAATGGGAAACATGAATTAATGTTTGGGGCATATGGGGATGCCATGGGAGCGCTGAGGTAGAAGTAAATCATTAGTTAGTAAATCGTACTGAGTGAAAGCTCTGAATTGAAGCCTCTCGCTCAATGGGGAAGCAGGGAACAAATACCATATGACTGGGGAAATCCTGGAGGAGTGTGTGTGGACTCAATAGAGGTAGAGCATCTGCAGAGGAAAATGGTATGTGACCAGATCAATAAAGTGCATCATAGTGCAGTCATGCAAAAGAGGCACATTTATGTTGCCTTGGACCTTTGTTCTGTCATGTTCCTGATGCTTGCTTGCTTGCAATGTTTTCATCCTAAATATTGTTAATGTAATTGAAACCTAATGTTATTGTAGCACCTGGGTTTGGAGACCTGTTGGCAAGAGGCCATGCAGTGTGTACAGAGATGACTTGGGCTCCACGCTGAAAGGAAACCTCCTTGCTGTGAGGGCAGGAGGATGTCTGGGGTGTTTGTGTAATTAATCCCAGGTACACTAATTGCCCAGGAGCCCTGCTGTGTAGGTGTGTGGGGTTCCTGTCGAGGCTCTGTGAGTGCCCCGCCGCAGCAGTCCCTGTGTGCAGATGGCATCACTCCACATTCAGCTTCGGGGATCAGCCTCGCTCTCATTTACATGAAGACCATTTTGTATCACTCAGCCAGCATAATGTGGCCGTAAATGAAGAGCAAATTCTATTTACACCCACCTCTGCAGAGTGACCTTAATTTAAATGAGAATCAGGCCCATAATCTGTATAAATATATGCACTTTGTTACATTAAGGTTATTTATTACTTTGTGCTCGGCCTGAGTATGCATGGAGATTTACCACAGATAATCCATAATCCAGAATTAAACTATTAATATGCATTTTGAGAGGGGCTGCCATAACCTTGAAATTCCTTGGTTTAAGTATGACCTTTAACTTTGTTTGAATATATTTTTTAAATGTATGAATAACAAATTAACATTGGTTGATAAAAAACATTCTGATTCCTTTGTACCATTTGCATCAGTCCATCCTTAACTTACAGAAAGCCTTGAAGATTAGAAGGCTTAATCACTTGTAATATTTATTTGTTTTTAAATGTCAGATCACATTTAGTTCAACATACTGTTAGTCTTGTCCCCCCCCCCAGTGTTACTGAAACTGCAGTGGAAATTGTTCTTCTTGTATCCAGAGACACCTGTATCTGAGCACAATGACCAAACACTTTGTGCTTGTGCAAAGGAATTGCTTTCTGTATCCTCCTGAACAAGGAGTTCTGTACTGTTCCTTTGATGTGCCCTCTGAATTTCTGGTCCACATGGGGCTGTTTGTTTTTCTTTCCACAGGCCTCGTCTGAAGTTCAACAACCTGACCTTGATTTCAGTTCATGGCCTTCCAGGAAAAGATCCACCAGGCTCCAAGCGTAGAAGATTTTTAATTAACAGGTTTGACTTCACATCTAAACACTTTTGTAGCTCCAGCAGAAAACATAACACCTTGTAATTCTTGTGAACCTGTCCTAAATTTTAGCTAGATCCATAGACAGCCCCAAAATGCTCCAGTCTGTCCATCCAGCATGCACTCATCTGGAGGAACTGGGTAGAACTATGAGGAGGGAAATAGTGCCAAAGCAGTAACTTCTGGACAGCAATCCACTGGTCTCTATCTTCCAAGGCTTTTTAGGTTGTTTAGATCCCAGGTTAAATGACAGAAGACATCTGCTCGCTTTTTAAATCTTACTTGGGTTTTAACTTTCATGGATTTTGTTCCAAATAATGCTGAAGCAAAGAATGTACAGGAATTAATATTAGTAAAATGATCAGTGACTGACTCAGAGCAGCACGTGGTGAGATGCAGAGCCCACTGATGGTAGAGGGGGAAATTTTAGGATTGTTGCTGTGGATCGGTTTGGCAGAACTGTGTTGCATCAGTTCTGCTCACGGGCTGTGTGTGCCAGTCCCTGGGCTGTGACAGTCTGTCCCCAGTCCCAGCCACAGCGTGGTCCCAGAGCTGGGGCTGCTGTACAGCAGCTGAAGGGAAGATGGTGAGAGCCCTGACTGTGTCTGGGGACTGTCAAACACTGTAAGATATCTTCCATTTCATAGGATAAAATGTTACCTTATTAAAATTTGCAGAACATAATTCTCACTTAAATACACCAATTTTGTTTTGATGGCTTTATTTTTTATTTTGGAATAGTGACTAGAAGTCCTCCCTGTAGACAGGAACATGACTGTTCTGGGCTTTGAGAAGCATGGAATTAAAATGGATCATTTATTCTGAATAGTTGGGGAATGAACTTAGTGTAAGTTATTTAGATTTGTTATGTGACTCTTTGGAGCCTGCACATCGTATTTTACCAAATCTTGTCGTCAGTGAGCAGCAGTGCACTACAGGGCTGGCTCTTTAAATGACAAAACAACTCCATGTCTGCTTGCTGAACCTTACAAATGAAATCTCTACAAAGATGTGAAAATGATGTGATGGGAACCTGTGTAAAACCACCTGATCTCATTTGGTATTTTGCCCTGCCAAGAAGTTTTTTATAAGTAGTTACCTGAATTAATTTTTTTACTGTAGAAAGAGGTGTGTTCAAGTACAAGTCTAGCAAATGAAGGGGTTATATGCTCACATAAATTCATGTACTCTTTTTCCTAAGTGCACTGTAAAAAACAGTTGTACTAACAAAGCAGCCTGCCTGACGGAAAGTTATGGTTCAGAACTGCCTCACTAGATTTAGCTGTTAAAATCTGAAAGCAGATTAAGAGTGAAAATTAAACTCTGCAGGGTATGATTTCTGAAAGCATCCCTGTGATTTTGGAGTGTCAGTCTCCTGGGAGCTGTGCACCTCAATTATGAAGGTGCTTTTGAAAACCCTCCCCTGTCCTTGATGTCCACCTTATTTATAGATTTCTTCATGATTACAGTTTAGAATTGTCAGTGATTCTCATTTATTTGCCTCTGGTATCTGTGAGTGCAGAGGATGCAGAGCACCTCAGAAAGCCTGGTAATCCAGGTCATGAAAGCAACTGTGTTTGTTCCTGTGGCATCCTGAATGCCAGCTTTGGGAAGTGGGTAACAAGCTGCTCTGTGTTAGGATGTGCACCCTGGCACTGATGGCAAGGCCACAGCTTGGAGTGCTGCTCTCTGCCCACACTCTCTGCTGTGACCACCAGTGCCACAGAAGGGCATCAAACGCTCGAGCACGGGCCCAGCCCCTTGGATTAATCACATTTGGGCTTGTGGGAGAAAGTGGTGCTTGTAGTGTGTGCTCTATGCACACCCTGACCGTCGCAGAGGAATTCAGTTGCATCTTAGAGGCTTTTGGAAGTTTGGGGTAGAGGAACAGTTTAGTATGTTCTCAGAATTTGTTATTCTTGCATTGTGGAGAAGTTCATTTGTAAAAGGGTCACCAACAGGAGTTTTGAGACCTCTGCCTTTTCCTTTTAGCTCTCACAACAATTTTCATAGCTTTCTATTAATTTTTAAACTTTTTGGACTAATACTTTGGAACACAGATGCTAAAATGCTAGTGGTGCCTTCCCTGCATTTGTCTCACCACAGCCATGACCGGTGAAGCTGAATAGCAAAGGCAGCAAAAAAGCTGAATGAGAGAGACTTGTCTTGGAGAAAAAATTGGACCGTTAAAGTATTTTCTTTGCAGGTGCAAAAGCCTCCTCTCATCAGCCTGCAAAGGAAAAGCAGAGTAAAGCATGTATTTCTGACTTTGTTCTTAAATTACGTGGTTGTATGGCCCAGTGCTGGGAGGGATTGTTTGGTTTCAGCAGAAAGTTGACAATTTGTAACTGAGTACTTGATAATGACTGGTCTTTTGCCATAGACTGTGGCAAACTCACAGTGAGGGAGCAGGCGGAACCACTGAGGGCCGCGGCCGAGCTCACCAGATGTCTAATTAATGCCTGCTGTCAGCTGCTGAAATGTCACTTACAGATATTCTTTCTTCACAGCCACTGTTTTAATGATGAAGATTATGCACAGATGTCACTTTGTTCCTGGGTTAACGTTGTAGTTGGTAAAATGACTGGCATAAATCGTGCTGCCAAATACGTAGTTGTTTCCGAGGAGAAGAAAGTGCCATACGACTACCTAGTGCTGTGCACGGGGCAGAACTACCAGGTGAGGTGGTGTGCAGAGTGCAAACCAACCCAGCATTCCCAGTGCCTCCAGTGAACAGTGTTCTGGGATCAGCAGAGCAGGCCTTAGCAAGGGTAGCTCCAGGCAGTTTGAGCCCTGCAGTGCAGCGCGTTGGGCTGTGTCGGTGCCGCAGCCAAGCTCAGGGGACAGGAGGGGTTGGACACAACTCCCCACCAGCAGTGGCACTGCTCAGGACTGGGGACGAAGCAAAGCTGCTGGTGTTTTTGCCACTGTGACCATGAAACCTGCTGAGAGTAGGCCCAGTTGACATGTGGCCCCAGCCACAGGAGACTTAACTCCAGCTGGTCTAATGCCATTTGACCTAGTTTTGGCAGTGGAGAGAATTCCTTATCAAATTAATGGCTTGTCTCACGTGATGACCATGCCTAGGCATGTCTGTGATGCTGCTTGGTATTGTAGCACACAAGTTGAGTTTGCACTGAGACTGAAGCAGACCCTTAGCTGCATGTAAGATGTGGAATCAAGCTGAGCTCCAGCTCCACAGGCTCAGCTTCCGCTCGGACCCCACGGGCAGGGCTGGTTCTGGCTCATGTGTCCCCACGGGGCCATCAGGCTGTGTAACCAAACAGGCAGCTTGGCACAGCCCTCTTGCTGCAGGACTTTGCTTTGCTGAGTGGTTTGGGATAGGAGTTGTGAGCAAGGCGTTTTGCCCTTAAAATCAGGAGATGAATCTCAGCATGTGTCTGCAGGTTGTACAGTGCTGTGCCATGTCCCACACATGAACATGAGGGTGTTCAGCCCACAGCAGGGTCTGTCTGCATGTGTACAGCAGGCTGGGGGGTTTGTGATCACCTCTCAGGGCAGAACCACACTTAAACAGCAGCCTGTGGTCACTGTTCAGTGGGGATGAAACAAAAGCTGAAGTGTGGGCTGAAAAAGTGCTCCTAGGAAAAGATGTTTGGAGGTAACTCTAACTTGCAAAATAATTTATGGACAGTAACTGCAGGGGAGGAGAAAGAAAGATAAAGAAAGCAAGTGAAAAGAAATCCCATCATCTATTCTCACTTCTAAGCTCTACAGAAGGACAGGAAGGAATTAGTTTTGTTGTCTGGCTTCTGTTTTATTACACAGAGCTCCAGTCCATCCTTTTTATAAGTTGTCCCTTATTTGGTTAGCAGTCAAATCAATGCCTACTAAAACATTTGTTATGATTTAGAGGATTCTCTTGTTGAGTAAGGTCTTTTGATGTCATGCCTGGTTTTATGTGACCCAACCTGATTTCAGTTGATGTGGTTGGCTGTGAGAACACTGCTCAGGATGTGGATCACTGGTGCTGCACAAGTCCTGTATGAGACTCCCTTTTTGCTTTGTGTAATTCAGGTGGAGTTTGTTACTGTAAAGCAGCATTATACAGTGAACATGGTACTGAATCCTGGCATTTGAACCATAAAGCAGGTTTTTGCCCCTTTCTCTGGGACAAAATCTCTTATTTTAGAAAGTTAATTTTGCTGAGAAAAAGTGGAGGCAGTCTGAGCTAACAAAGAATCTCCTTTTCAAGTTGTCTGTTAGTCAGAGAACTGCAGAGATCCCTCAGCTGTGTGTTGGGGTATTTCTGCTGTTTGCTGTGCAGTCTGTGGTGTTTGCCATGTGCTTCCACTCGTACTGGCACTGTTGTTTGGAATGGTCACCCACAAGCCATAGAAAACAGGGAATACATGCACAGTGTGTGAACTCAGACCAGTAGGAATCCATGTTCTGTGGCCACGGGTGTGTTTGCTGCTGCTGAGTGTGAAGGAGGGTTGGGGTGTGCATGGACAGCAGCCTGAGGCATTCAAAGTGAGTGTGTCATTGTCTTTTAATGTCTCCAAGGTATGTGCCAGATAACCACTTGCTCACCAATTCATCCCTTCCAGGCCCTGGCTCCCACTGGAGCAGATATCAAACTCCCAACTGACAGCCAAGTCATGAGTGAGTGGCCACAGAGATACACGGGGAAAATCCCTTCCAATCACTTCACTCTCAATGATGACCAGGATTGCTTGTGGGCAGCACACTGGCTGCAGGAAAACCTGGTCAGCTCCAGAGGTAAGGGGGCTTTAATGTGTGCACACTTACAGAAATGTTTCCTAGGCTTAGTGGTTCCTTAATTCCATGGTGTAATTGGTGCCTGATTAATTCTAACAAAGTCTTTCATCTGCTGTGCTTTGTTTTCCAGATTAATTTACAATTTGTTGTCATTTTTGATACCCAGCATATTTAGCTAGGAAAGAAAGGCTTGAGATAGATTAATTATCTGCAGTTATTATTATATAAAACAAAATGAGTCCTAAATGCAAATCTGGCTGGAGTCATTAATTAGCCAATTAAATAATAATTTAATTAGTGGATGTGTTTTTCTGTTATATAGATGTGATGTAACACAAAGAAAACAGGTCTAAATTAGGAAGTCTCTGTCAGCACTGTATTTAGTTGCACTAGTTACAGATTTTCACAGAGAACTGCAATCTCCTGGTATTCTCTTTGTAACCCTTAAAATCAGACATTTGTTTAGATGTCCCCCATCCCTGTACTTCCTCAGCCTTGGTGCATGTACTCTGCTCATGTATTCGTTAGTTCATCCACTGTGTTTGCTGTTGAAAATACCTGGGATCATCCAGGCTTCCCAGTCAGCTTTGAACTACAGAAACAGGGGCAGGCAGTCAGTGAGTTCATGTTGTGTCAGCTCCTGCCAGCTCTGAGTTAGGACAGTTCAGAGCAGGAAAGCTGTCTGGGGGGAGTTCCTGTCCCAGGGACTGTCCTGAAGACGTGTTTTCTCTCTCCTGAGTGTAATGAGATAGTTTCTCTCTCTCCTGAGCATAATGAGAACTGGCAGTGGTGTGGTGCCAGGCTCACCCCCCGGTGGCATTCCTTTAGGGAAGTGCTGTGGCCAGCCCTGGAGCAGGGCGAGCCCTGGCCCCGTGGCTGCTCCTGCGGCTTTGCTGTGAAACCCAGCTGCTGCATGGAACCTGGGACAGCTGGAGTGGGGACTACCTGAAATCCATCTCCCGTTAGCTCTGCACTTGCCACGAACATAAAAAGTGGGATGGAAGTAAAGGAAGGAACAAAACTGCTTTAATGGCCCAAAATGGAGCAATTATTTTCTCTCTATACCCAAGCATAGTTTACTGCCTTATTAAAAGCGTGTTTGTAGGAATACTCTCGCATTAAAATTCCAGTGCATGAACCACCTACCGAAGCCACTGATGCTTTGGCTCATACTGGGTTTCTCCTTTAGCTTTTGCAAACTGCAAAGGTTCAGGTCATGCTGGGGTCACCGAAATCTTGTGCTTCCACTTGTGGAAAATGAATGAGTCTTCTCTGCAGCAGGATGCTGACACTCGGGTAATAAATGATAAAACTACTGTAATGATCTTTATTTATGGCTGCTTTTTCCATGAAAGATTATTATGTTTACTCAGATGCATTTTCATGTAGTTAAATAATAAAAGCATCCTGAGCAACTGCTCTCTGTCCAGTGGACATAATTTCAGTCCATAATGAATATCTGTAGTTCTTAGACTACTAGCACTGTCATCTAAAAAGCCACTAATATTGTAATAAGCAGAAGCAGTAAATTGTTGATTTACAAGAGGTCAGTAAAGGAGCACTGCTTTCCCTGATCTAATGCAGTTGTATTTAATATTACCATATAAAACAGAATTTTAATTTTCCATGACAAATGTGGGGCTTGAATCTGATCTTGTATTTCCCTAAATGCCAGTGTCTAATGCAGAAACTGAGCTTCCTCCTGAGGGAACTGGTGCTGCCAAATGGCAAAGGTGTCTCAGCCCAGCCTTGCCCCAGAGTCAGAATGGAGCTTTGCTGGGCCATGCCTCTGGGAAGCCCTCCTCATCCTCCTTTTCCAGCCACCGTAGCCTCTTCAGCTCCTGGTGTTTCATTCCTCACAAATCTAAAGTGTGTAAACATAGCATGAGGCTGTCAGCACCTGCACACCACCTTCTTGCCTGCACTCTCAGCGTGTTGAGTTACTGAAAATGAGTGTAGCAAATCTGGTCTTTCACCCCAAGTTCTGCTTCGTTGCTTCTTGCATTGTACCTTGCTGCAGCAGGGAAAAAATGATCAGTTTTATGTCTGTCTTCTCTTTTGGACCTTTCCTGAGGCCAGGACTGCCTGCAGACAGGTGTCCTGGCAGGCACGAGCCACAGAATGGGTTCTGGCTTGGAAAGTCAGCTCAGTGATGAACATATTGGACAGAATTCCCTTGTTCTGTATGATATTTATGGAATTAGTAAGATCTTTCTTCTTATGATTTCAAAGTGATGCATTTGCAGGTAAAATTGTTCTGTTCCCCTGGTCATTGCTGTGAACAGTAAAAACATGTTTTCCATAATTTCTGAGCAGTGTACTCATGGGGTGGTTCTGTTCTCTGGCAGCTATGAAGAGAGATGTTTATTTGGCAGCTACAAATAGCTAAACTGATAGGGACAAATAAAATAACCTTGTAATCAAAGGGGAATGGTAGAACATCTGTTAACATTTTTATCATTAATATTCCTGGGAGCTTGGGCTGTGTGCATGTTCAGTTTAGTATTGCCCTGTGTCTCATGCAGTAAAACATGGTCCCAGTGAAATCAGCTTAGCCTGTAAATAATACAATTTATGTATAGGGGGTGCTGTCACTCGTGGCAAGACATAAATGCCAGTGCTGAGATGAATGTGCAGGTTAGTTGCAGCACTGCCCAGGTATGGGACATTAAAGCATGAGGACTGTGCTTTTGATGCATCCTCGTGCTGGCAGGTCAGATCCTTGTCCTGAGACAGCCAGCATGCAGGAGCTGATGTGGATATTGGCAGGCAGGTAGAGCTGTTCCTGCCCCGAGGCTGGAGCTTGGGGCTGGGGCAGGCCTGGCTCAGCTCTCCTGTGCTTGGAATGGGCAGGAGAGGAGTGTGTTTCAGTCCCTGCTCAGAGGAATGTTTGTGTGTTTTATATTAGACCATCCTGAGATAAAACATGCAGCTGCTCCGATGCATCCCAACTCTGCCTCCCTTATCACCAGGAGGGCTTTAGCTGTTAGGCTGGAGAGTCCTGCTGTGCTCACACAGAACAGGACTCTCCCATCCCCGTGTATTCCTGCTCAGCTCTGACTGTGCCCTTTGAAGTGGCACCAGTTCAGGACAGGAACGTGCAAGGCCCTGCCCTGTGGCTCTGCAGTGGCAGGTGGGAGGTGTGTGTTGGGTTGGGTGCCCAGGGTGGGAAGATGGAGCTGGTTTCAGGAGCAGTTCCTGCAGAAGGAGCAGCAGGACCCACACACTGCTGTCCCAGCAGCTGATCATGTCTGTATCCAGCTTGCTGACTTCCAGCATGAGGAGGGATGGAGCCTGGCTGGCTCAGAGCTTGTGTGATGTGAGGGAGGGAGGCACCTCGAGAGAGCGGTGCAGAGCTCTGCCTGCCATGGTGGTGGGACAGGGTGCGTCTGCAGGGCTGGCCCCATTCTCTGGAGATCAGGCTTTGGCAGAAAGAAGCTGCAGCACTGATGACCATGTGGCACAAAGGCTTGTTTTCTATAACTTGACCTTTCCACAGTTTGTGGGGTTTTTCTGCATCATGTATTTAATTTGCTCCTGTCTGCTCCCTCCATCAGTCCTTTGAACGAGCAAAATTGAGGAGAGAGAACAAAAAAATGGTGATTTTTTTTTTTTCCCCCCCTAGAGGCTTTTCAATCAAAATAATTTCAAATTATGGGGTCAGGATGAATGTCATACTTCTGTGTTAAGTACTTGCCTACTTTGTGGGATGTTTTGTGCAGATTCTTTACTAAATTATCTTAGCTGCTGTTGCTAGGTAACATTGTTTGCTTCATAGCATCAGAGAAATAAGAGGGTCAAAGAGAGCAATTTCACGTTATTATCATCTGAGTTATCCTAATAAGGTTTTCATTGTATGTCTTAGAAATTTTCCCCTCTTTTTTTTCCTCTTAGGGAACGTCATTGTCTATGGGAATACAATTGACATGTACACCACAGTAGAAACCCTCTTATCTCTTGGAATTGATGGTTCTCGCATCCACCTCGTGCAGCCCCCGCTCAGCTCGGATGTTCCCTGTCTCCCCAACGCCGAGGTGGAGGGCGCTGTCCGGGAGGCCCTGGCACAGGCTGGCGTGGCCCTGCACGGGGACAGTGTCCTGGCACAGTGGGGCGAGGGCAGCGACCCGGAGCTGATCACCTGGGCTGCCTTCACCACTGCCACAACCCCGCTGAAGCTGCAGTGCTCAGTAAGTGTGTGCTTTCAGTGCATCCCCTTCAGACAAAGGCCATCACATTTAGGTAGTCCCTCACTGATTTATCTGTTTCTCATTGTCTCTAGGAGACTGAACATTCACTTGTTAGTCTCAAGGATTGGCTTTCTAAAAATCAAAATAAACCCATTGTTAATGCCCTGACTGATTTGGATTAAAATGTATTTAAGTCACCTGATACACAAGTAGTAGTTTGCTGCTGAGTGACAAATACTCTTAATTCATTTTCGAAGTAATTCCAGAAAACCTTTCCTTATTTAAATGTGTGCAATTACTCCTGTCTATAGTTATGTGCACTTGATTAAGTCACAGTAGAAACCAAAAACATTAGGATAGAGAGGCCTACTATGTAACTTAATGAAAATGTATTTTAGCAGATTTCTCTCCCTTTACATCAATGGCTGCAGTTCTGTTCAGCTCCAGTACTAATATCTTAGGTGTAGGTACACTCACAGGTGTGGCTCTGCTCTGAGGCTGGGAACAAGTTTTAGCTGTTCCTAAAGGTCAGGATTGTTCTGTTTTCCTTTACTGGGCTAATCCACAGGAGCGAGCACTTCTGATAGTCACTTCAGAACCTCCCTCCATGGGATGCTGCCGTTCTGCCCCGCACACCCCGCTGTGTGCCTGCTCCTTTGTGCAGGAGCGGCTGTCACTGTGGGAAGGACAAGCTGTGTGCTTGTCCTTGTGCTTCCCAGAGAGCTCCCCAGGTGTTGGGGTCCCTACTGGCTCCCCTGCACTGCAGCCCTTCTCTTTTTAGCATAGGGATAGTTGAACCCTTCCTCAGGGGGGTGAAGACCGCGCACAGCACTTTTACCCATAGTGGTCTCTGGACTTTGGTCTCTGTGTCAGTAGTGACATTTCTCCCACTCTTCTCATATGCAGCTCTTCAAGATCTCTCTTCTTTCCCTGAAACTCCTCCTTTTTTATCATTCTTCCACAGGTATCTTGATGTGGTTCTCATTCTTGCAACTTGGTATTCACTCACCACCTCCCCATCAGCCCCCCCTCTTTTCCCCACCACCTGGCCCATGTGGCTGTTCCCTTAAACCTCCCCTGCCTTGGGGTTTGCTTCTCTTGCCCATTTGTGTCCCTGCTCGTTCTTCTTCCAGCCATGGTCCTTCCCTCTCAAGATCTCTCTTTTCCAACCTCTAAGATGGGAGATGTTTAATTACTTGTGATGTCAGGGGCTTTATATTCTCCAAGACCAGTTCAGCTGCCTTGCAAGGCTCGAGCTGCCTGGGAGGCCGGGCTCAGGGGATGCCAGGCTCAGGAGAGCAGCCTCTGCCAGGAGGGCAGCTGTGCTCACCAGAGACCAGGCTGTGCAGGAATCGGTGCTGCAGCAGCCCTGTGCCTTTTGGGATTTGAGCCAGTATCAGCTGTTGATTGGCAGTTCTTGGGGACTTAATTTGTTGAGTCCTGCAGGATAAAAACAACAGGAGAAAATCTCCTCTTTCCCTAAAGCAGCAGCCTCCCTCCCTCCTGCCTGGGCTGACAGATGGCTCCCAGCCTGGAGGTTGCAGCCCTCCCCTCCCCTCCGGTGACACCGTCCTGCCTGTCAGCCAGCAGGACATGGGGCTGTGTGGTCCCCTTGCCCTCATGGGCAGAGCTTCCCTGATTTTGCTCTCCTAGATGGTCAGAATTCCCTTAGCTGTGCATACTTCATCACTTGGTTTATCTACAAACAAGCCCAGGGGCTCTGGCTCCTCTGCTGCTGCATCTCTGCTGTGCCAGTGTTGCTAAAATTTCCAACTCCCTTTGCTTCCCTCTCCTGTGCCTTCTCTTCCAGCTGGCTCATCCAGCCGGCTGTGAGCATGTGACACTTTACTTAGTCCCCAGGAAAGCTCTTTGGGGGTACAACTGGGTAACACCTTTACCAAGGTCACAGCTGTGTCCTCCCTAAGATGGCACTAAGGGAAGGACAGATTATGGATGCTGCTTTGTCCTGACACAGTTATGTCTTGGGCTATTGAGGATGAAAGCAGCAAGGGAATGCATACTTCCACCCTTTCCTCAGCCTGTACAGGAATATTTCTTGATGGGGGACAGCAACCTGTGACTTGTCATCTAATGATTTTAAAAGCTGAGAGCACTAATGAGGAAAGCTCTGTGTGAGGGCTCTGGAGCTTCACAAACTCTGTTGTAGTGATGATCAGTCTTCGTCCGTGCCCTTTGTAGAGCACGGTCTTGTTCAAAACATCTCTCAGCCTTGTTGTTCTTGTTCCTTTTAACCCTCCATGTCCAGTGTGCGCCCTTGTTTTACACTTGCTTGGGGCCCATGTTTTGCTAGCCTGGCACGAGGCAGCTTTGAGGACACTGCTCGTAGTTGTAGCTTCTCCCACATCTGCTCTCGCGGCGCTCTGGCAGAGGTGAGGGTGGTGCTGGGTTTCAAAGCTGCTCCTCAGGCACCATCCCTGTCCGGGGCTGTGCTGCCTGTGCATCTGTTCCACTCCAGGGCTGCTCCAGCACCACCTGCTCTGCACTGCTGGTCACGGGGCTCCTCTCTGGGGGAGGTGGGGTCTGTCTGATCTGCTTCCTGGTGTCCCAGGAGAGCCACTGTGCAGGTGCCACAAGAAGACAAAAGGAGGGAATTATCACTAGCTTTTTTTCTTTGAGACTCAAAAGAGAGATTTAAGGTGATTTTCTTTAAATGTCCTTGAAATATTCCTGTGGGGAAGATGAGCTTGTGACTTCAGTAGCTGCTGGTCCCGAGATAATTCCCTACCTCAGGGCCAGGACTGTAAGGTTGCCTAAGACAGTACAGGCCATCTTTTCAAAGAGTGGAAGTCCCACCTTTTTCAGTCTCACAAAACAAAACATACCAAATAGGTATCTGCTGTGCTCATTACCAGCCTCAGCAGCTGATGCCAAATGTCCCAGACAGTTTCCCTGCAGACACAGCCTCCTCTGGGCTGGCCTGGGTGATCTGGGTGGATCTGATGGACAGCCAGCCCAGTGCCTGGCCTTAGAGAGTACAGCAGTCCCATGCTTTAGGGAGGTACAGGTCAGCCTGCCTCCTAAAGCAAGGATGATCCAGGTCTGGAGTAGTTAGAGAGGTGTTTCAGTCCTGACAAAATTTGGATATGCTTTCCAAAATCTATAACACTGTCAAATATAACAAACCTGGAAGCTTTCCTGTTCCTGAGAATGTTCAGTCCTCTTGCACTGCTCACAACCTCCTTGGTCTCTGCAGCTTCCACTGGCTGAAATTATGCTGCTGTAGTTGGAATGAGGATGACATTTCTAATTTCTGATCTTTCCATTTCATTGACTGTCCCTGTGCTGGCAGCCAGAGTAACTCAGTTTGTTGGTAAACAGGCTCAACAGTTGGGAAAACATTTGTAATACACAGTTATCCTGCTGAAGGCAAAGTACACTGTGCTTTTCTATTCCTTGGGGTTTCAGGTTGGCTTGAGCATTTGAAAGAAGCAAACCAACTTCATAGAGGGTTCAGGTCTTCTATGTCCTGTGCTTGTACTAACAGAAAATACACATGGCCACTCATAGTAGTTTCACATATGGTGAACAGTGGAGCTTTTAAAATAAAACTCATCTAATAACCAGAAGCAGATGAGTCTAGTTTGGTAATTCTCCTTTCTAATATCTTTGTTTTCATTTTGGTAGCAGAAGGATCTATCTGTGTATATAAAATCATACTATATTTTCTATTCTTTTTTTTTAAATAAATAACATTCAGAACAAAGTGTGGGTTTTGATTTATGAAATTAGCCAGTAAATAATATATAATATAATCTACAATTATTTATATCTCTTTTTAGGCATTTTTTAGCTTTGCCTACAGGGCAGTGGATTATGAAACCTTTAAGGCAGTCAATGATGCTTGCCTTGTTTTTGATGGAAAGCTTGTGATTGATGCCAAATTCTGCACCAATGATGTCAGCATCAGGGCTGCAGGTCCTCTAACAAAGTTCTCCAGGAGATACTGTAAAGATGAATGGACACACAGCAACTTCAACTCCAGAGAGATTGGCTTTGAGCTTGCTGCCTCCATGCTGAGTCTCCTTGATCCAACCCTTCAGCCCCGTTCTGAGCCACCAGAAGGCCCAGACAGACTCATCCCCATGTACAAAGGATGTAAAGTTAAAGGTATGTCCCACTGGATTTGTCCCACTTTCCTCCCCTGTTCTGTAATACAGGCAGGTCCATCTCACCTCAGGTGCCATCTCATGGCAGAACAGCCCTCAAAGCTCCTTATGTAGTGGAAAAAGATGACAGCAGAAGGAGGGCAAACAAGTACTTTATTTTCTTCATTGCTTATGACTTAATAAACCTCATTTTCATTTATGGCAGGAGGTGTTCTTCCTGGAGGTTATAACTACTTACACGTTTCCAAACCAGCAGTTCCCACCCGCTCGGACACAGAACTTGCCCAGTGTGACCACGTAAGTTAAGTAACGGAACTTCTTTGGTTCGCCCTCTCTTTGGAAGGAGGTTCCTGGTTAGGGTAGTGCAGTACCTGCCCGAGTACCCTGAATTGTAACCAAGTACCCTGAGAAGTGTGGGTTGATGTGTCTGTGGCAGTTCCCAGCACAAAGGGAACGTGTGGCACGTGGGGGGGTGCTGTGTTTGCCATCAGGTGGGGTTAGAAGTGGTCCAGTCAGCTGAGCCTGCATGTTCTGCATACACCAGGTACAGCTGCTGAACCAGGGGAGTGACAGACCTCTCTGAACCTCTCAGGGCTTTGTTTCCACGCTTCCTGACACTTGGCTTTCTTCAATGATGCCCAATTTCTATGCACAGGACATAGGACAGTATTAGCTGGATTTGGTGCTTTCAGCCTTAGTGCTGAACCTCTTTCCTCCCTGCAATATGGTGCTGGAAATGCACACAGATGATAAAACTTGGCAGTTTATCAGGGAAATTCAGTTGGTTTCTAGAATAGTAGGAATTATTCTGGAAGAGGTGCTCTGTGCTTCACTGCTAGGAAATAGTGAGTCCTGCAGCCATGAGGGTTCTCTTGGAACAGGGAAGGGGGAACCACTTCACACACTGGGCTACATGGGAGGCTGTCCCAGGATACAGACATGGGGACACTTCTCTTACTGGAGAACTGACTTGTGAGACAAGAAAAGGACTAGATTAATGTCTTTTAAAGCCAGAGAGGACCATCCAGCTAGGCAAGCTCCTGTTTCACATAGATTGTACCTTTTACCTCAGGGATTTCTGTATCAAGCCCATTCTTGCAGTTGATTTAAAGAGCAGCTTTTAAAAGGCTACTTCAGTGTTCGCTTTAAAACTTGGACAGTGGTGGTCCATAGAAAGAAGTTGGATTTTAAAAAGAAATCCATGGTTTTGGGGAGGAATCAAAGCCTGGTTCACCTTGTTTTCCAGATCCAGGATGAGCTATCCAAAGCAGGATGTGCTAGAAAGCTGAAAGGACCATCAGAGAGAGAAATTGGTTTTGTTACTCCAAATTGCTAGAACACGATTAGAATTCTTTTGCTGCTGCTTTGATTACCTGCTGATTACCTGAAAAGGGACCATCTTTAAAGCCACTCTAGAAACTTCATGTACATCCTAAAAGAATATTCTAAGGAAGAAGTAAGAGAAGCTAGTGAAAGGTATTAGCTGAGATGTGGAAGTACCAAAGGTTCCTGTAGCCTAGCAACAGGTTGTAGAAATGTATAAAACTGGAACAGGAATACAGCCTGAAAAAACAGCTTCAAGCTATGTGATCATCCCACTGCAATGGCAGGTTTGAAGCAAATTTTTACATTTTTGTCTTCAAAGTGATTGATTTAAGTGGCTGAAGCTAAATGCTACAGTTTGAGCATCAACATTCAACAGTGTTACTTTATTGACAGTAGAGTTGGTGTTGGCAACACATGGCAACCCCAGTTCAAATTAGCAAGAGTTGGGTGTGAGCAATTTAAATCCTATATAGATGTGTGTGTTTGTGTGTATAAACACACATATACATATGTAAGTAAGTACATGCATATATGTTCTTTGATATTCACTATTTAATGGTCTAGAACACGGCCTGAAGGAAACATCCTAAGAGCAGTGCAGCCTCCTGTAGATGCAGCCCCACCTGTACATAGGGCTGTTTATGTAGTGTATAGGGTTGTTCTGGGACTGAGCAGGAGCCTTCTGGGTATTTCTCTCCTTGCTGGAAAGCTGTTCCAGCACATCTCACCCATGACTACTGGGAAATGTGTTACACAAAGCCAGAAATGCTTCATTGGTATGTGATAAATCTGGGTTGCAGCATTGGAGTTCACCTGGACCTGGTTAATGTGGCAGTGTCAGCCTCTGCCTGCAGTCATGCAGCTTTTACCACATGCCATGAATTTGGACTCTGCACTTACACTGTTTGCATATACACATACTTACATGTATAAAAATACAGATGGGGAGTTATAAATCTGGAGAGAGAGTAAAAGCCTGCTGGTGTGTTCTTCATTCCTCAGGATGGGATCCTCAGTAAAGCAGGATGTGCCATGTGTGTGCTCTGTCGTAACTGAGGCTGAACAGAGTTCAATTGAGTTGCCCCAACAGAGGCATGCAGTGTTGTTTGGGCTGCCCCACGGCATCCCTCCTGACTCCAGCTGCTGCTCCAGGAGGTCACAGGTCCCTGTGGATCTGGTGTCACTGCCAGTGTAGCCGGAGGGCCCAGATGCCCTCAGGTGTCTGCAGTGGCACTCAGCCCATGCTGCACAGTTGGGTGGGCAGTTAATCAAGGTCTAAACCACACAGGAAAACCTATGTCCAAGCCACAGCAAAGTACCTTATAACACACAGTGCAAAGAATGGTCCCTTGATTTAACAAAAAGGGCTGTGTGTTTTAGGAAGTGGTAACTGTGGGCTGGGAACCCCTCGCTGACCCTGTACATGTGCCAGGTCAGGTGTTCCTTTCACCTCTACAGCTCTCCTGGTGTTCTCTCTTGCAGGGGACGGAGATAATAACTGGAGAGGCAGGACAGGGGAACTACTTCAGGATGCACTTCAGCAAGTACAAGATGGTGGATGGCATCACCTGCTTTTCCAAGGAACCCTTCCCTGTCTCCAACTACCTGTGCTTGTATGGACAGCACGAGCGGCTGCTGAACGACCTGTTCTACCGCTGGAGGGCCGGGCAGATCACAGACCTGTACAGGTGAGGGACACTCTGCCTCGTGCAGGAAACCTTAGTATGATTTGTCTTCTGGATGTTTTCCCGTGGAACAAGAGGTAGATGAAGAGATTTAAAAATGTTTTCCATTATTTATCAAAATTATCAGTAGTAGTGCAAGTCCTGAAGACCTTCCTGGAAAGAGCTGTGTGCCTGATTTATTGAGAGGAGGAGCAATGGTTTACTTGACCATCTTTCATCTGAAAGAGCATTTTGGTGTCTTTACCACTGTTGTTTAGAATATTTGGCAGGCTTAATCATTCAGCTGAACCTGAACAGTCCTTTATTACTGTAGATTCATGTTCAGAAGTCACTTTTTAAAAGTATTTTTGTCACGTTAAATCAAATTTTTAAGCCAGAGATTTCCAGGGAGATTTTAAATTGCTCCTGGTGATAGCCACACTCAATAACTTGACTGCTTTTATCTGGTGATAAACCCTAAAGTTTATCCTTTAGACCTTGTGCTCTGTGGAAGGGAGTTACTGTAACTTTATGTTAGAGCTGGAGGCTGTGTCAGGACTCTTTTTGGTGGCAGCACTGCAGCAGTGAGACAGCTCTGGCAGAGTTTGAGGTGCCTTAGCAAGCACAGGGCAGTGCCTGTGCCTGGAGGCAGGTATTCCCAGGCAGGTCTCCCAAGGGAGACTGAAGAGCCTGGCTAGTTCTAGCCAAGGGCTGTGTGCTGTCTCCTCCAGAGAGGAGAATTTTTCATTGCTTTGATTTTTGTTTTAAGAAATCCTTCACAAATGGTGCTTGGGAATGTAAACTGTCACACACGGAGAAGTGAAGTACTGCCTTACATCAGCTGGGTAGGGACAGAAAGCCAAGCTCAGGAACCAAATGGCCAGGTTTTATCATGATACAAAGCTGATAGTGGTGCCTCAAAAGTCTGCAGATCTGATTTTGTTATATTTATAACTGGAAGAAAGGCACAAATGGTAGCAAAATTTTCAGATTCAACATTGTTATTTAGGTAAAAGTTTGCTGTAAAGGATGTGCTGTGGTCCTGGTGAGGCTTGGGAATTATTGCTGGTATAGGGCTTGATTTTGATTTATAACAAATGTTGGGTTTGTTTTACAAAAGAGGAATGGGACACAGCAAACATGAAGTTCCCCTGAACGGCATATGGCCAGTAGGAGGACCTGAAGGAGGGTGACACAAGTGTGTGAGATATGGGCTAAGACAACATATTTTCTTTCCTTGTCACGGCTGATGCTGATCAGCTCATACATTTGGAGCATTGGAAGGAACTCGTTCAGGTTGTGGCAAGGTACCAGTAGTCCTTTTTCTGGCATTGCAATGTGCATGTGCAGCTGTGAGCTCATCTGTTGTGTGAACCAGACACTGAGGCCGTGGTTGTTTGCCCAGATGTGGTTACAGTGTCTGTTGTTAGATGTACCAGCAAGTTTCACACCAGTAGCAACATCTGGAAGAATAAATCATCTTGCTTTGGGATTTCTGCCTGCAGCACAGGTAGCAGTATTTTCCTAACCTTGACCAAACTAGCATATTTTCCCTTTCTCTCCCTTGTTGCACGTTGGGCACATAGCCCAGCCTGAGGACCTCAGTGCAGCTCACTCACCTGCTTCCCTGACAGCTGCACTCAGGTTTGGAAGAGAGGAGATGTGAACTTTCTGAACACACAACTTATTTCTTCTTCAGAGAAATAAGAATGGGTTAGCCTTCCTTGTGCTCGTGATCCTGATGGGATCACACACAGGGCACAAGCTGATGATCAGGGGATTACAAAGTAAGGTCAAGTTCTAAACATCCACAGAGACTGTAAAAATCTCAGGAGAGGTGAAGATCCCAGTGATGATCTGTTAATAGGATGTTGGGCCAGGCAGCACTTTAAGAGTGAGAGGAGCAGCTTTACCTGATAGCAGCACATACACTCACTGGAGAGTCACTTGCTCCTGTAAGACTGGGGGTGTCTTCCCTGCTCTGTGCTCACCAAGCCCTGAGCTGTGCATGGCTGGGGTCCTCTCACACCCCCTGCCACAGGCCCCGGGACCTGCGAGGCCGGTGCTCCGCCCGGGGTCACTGGTGTGCTGCACAGAGGGACACCACGTAGCAGGACCTCATCACATCTCTTGAGTTCTCCCTAATTAGTCATGATGAACTAATTTTGGACTTGTCTTTTACAGCCTTTAGACAGGGATGTTGTTTGGGACCTTTTGCCTCTTTATTTTATCTCACCTCTTATTAGCCTGTGGCAAAATTCCTGAATTACAGTTGCCAGGTTTTTCTTATCTGGTTATTTTATTGCCTCCCGTGGTTTTTAGTCTTCTTTATACCTTATCTTTAGATAGGTTTGTTCCTTCTCTTCTTGCTCTTTGGTCATGTGTATGAAATCCCATATGTTGCTCCTCAGCAATGAACATATGCTGCTCTTTAATCACCTCGCTCATGTGGTTCTTGTGGTGCTCTCACACACGTGTTCCTGCTCATCCCAGGCTTGGTGTTCCTGTTGCACATGTCCATCCTGTGAGGAGGGTACATTCTCCAGCAGGTGTAGCAGGTGGGAGACCGAAAAGCAAAGGGAACCCTTTGCAGGCAGCCAAGGCAGAGGGCAGGGACAGATGAGAAAAGGGAGAGGAGGAAGCAAATTGCTCCTGAAAGCAGCAAATTCCTGCTCTCAGGAGGGGGTAGAGCAGCAGCAGAAGACTGGCAATATAATGTACTCTCATAATATATCACATCTACAATACATATACATCTGCACATTGCAGTGCACCATACAATGTACATATATATGTGTGCAGTGTACAGTAGACAGTGTTAGAACTGAGCCAGGACAAGACTGGTTATTAGAAAACTGATACACTGAAAAACAGTTTAGCAGCTCTTGTGAGATGAAGATTGTCTTGACTCTTATGTGGATAAAAAGTGGTGCCTGGTTGACTTTTGGTGAGGAGCAGGAAAATGCATTTACTGGTTTCTATTTGTGTGATCAAAAACAACCCAGCTGTTTTGGGCATCGTTCACATGGTCTGTGAGGACCCTGCATGAGCACAAACCTGAGGTTAGGACTGAATTTCTTTTTGGCTTTGAAAAAAATGCTTTTAAACTAGTACATGTTACATCTTCTAGCAAGATGTGAAGGGCCCTTAGTGAAAAGAATGTAGACTGTGAAAATGTTGTGATTTGTTAGTTAAGCTTGTAAACTTGATGGTTTGAAGCATCCGTTCTTTATGCCTCCCTTCTTTATGCCTCAGTTTTGTGGAGGGCCTTCCTGTGAGGCAAGAAAGTGCAGTGTTTTAATCTTTTGGTCTGTATTTAGATTTCCCTGCATGGCATCTCATTCCAGAAATGGACACAGAGGAACAGCTGTCACCTGGGAGCTAATTTATTTCTGTGTAGCATGCAAATTATCTTTTAAATAATTAGAGACTGCACCTAGCAGTGAATTTCCTCACTGATTTGTGTTCGGTATAAGAGCTGAAAGTTAACCCCCTGGTACTGGATTTCCTGACCAGACTGTGCCAGTGCCATTCTCAAATTAGCATTAACAACAGGCCCTGGAGACCCAGCAAACCTGACAAAGTCTCCCCTTCTGGCTGTGTGCCTGGAGCTGGGGCTAACGGCAATAATGAGAGAAATAACATTTCCTTTGGTCTGCAGAAAAGTTCTGTTGATTTTGGTATGCCTTTAATGGGAATAAAAGCTGCAGGACTTGACCCACAACCAGAGGAAAGATTGGTCACTGCTCTGCCTCCTCCCCTCAGTCCTGGGCTCTGGAGGAGGTGAAGCAGGGCAGTGGACACACAGCACCCAGGGCTCCACTGGTCCTGCTACCCCAGCCCAGTTTCACGGGGGGAAAGGAAACCATAGCCCCTGGATATGCCAGATGTGCCCCCAGTCACACTGTGACTGATGTGTGTGTTCCACCTGCTGCCCTTTCAGACTTTAGGTTCATGCATGTCTCAGCCTCACAAGCAGGATCAGGAAAAGCTAGCACGGAATCAGCTGTCCCTGGGCTGCACAGTGCACCAACACATGGGCCAGTGTAAGCTTTTGTGGGTCAGACACTCCCACTCTGTTACACTGTGTTCACAGCTCATCAAAAGCCTCAAACGCTTTGGAATTGATTTATTTTTTTTTTTCATGGAAACAATGCTTCCAGCTCTCATAGTTAAACCAGCCAACACTGTATCTCATGGGTCGAAATAGTTTTAAATTTTCTTTTCCTTTCTCCTCCTTCAGCACAGGCACTGTGGACGTTTTTAAAGGAGGTCTTGGTGCAGCTCTCAACTGCACAGTTGATATAACTGCTCCTCAGAAGGCCTTAGCTGTGATCCCAGTGGTACAGACATTAATTAATATAGTAACAACAGGTATTGGTCTCTCTCAAAAATAACTGCCTGTGGCTGAGCTTCTGCAGCTGTATTTGGGCCTGATTCTCACAGGTGTCAGGTGTTCCAGCATCATTCAGAGGCACCTGGGGGTGGCTCAGTTCAGCACTTGGCTAGACCTGGGTTTAAGGGGCCACGCTTTTGTTTCTACCTGTGCAAACAAGAGCTGAGGAAATGGGCTGTGGAGCCAGAAGATGACCACGTGTGGTCAGACAGCTGTCTCTTCCAACTGCCCCACAGTGGGATGCACTGCATCCCTCTGGATGTTTTACAGGATGCCAAGGTCTGCTGGGCAGGTTGCAGGGCCTTGGACAGGCAGTATTTACTGACCAGAAAAGTCTCATCTTCATGTGTCCTTGGGCTACAAGAAAAAGGCCCCATTGTCCTAGTGATGGTCTCCCTTCCATGTGCCTCGTGCCAGGCAGTGGGTGTTCTCCCTCCACCTGGGCTTGCAGCCAGTATGGTCCTGAGCAGAGAGGCCTTACAGTGCAGTTATGCCATGCCAGGGCAGGAAAAACCATAGGAACCAAAGGCACAGTATCCAAAACCTGAGGATTTTTGTATACAAACCTTTTGTCACCTGTGAGATGAGCAGCATTACTCCCTTGATTTGGAATCCACTTCAGGAAGGAGTTTCTGTAATTTTTATTTATTTCCCATCAGCCTGTATCTCAAAAAGGCTGAACTGGAATTTGAGGCCCCAAGAACAAGGCTGTTTCTCACAGGGAAGACTTCTCCTGAAGGAAGAAGAAAGCAAATTCCAGTAGTTTAATCTGAAGTATAGCACTGCATGCCATGATCCTTCCCTCCCTCACTGACTGGAAAGCCTTTGGATTGTTTCCATTGCCCTAGCAGCAGATAAAAGAGGCGTGAGAAGTCTGAAACATTTTTTTTTCTTTTTAAGCTTGCAGATTTGTTACTGGTCATCAGTCCTCCACACTGCTTCTCAGAGGAGGAGGTAACCAGCCAGTGACCCCCTTTTGTGTTCTCCCGAGGCAAAGGCAGCTGCAAGGCAGTTGCCAAGTTATGGAACGTGTCCACAGAGCAGTGGAATCTCCCTCTGCTGCATCTTAAGTACAAAACAGATAATTAGAGGGGTCTCATGATACTTGGCAACCAAATGGATGCTCACTGGCATCATGCCTTTAATATGAGGTAGAAGTGTTTCATGTAGGCTTCATTTGGCATTAACAAAAAGCAAATCTTACGGAATGCATAAAAATCTGACCCACTAGTTTCTAAAATACTTAAGGAGCTTATTTCACAAATGAGGTGTGAGTGGCTTTTACTTAGGAGTTTGTAATGCTGTATTAATGAGCTTGTTGTCAGCTATGACCTACAGAAGATGATGGTTACATCTCAGCCATGTGGCAGTGACAGTGATGCTGAGGTGAGGGTGGCACAGGAGGGAAGGTGTGAAGAAGGGTCCTGTCAGAGGTGCCATCGTGCCAGTCGCTTTCTGAAAGGTGCCCTCTGAAAGGCTGTGTTGCTGAGCCCTCCCCTTCTCCTGTTTCCTGCCATACCTGTGCACCGAGCTTGCTCTCCGGGTGATGCTGTTGGCTGGTCAGCAGCATCCTGCTGGGATTTAACCCTGGGTGAAGCAGCTGCTGGACTGAGAGTGCTGAGTGACCCAGGCGGTGTGAGCAACACCTGAAACAGGGTTCTGAGGGCTCTGCTTGTTCTGCTTGTCCCGTGTGTAGGTTTAGTTCTTAAGAGACATGTGCTTTTAGTCCCTGCACTTACCTCCCTTTGCATCCTGGGGCCTGGATAACAGCACTGGATGTTTCCTTGGCTGCTCTCCTCAAACCCTGACTCTTACTCTTGTGTTGTGTTTTGCATATTGGCTGTACAAGCTAAATGCTCAAAAACATTTTGAGCTTCATGAACGGTATTCACTTATTTTGAAGTAACCATTTAGCTTTTTCCACTGAAGTTCAATTCTCACATCCTGATGCTGCTTACATTAGGCTGAAGGTGATTTATTAAGCAGTGTCATTCAATGAGACTGTAAGCAGAAACTCCACACTGGACTGACTGTTTATTGACCCAATGCTAATAAATCTCACAGTATAACAAATAAATCAAGAAAAAGAACATAATTTGATGTTTTTGGCATTATTGTTAAAAGGACTAGATAAAGAGATAAATCTGTTACTTGTAGGCTGGATACTCAGTGATTATTTAAACATGAAATGCATGCTACATAGAAAAGCTGGTTTTAACCCAGACTTTCCAAAATGAGGAGTGCTTGTTCATTAAGAGAAACATTAGAATGCCCTGCTGCTGTCTGGAGTCTGCTGGATCCCACACCATTAGCACACTGGGCTTACATTTAAGGCATTCCACCTTAGGCTTCTGTTCATGGTGCAGACGGTGAGATGTTTTTCTGCAGGGATGAAAAAGACTGAAAGGAACTGTGGCAGGTAGTGAGCATGGCTGAGAGAGACTAGTGCTGCTCTGTACACTCTGCAGCCTAATTAGAGGGGAATGCATGTGCTTTTTAGGAAGAGAGAGACAGGACTGGAAAGAAGAACATGTGAAGGGATATCAAAGCACCGCCGGCTTTCTCGCTCCCGAATTAACCACTAACCCCACGGTGCCCTGGTACAGCTGTACTCACAGACCCAATCAATACCAATGGCTGGAGACAGATATTAATGGAGTTCTAAAGGAGCAGCTAACTTGCTGATGAAAGGCCATGTTACTAAGAAACCCCACGGCCAAATTAGTAAGTGAAAGCTCATCAACTGAACACTACCACATTAATTTGCAGTCAAACCTTGCTGATTCATCCTAGCAATTATGCAAACCATTATGAATGATTAAACTCTGAATCCATAAACAGTTGCAGAAAAGCAATCATACTGCTGCACACAGCCTATCTGATGATTCTGTACGTCAGGTTTAATTTCCTTTTAATTGTTTTCCATAATGCATTACACGTGGAATAGTACTATGTGAGAAAGTGCAGTAAGCCTGATGTCAGGGTCAGTCACAAAGTGCTCAGGGAGAGTGCAGACAGCAATGCTTCTGTGTCAGCTTTAAAGAGCACAGAGTTTAGAAAGTTTAAAGGGCAGTTCAGTGGGAATCACCTACACCATAACTGCTATGATCTGGTGAATAACCTAAACTTTACCAAAGGCTGGTGCTGAAATAACGGAGAGTCTCTCCTGAGGACACTTAGAACAGGAAAGGGCTGCAGCATCTCAGTGCCAGGATCTGCCTCTGGGTGCTCTAATGTAACATTCCCAGGATATTAAAAAGGCAGCAAACAGCACTGGTTTATCAGTCAGGATGGATCACCAGCGCTGGTGAAGGGAAGGTGCTGGCAAGTGATGCAGCGTCACCCCCTGACGTCAGCAGGTCCCTGCAGCAGCCCCAGGTTGCTCAGGGGCTGTGCCAGGGGAGCAGGATCGTCCTCAGCAAGGTCTGGATTCCATGGCCATTTTTCTGGAGCAAGAATTGCGAGAGCAGTTGCCTGCCCTGCACTCTGGTTTGCCATTGCAGCTCCAGAAAAGAGGGGGTTGTGAATCACAGCTTCTAACCCAGTCATCTTCCAAAGAGAAGATGCTGTGGGTTCTGTGCAAAGTGGTAAAGAAGCACAGGCTTCCTTTCCAGGATTTCCTTCGAGCCTGTGAATTCCTGGGCAGATTCACTTTGTGAAACTGCCCAGTGGAGTCAGTCACAGATTTGTTGTCCATAAGACTGTTTACCAGGAGTGAGTAAAGCACCTGGGCAAACAGGTGTTCAGGGAGCAGAACTGCAGAGCAAAGAGCTGAAGGTCCTTCTTGCTACAACCAGGGCTCTTGGTTCAACACCTGCTTGGCTGTTCAGCAGTTGTAGGCAAACATTAGGAAGTTGCAGGCCAGGGGACATGTTATGCCCTTTGTGCTGAAGAACAATACTCTGAGGTGGTGCTCTAGGGGATTTTACACAAATTGGTCCTGCTTTTTACCTATGTAAACCTACATAAAGCTGTCTTTCAAAATTATTGGTCAGATGATATTGGCAGGAAATGCTCAATGGTTTTATTTATATTTTCCTTAAACTAATACTTGATGATTCCTGGTCTGGCTATCCAAAATATATCTGGAAATATTCTGTACCTTTTACTGGAATCACCGTATCTTTGTAATTAAGAGTCTCAAAAACATCCATATGTTGTCTCCAAAACAATGCATCTTAGGTGCTTGTGTTGGAGAAAAGACTTTTGCTGATCTGCAAGCTGTGGTTGGGAAGTATTGTCAATATGACCTGGAAATTAAAATAGTGCTGCATCCCATCCCTCTACTCTCCCTGCTCCTGGGAAGTGGAATTCCCTGCTCTGTGTAGGCACTCCTGGCATAATTGTGTTCCACTTGAGCCTGTGTCAGGCGAACAGCTTCCATTCCCTCTGTGCTTGTCCCCCTGGGTTGGTTCCTGGGGTCTGTGTAGCAGCAGCTTCTCTGCCTGACTGGGCCCTGCACCGGGGAGCTTTTGCCATCGTGTGCCAAAGGCACCACTGAGAGACTGCTTCCATAATCCACCAAAGCCATTCAAGATTAAGGGACCCAAATGTGCTAGGGAATAACTTTGTGTGTCCTGAGGTCTGAGGATTTGAAAATGGACAGTATCTTCCAGATGTAACTGGTACAGCCTGGAGAACTCTGCATTTTGAGCATTACATTTTCTCTCAAAAAAAGAAATTTAAACCCAAGAAAATGGACATCTAGCTTGAAAATTCCCCATGTTGTACAAAGTGTTGGAAGCTCCAGAGAGGAAAGGAGACTCTCCACTCCTTACAGATTAACAGGAGCTTAAATTGATCAATGACTCTGCTTATATTGGCTACTAAAAAGCCATGTGTGCTGAGGGCACTGCACTGACCAGAGAGACACTGGGCTTAAGGGCATGGAGGGCAGGGCACCGGTGCCTCATGGACAGCTTTGGGAGGAAACAAATGGGATTTCAAGAGATCTGCATTAAGGATTGTTTAGAGACATTAAATGAGGGTTGCAAACAGATCCAACCCACTTCATGGGCTGTCTGAGTCTCTGAACTTGCCCTGAGTGTATGTGTGTTGGAAGAGTGGGGGTAGCAGGGATGTGAGGAGTTGAATTTGGGTTTGTTGTTTCCATAAAAGCTCTGAGTAGCAGAAGAACAGCCAGAGGCACAGCATCCTCCACATATGTAATCAAGGACACACCAGTCTGCAGAGGGATTTTTCAAAGGCACCATCACAAGGTGCCACCTGCCCTTTGAGTCTTGGAAAATGCCACCTCATCCTGGTCTCACTGCAGGGAGAAGCAGCAGCGTGTGCCCCTGCTCAGGGGTCAGTGTCAGCCCAGAGCTGAGTAGCTCTCTAACAGAGCTGGTCCTCTTCCTCTGCCAGGCCTTCCCTGTCACAGGGTTGTAAATTATTTTAAAATAACTGCAATTACTGATCTTCTTTTTGTACTTTATACCTTGCTTTTTGTTTTGTTCCTGTACAAACCAAGAGTGTTATTCTGAAGGTTTTTCCTTCAGTTTTTGAGACTTTCTGGCTTTGCATCTTGCTGCTGGTGGTATATCCTGTGCCAGCAAACCTGACAGTCAGCGGGGCAGTGTCAGGTCCTCGCTGCCAGGACGTAGAACCAGCTTCCACAGGAGTGACTTCTTCTACAAATGTGGTGTGTTCCTACAAATGACAGGGAGAGTAACTATAGGCAGCTCTTGGATGGACAGCCACATGCACACACACTCCATTTTTGCTTGCCAGCAGTGCCCAGCTCTGTCTACTTTATTTATATCTTTTGCAAGGGGAAGGATTCTATGCCTTTTTTACAGGACACCACAAAATATTTCCTTCCTCCTTGCCTCTCATCTAATGTAGGCTACACCTCACCAGTGAGGCAGACCGGACTTTAAATATTGTTTGTCAATGAGAGGCAAGACCAGCTCCTTAGCAACGAGAAGGATGTCGCTCGTTGTCTTCTGGAGGACCCAGTTCCATCCCTCTCTGTCAGAGACGCCTTCCTGCCATCGCTGCCGTCGCTGGCAAGGCTTCCAGCAGGGCTCCCTGCTCGGAGGGGACCATGTTTGCACACCCGTTATGCCCCTGGCACCATTGTCATCTTGTACACGTTTAGCCTGATCGCTCTGGCAGGTTATGAAAGACTGAAGGGTGCAAACACATGTGGCAGATGCCGTTCTCATGCAGCGGAGGAGCCTCTGAGCCCCTGTTGGGAGCCTGCCAGCTCCATCTCGCACACTGAAGAGCATTATACTTCAGAGCCTTCCCCAGCTCGCCCTGAGGGACTGCTGCTGAAGTGGTAATAAAATTCAGAATGAAAGTCAACTTGTTGGTTTGGATTCAAATGGGTGTTTTCATTATTAAACTTCCTTTTAGCAGCCATATGTGGAGCTGCTCTCTCAAAAACACCATGTGCCCCCTGAGAAAGGTGATTCGAACTGAAAAGATAAATAGATGAAAGCGCAGAGCCGGCAAAGAAAGCAAACTGTTTCTGTGAGGTGAATCTCCAAATTGCTCTTGGAGGGTACAGTTCTTCAGGTTAAGGGAAATGAAGGGAGATGGGAGTAAATGTTGGGTACTGGGAGCTCCTTCTGGCAGCCTGTCTAGAAAACATGGACAAGGCATTCTCTGTTCCCTAAAAAAGAGCATTTTATTTGCATTAAATATTCCAAACTGAGCAATGAATTTCAGGTTTTGAGCTCCAAATCTGTGAATATTGACAGGAACAGTTAAACTCATGGTTATGAATGGAACTGGTAATGGTAGCAGGAATACACAGCACGCCTGAAACATTAATAAAAAGCATTTAATGCAACACCTCAGTGAGACAGGTGAGCACCTTAACTGAGGTAAGGCAGTTGGAAGATATGCCTCAGTTGAAAGAGGAAATCACCTCCTCAGAGTTACAATTAAAATTAAGATACCAGCTTGAAGACAAAACATTTGGCTAGTGGAATGTGGCTTTTAGCAGGGCATATCAGTAAAAATAGTGTGTTTAATTACCTTAATGTATTCTTGTATAATACTCCCCTTTCTCCTTGCTATCTGATATCAACAGTAAGTTAAAGGTTTGTGTTGGGTGGGGGTTTTCTTCTGAAATTAAAGGGGGTTTAAATATTTGAGGGATATTGCATTCTTGTCTAGGTCTCTGCACACATTTCAGGTGTGCAGTTACTGAAATAAAGATCTGTAAAGCTGAGCTCATCCTTTCTAACCTGCATATCCGAATGAGCCAGTGGTAACTCCTGGGCTGGGCAGCACTTGTGTTTGGAATAGTGTCCGTAAATATTTATAGTGAAAATGCCTATGGGAGAGAGCCCTGCTGTAGATTCCGAGGGGCAGCCCCGGCCAGCCTGGCACACAGAGAGGAACAGGGTGCAGGGACAGAGAGGGGCCGAGCACGTGAAAACCCAGCCAAGCTGTGCCAGACACACAGAGCCTTGTTAATGGCACAGGAGAGCTGAGGTGTAGTTCAGAGCAGGAGGGGAAAATCCTGCCCCTGGATGGGGAGGAAATAAAATCCGCAGAGAGGGAACTGCACGTTAGTTCTCTGTAGATAGAATTATTGAACTCGTGTAGCACCGTTTAAGTTGCCTTATCCAGATGTTCTTTTAGAGACCACACAGCTGGACCAGACAAGAGCATTTGTGTGCTCCTGGGGCAGTGCCAGGGCCCTGCTGCCATTCCAGAGGCACAAGTGTTGGGCACAGGGTTGCCAATGTCCTCTCCCAACTTCCTGGGTGACCCTGGTGACATCTGTTTGGTCATTACAGGGATGAGTGCGGGGCACCTCCTGACTGCAGCGAGCATTAACAAGAATTACACACGCGTAAAAATTATCTTTCGTTATAAAGGGAAATAAATCACAGCTTTGTAATCTGGCTGCCTCTGGTTATATTTACAGCCATGCGGTTCTGCATGGAGCCATGTCCTCTCCATCCTTTTCCTCCTTTTTCATGGAAGAATGCTCTCGTAAATGCTGTCACTGAAAGAAAAAGTTACAAGAGCTTCCTCCTAGAATCCGTTCAATTTAGCTTCATCACAGTAGCGCAAAGAACATATTGCAGCGCTGTGGTGGCCTGTTTTTCTGGCTTTTATTAATCCAGAAACCTTAATGATGAACAACATTTGTGTCATTGTCTACACAAATTTAATTTGTTTATGCAGCAGTTCAGTTAATCCTGCAATCTGCTTTTCTCAAATGAGGACAGATAATGGAGACACCGTTCTTTACAGGTCTTCAGGCTTTTAAATTCTGATAAAATCAGGATTCTTCACTGGGTCTTGCCACAGCTCTGAATTAAGCCACTTTAAATGTAATTACTGAAGCTGGCTGTACATCAGGAACATCCATTAAAAGAATTGATTGACCATGCTGTTACAGGAGGCGTTTTATGAACAAACGATCATGATGGGTCCAGAACTGTAATTTATAAAGGCAAAAAAGCAGGTAAATACTTTATTAGTGGTTAATGAGAGGTTCACAAGATAACTAAATTTCTTCTTTTTTCCCCAGCTACTTCAGGGAACCTTGGTCCATGGCCATCTATCACGATCGGTTTATTGATCTCCAGAAGGAGCTGCGCCAAATCCTGATGTCGGAACAGGTAAGAAAAACGACCGCCGAGTGCATTTTATTATTTAGGCAATTTGTTAGTGTTGTTCACTTCGGTTTCTTCTCCCATCTTTCTCCTGAAGCTTTATGCTTCTGTTTAGCTCTCTCCTCTGGGAAGCCTGAGCAGACCGTGTACCTCACGGAGGGGGGTCACCAAGTACAGCACATGGTTCAGTTTTGTTGTTTGGGCATATTCTCAAATCTGCCAGTAGAACTTGAAGTCGCTTTGTTTTCCTTCACAGCATTTTTGCATTATACCTGCAATTTAGTACAACTACACAGCAGAATGTGGAGGCTGGCTTGTCTAGCTGTCCCCTTGGGTTTAGTAGTGTTCCCTAACAGGAACTCACTACAGCCCATCCCACACCCGCTTCAGCTGAGCCCGTGGGTAGGTTTTTCGTTGTAACCCAGAGTGAAAGCAACTGGCTTTTTCAGTAGTGTGTGGATGTCCTGAATACGGGTGCAATTGAAACGTTTGCTAATGCTGTTCATAGCTTTGGCATTAGCACCATAGACAGAGGCACAAAGCCTCAGCAGCCTGTAACTTTGCCTGCCCAAACTGCAAAGCCACTGCACTCTGTGGCTGTTAATGGCAGGTGTCCAACAGCCCCCGGAGCTGCCTCCCCCACCCCCTCAGGAACTTTCTGGCTGATCCCAAACAGAATTTGAGTTCTCATCTCTATGCCTCCACCTCACTACCTGGGACCAGCCTACCCTCCCCTGCTCGAGCTGCCTTTGCCTTTGTTTAACCCCGCACGGTTCCGGGTGGCAGCCGTGGGGTTTAAGTACGTGCTCACAATTTTTAACTGTGCAGAAAAGGAACAGAACCGAGTGTTGATGGAGGCAGAGTGGCAGGAGGAAGGCAGGTTGTGGGGCCCGTGGCTCACCCAAACCGCCGTGCCCCTGCTGCTGTGTCCCAGCTGCAGCCACACGCAAGCTTGGCTCTGCCTCCTCCCACAACGGCTCCAGGCAATTTGCTTCCTGTTGTCCTGACCCAGAAAGTGCCTTGGTGCGGTTTAATTTAGATTCTCTTGAAAGACATCTATAAAAGAAAACAAAATGAGGTTGTGTGCAGAATGGGGGGCCTGATGTGAAGTGGGGTTTTTTGCCATCATTCAGTTGCATTTCGCATGCTCTAAGTGTGAACAACTTCAGAGAGAGGGGAATTGGTGCCCTACAAATTAAGGATTCACTCGCCTTACCATGTCCTTGTGGTAGCAGTCCTGACACACACAGTCCCCCTGCACAGACTGGAAGCAGCTCTGAGTCAGGATTGCTCACATGGATGTAAGGTGATGGTATCTGCATCTGAATGCAAATTAGGGGGGTTGGATTTTTATTTGGATTTTTTATGGTAATTTTAACTATATTTACTAGATATCACATATATGTGTTTTCATTGGGTGTTCCTTCTGGGCACGTTGCCAGATACAGATTAGGTACCCTGTGCTTATGGAATCTCTTTTAAATGCCTTAGGACTGGCTGTATTTCTATATGGAGTAAGAGACTGTCTTTGCTTCCTGTTGCTCATATTCCAGTTCACTTTAGCACACAGAAAAATTACTGATGAAATGTAAAAATGAGGGAAAAACACCCCTTTGAAAGAGATGTTTAAGAACTGTGAACTTAAGTGCACAGGACTCAAGACATTTCTGGTTACAGTTTCCAGAGAAACTGGAAATCAGTGTCATGCAATAGCGGTAACATTTACAGAAACGTTTGCTGGTAGAAGCAATAACTGCACAGAAAAGCCAGTTGCGGCGGGGCCGGGGACTGTGCGTTCAGCCTGTGCCGACACCGTCACCAAGGCCGCCCTCGCTGCGCGGGGCTCTCGCGGGGCCTCTGGCGCAGGGCGTGTTTACCCCTCGGGGAGCACAGCCATGTGTTTGTGCCGCCGTGCGCGGCTCCGGCGATGCAAACAGGCAGATGGCAGGGCCGGGGTCTGCACCTCCATCAGCTGTCGGATGCTGCCGCACGCCGAGGGCACACGTGCCGCGCCAGACCTTCCGGAACAGGCGCTTGTCCTCCGTCAGGAATAACGTCCAGCTTCTCCGGCCGCAGCTGAGGCTGCAGACTGGGTTAAAAGCCACAGTAAATTGGGCACGGGGTAGGGAATTCCTTTGGCTAAACCCGTCGGACAGTCTATGTCCGGGACAGCCGGGGGCTCCGCGCAGTTCGGTTCCACACAACCCTTACATCTGCATCGTGTCACTTGGGAGGGAGGGATGAACAAACAGCCGAGCACCACCGGCCCCAGGGTGCACTCGGTGCCACCAGTGCGAGCCCCACTCCGTGCTCAGTGCCCACTGCGTCCCGGCCCCGACACGTTTTTGGTCCCCGCCGCATCACCGGTGTGTGCCCCGAGTCCGGTTCGGCCTCTGACGCCTCTGTGTTGCAGGTGCCCGTGCAGTCCCCCGCCGCCGAGCACAGCCCCGGCCCGCCCGCCCTGCGGGAGCCCATCCTGCGCTTCCTGCGCCGCCACCGCGCCCACCTGCCCATGTACGCCCCGACCGACACCTACGGACCCCTGCGGACCCGGCCCGCGGCAGGTGAGAGACGGCGGGGGAACGGGGGTCGGTGTGCGGGGCACGGCGCTCGGTGTGCAGCCCCAGCGGTGACGGGGCTCTCGGTGTGCAGCCCCAGTGGTGACGGGGCTCTCGGTGTGCAGCCCCGCCGGGCAAGGGGCTCTCGGTGTGCAGCCCCGCCGGGGAAGGGGCTCTCGGTGTGCAGCCCCAGTGGTGACGGGGCTCTCGGTGTGCAGCCCCGCCGGGGAAGGGGCTCTCGGTGTGCCGCCCCGCGGGAATTGGCTCTCGGTGTGCAGCCCCGCCGGGCAAGGGGCTCTCGGTGTGCAGCCCCGCCGGGGAAGGGGCTCTCGGTGTGCAGCCCCAGTGGTGACGGGGCTCTCGGTGTGCAGCCCCGCCGGGGAAGGGGCTCTCGGTGTGCCGGCGCGGCGGGGGGGCGGCGGCGCGTGCCCGCGGGCCCGCAGCTGTATGCTAATGCTCCGCGGGCCGCCCGCCCCGCCCCGCCGCACGCCTGTCCCACCGGGCGGGCGGGGCGGCCCCACGACCCCCCCGCCGCCTGGCCAGGCCCGCAGGGGGGGGTGTCCGGGGGAGCGGCGGACCCGGCGCCCCCCGCCCCCTCCCTTTGTGCGGGAGGGTCGCGCAGCTTTATGCTAATGCCGCGCACAAAGGCGCGCGCGGGGGGGCCCCGCTCGCTCGCGTGCCGCCCGCGTGCCCCGCGCCCCCCACAAAGGGCCCCGCGGGGGGGGCGCCGCCCGCACGCGCCCCCGGCCCCGCCGCGGCTCCGCGGCCCCGCCACCTGCGGGACAGCGCCGGGCCCCCCGCGCGTACCCCGCGCGGCCGCGGACAAAGGGCCACGGCAGCGGGGCCGCGGCCCGGGGGTCGCCCCGCGGCGGCTGCACCTGCCGCGGCCGGGCCGGCGGCACCGGCACCTCGCGGCGCCGGGCGCATCCTCGGGGGCTCCGGGTGTGTTTGCTTCGACACCGACGGTGGCGTGCGGGAGCGCGGGGACCCGCCGCACGTCCCCCGCCGCGCTTCGTACCCAAAGCGCGGCGGGGACCGCGGGCCTCGCGTAACAGGTTCGGGTACCGCCGGTCGGGGCTGCGGCGTTCCCGCCCCGGCCCCGCAGCAGCGCGGGCTCGTTCCGCTCTCGCAGCTGCCGGGCTCGGCCGGGCGCCGACGGCCCGTTCGTGATTCCTCCCGCTCGCTTAGACCCGTCGTTGGGCACCTGCTGCCGCCGATAGGCAGCACCCCAGATGGGCAGCACCCCCGGCGGGCAGCTCCGCTCCCCCTTGTGCCGCCGCCGCCACAAGCGCCGCTTTCGCCGCCCCCTGCGCCGAGCTCCCCGCGCAGGTCCGCCCGCCGGGAGCGGCCGGCGCTCAGTGCCGGGGGCGGGCGGTGCAGCGCGGTGCCGTTCCCAGCTGGCAGGCGGGCGGGAGCGCCCCCGGTGCCGCTCCCGGTGGCGGTGCGGGCGCGGGGGGCGGCACACAAAGGCCGCGCGTGCCGGGCGGGCGGCGCGGGGCGGGCGGGGGCGGGGCCGGGCGTGTGCCGGGCCGGGCTCAGGTGCGGCCGCGCCGCCGCCGCCGCCGCTGATTGGCCGGTGCCGCCGCCGCCGGCCCGAACAATGGCCCCGACCCGCTTAAAGGCGGCGGCGGCCGCGCCGCGGGCAGAGCGAGGAGCTTTCGCCGCGGCCGCCGCCGGCCCGGAGCCGGCGCCAAGATGCCCCGGGGCTTCCTGGTGAAGCGCAGCCGGCGGCCCACCCCCGTGTCCTACCGGGTGCGCTGCTGCCGCGAGGCCGCCGCCGGCCCGCCGCTCCCCGCCGGCGCCGCCCCGCCGCCCGCCTGCCCCGCCGCGCCGCCGCCCCCGCCGCGGGACTCGCCGCCGCCCGTGCCCTTCGGGACGCCCGATGCCGCCGTGCAGGCGCTGTACAGCCCCACGCGGCCCGTCAGCAGGGACAAGTACCTGGAGCGCGGCTTCAGCCTGGGCTCACCCGTCTCGGCCGAGTCCTTCCCCGCCCCGGCCGTGCCCGGCACCATGGACCCGCTCCTCTTCGCCCCGGCCGAGCTCAAGCTCTGGGCCGCCGCCGGCCACGTCGAGCCGCCCGCCGCCCACCCCGGCCCCGGCGGAGCCCCCGCGCCGCCCGCCCCGGCCGCGCCGCCCGCCTCGGGCCGCCCGCCGCCCAACAAGCGCCCGCCGGGCGCGGCCGAGCCCGGGCGGCACAAGGGCCCGTCGGGCAAGAAGACGAAGGCGATCCGCAAGCTGACCTTCGAGGACGAGGTGACCACCTCGCCCGTGCTGGGGCTGCGCATCAAGGAGGGCCCGGTGGAGGCGCCGGCCAAGGCGCGGGGCGGCTGCGCCCGCCCGCTGGGCGAGTTCATCTGCCAGCTCTGCAAGGAGGAGTACGGGGACCCCTTCGCGCTGGCGCAGCACCGCTGCTCCCGCATCGTCCGGGTGGAGTACCGCTGCCCCGAGTGCGACAAGGTCTTCTCCTGCCCCGCCAACCTCGCCTCCCACCGCCGCTGGCACAAGCCGCGCCCGCCCGCCGCCAAGGGCGGCCCCGAGGCGGGCCGGGCACCGGCCGCGGCCCCGGGCCCGGCGGAGGAGCCGCCGAAGGAGGCGAGCGGCGGCAGCGGCAGCGAGCGGGACACGCCGAGCCCTGGCGGAGCCTCGGAAGCGGGCTCCGAGGAGGGGCTCTTCGAGTGCCCCCGCTGCTCCAAGCGGTTCCGCCGGCAAGCCTACCTGCGCAAGCACCTGCTGGGGCACACCGCCCCGGCCCCCGCATCCGCACCGGCACCCGCACCGGCACCCGCGCCCGCCCCGGAGCCCGCTGCCGAGGAGCCGCCCGCCGCCGAGTGCCGCCTCTGCCCCGTCTGCGGGGAGACCTTCCCCAGCAAGAGCAGCCAGGAGCGGCACCTGCGCCTCCTCCACGCCGCCCAGGTCTTCCCCTGCAAGTACTGCCCGGCCACCTTCTACAGCTCGCCCGGCCTCACCCGGCACATCAACAAGTGCCACCCCTCGGAGAACCGGCAGGTCATCCTGCTCCAGGTGCCGCTGCGTCCCGCCTGCTGAGCCGCCCGTGCCTTCCCCGCCGGCCCCGCGCCGCTCCCCCGGGGCCGCCACACGATTAGCTTTAATACGGCTTGCGACCTGCTGGAATCTGGCTTTACACTTACCTTCCCGGGGTCTCTTTTTTTTTTTTTTTTTTTTTCCCTTTTTTTTTTTTTTCCCTTTTTTTTTTCTTTTTAATTATTTTTTTTTTAATTTTGTTCCTTCACTCCGGTTTTTATCGATGTGAACAGATCAAACTGCTCGAGAGAATCGAGCCTTTCCTTTAGTGTAGCCACAAATGCCTTGACTCTGCTGTTGATGGTCTCCAGAAAATGCTGTAGAAACTGCCTTAACTGTGACATGCCAACTTTCTGTTTCTGTTTGTTTTGCCCTTACTAAGGTAGCTCATGAGTTGACTATCTGTATATGTTGGTTTGAGTAATTATGTTATTTATTCGTTATTTATTTATATTAATTATGAAGATTGATATTATTTGATTGCAGATATTCTAATGTGCTTTTTTTGTCTCCCCGCCTGCCATTTCACTGTGCGTTTTAGAAGATCTTTTTTTCTAAAGGGATCTGCTAAAAAGGTTTTAACTTTTATACCTAGAATAACACATGATCTTAACCATTTTATCCCGTGCAACCAACAGCTCTTACTTTTAGATGCAATCTCTTTTTCTACACACATTATTTTCTTAACTGTTAGCTATTTATAGAGTGCTTCGATAGAACTGTTTCAACTGTATAATTATTTACTATTCAAATAAAATATTTTCAAATTCAAGCGTGCCCCCACCCCTCCTGCTTCTCCCTGCCGGGCTGGCCCTGAGGGCTCGGGGGGCTGGGACCCAGCCCCGCAGTGCAGCTGGCAGGGAGCCTCCGTCAGGGAGCCTCCGTCGCACCAGCCTGCTCCGCACCGTTTGATGAGATTAATTAAAAAGGAATTACCGGGAGGAGGAGAGCAGGGTGCGGTGTGGCCGCCCTGGGAAGGCTGCCCTGCTGAGCAAGGGGTGCCCTGGCTGTGGGCTGCAGCCCCAGCCCTGCCCCTGTCACAACTGGCACCGGGCACAGCCAGCCCCGTGCTCTGCTGCTGGGGACAGCCAGGGAGGAGCTGCCAGGGACCTCCTCTGGAAGGTGTTGCAGGGAGAACTCGAGGAAGGGCAGCACTTATGAGTGGAGAACTTGGAGATATCCTTGCCTGGGAGAGCCGTGCTGTGTGCTGGGTGGCTGCCCCATGTGCTCAGCACCGCGGTGTGGGGTTCAGGGGCTCGGTGGAGCAGTGGCATCCTGCTTTGGCTGTGGGCTGTGAAACCTGGCACATGGAATGCCAGGCGTCTGCGTGCCTCCTGGCAGGGCTGGAGTCTGCTCCTGCCTGTCCCTCGGCCCTGCTGTGGGATTTCTGCAGCATCCTTCAACAAGCGTATATATATAGGTAGCTCTTCAGGGCTTGTGTCTGTATGTGGGAATCGCAGGGGTTTGGTCAAAATGTAGTTCCGTAAGTTTGTTAGTGAAAAGTGTTGTAGTACCTGTGTAAGTGGGGAAGGTGTGTGCTGGGTCTGTGACACCCCTCTCCCAGGCAGCCGTTGCAGTGCACCTGTACAATCTCCCCCTTTGCCAGCAGGAGAAGCCATGGAGCCAACTCCATGGTGTGTGGTTCTGCTTGGTGTGTGGTTCTGCTTGGCAGCCCCAGCAAATCCCTGCTCCCAGACTGGTGTGTGAAGGGCTGAGCAGCTGCAGGGGCTCAGCATGGGCCTTGGGGCTGCTCCGTCTCTGGGATGGCAACACCTTTGAGGCTTTGGCTCACAGGAAGAGGTTTCCAACCTGTTCCTGCCATCTTCTCTCACCTAAAGGCTCCTGCCTGAGACTCGGCTGATTCACTGTGGGAAAGGAGCTTCCTGTAGGGAAATTTCCCAGGAATCGTCTGGGTATTTTTTGATATGGCAAAGCTTGTAGAGAAAGAAAGTCTTTCTAGAGAAAGATTTTTTTTTTTTCTTGTTCAGTCAGGCTAAACAGCACCAGTGCAGGTACACTCCTGCTGTCTTGATTCCTAGGAAACCAACTTGGTTATGCCAGGGCTGACTTCAGGCCTCGGCATAGCTATGGTTTTAGCTGTAGATTGATATACTAGAAAAGACCATGGCCCGAGAAACACAGGCAGCAAAACATGCCTGGCAAGAGGTGTGGTTTTGCTTTTCCTGGCTTCCCTGGCCTCAGAAAGCCCCAGATCCTGGGCTGTCGCAGACGGTGTCGCAGCTGTCCGTGGGCTGGGCTCTCTGCTCCCCAAGGGGACTTTGCCAGCACACGTGACTGTCCTCTTGGGCCACTGGACACTTTCTAGAGCAATGCCCAGTGCATCCTCACCCCAGAGCTCCATCCACGCCATCACAGCACTGTTCCTGATGAAATCCATGCTCGAAGCCTGTGGCACCAGCAGGCCACAAAACAACAGCTTCATACCGATGTCCATTTCCTAATCCAAGTAATCCATGTCTGTCCCCGTAGGAATCAGTTAAAATTTGTTGGGGCCAGAAGAATTTCCCAGGTTTGTAGAACTGTCTTGGTAACCATTGGCACCAATGATGTGTTATAGCTTCTGCTGAGGATTGCAGTGGAAAGCGTGATCAGTGGAGATTCTGTGTTGGGGAGGCGTAAGGGGAGGTGACAGTGGAGTACTTTGGAAATGGCTCCGTTCACAGTCATCCTGTAAAAAGGGTGGAATGTGCTTTTGGCGTCACTGGGCTGCAGCAGCCTGGGCAGAGCTACTGAGCCTTTATGTCTGCAGCCCTTCTCCCCTGCCTGCACTGCCGGGTCCTTGTGAGGGTGAGCACCGACTGCCCGGGGGGTTTTTGGAGAGGGTCCTTGTGAGGGTGAGCACCGACTGCCCGGGGGGTTTTTGGAGAGGGTCCTTGTGAGGGTGAGCACCGACTGCCCGGGGGGTTTTACAGGGAGCCATCGGCATCACCATTTTGTGTCTCTTGCCCCTCTGATAGTGAAGGGCATCGCGCCACCACGACAGGTCACAAAGCCACCTGCTCACACAAGCCTCCCTTGGGCAGTATTTTGGGGAGGGGTCTGTCCCTACCCCTCACCAGCTCCTCCCTTGTGCCATCCCCACTGCCCAGGCCCGCAGCACTGGACCTCTAGTGGGCTCAGCTCTGCCTCCTCCTCTGTGCCCATGAGACCCCTAAGCCCACCTGTAGCTCGGTGGCTACACTGGGAGCCCAGTGCCGTGGCAGGACCCGGAGCTCACCCAGCGCTGCTCACGGCAGCTCCTGGGAATGCAGGTGTGGCCTGGTGGGTGCCATATCCTTGCCATCCAGCAGCACGGGCAGCCACTGCTGTGCAAACAAAGCCTCCTGCTGTCAGCTAACAGATCAATTGCTGATGGCTCTCCATGCCTCCAACAGGAACAGGTTTGGGCACCACGGAAAACACTGATCTTGCCCCAGATGTGTCGTGGTGGAGGCAGCTGGTGCGTGGGTTGCTCACTCTGTGCAAACGGACAGAGGGCTCTGCCCGGTGCACACACCACCGGAGCCTTCCTCCTCTCCGAGCACACTGGAGCCAAATGCTGGTCTGGAATGGATTGTGAGCACACGGAAAGGAGCCAGGGAGGTTATTACAGGAACCTGCAGGGTCCTGAGAAATGCAGCATGGACTCTGTCCTGCCCCATGGGCATGGAGCTGGTGAGGAGCTGGGGCGAGCTGCTCCCCCCTGCAGGGGAGGAGCCTCCGCAGCCTGCTTGTCCACTGTAGGTTTTTAGCAATTTTTAGTACCAACGCCCCAGTCCCTCACAGCCATCAGCGCAGTGGGGCATCCGTCAGCTGCATTGCTGGAAGGACTCCCTGGGAAACATAGTTGGGCACGACCCAAGGTTTTGAGGGGTCCTGCCCTGCACCTCCCTGTCTGTTTCTTGGGTGGGCGGTTGGGAGGTGTCCGGGCTTTGAGGCGAGCCCAGAAACAGGACCGGGTTGGGCTTTTGCCTTGGGCTTCAAACCTCTTTCTCACACAAAATGTTTAAAAACATGTGTCGCCATTAATGAGCTGGGAAATGGCTCATGGAGTCACAGGTGTTTCTGCCCATTCGCTGCAGGGCATGTGGTGCCATCAGGTGCCATGGGGTGCTTTGGGGGTGTTGGTGCTTTGGGCTGGATGGGACAGGAGCTTCCTGAGGTACCCTGGCGAGCTCCCCTTGGGTGAAAGACCCGGGCATGTGGGTGCGTCCTGCATATTGCATTTAAACACCTCAGATCCTTCCATGCAGATAAAAAGCCTCATCAGGGCTTTAAATGGTCTTAATTAAATTTAGTTTACAATCCACATAACAAAGGTCTGCCTCTGGCAACATTTGGTACCTTAATCAGAGAGATGGACATGCCAGGCTGTCCTGTGATACCGGCTCCGGGCACCTGCGGGCTTGGTCCTTACAAACCGTTCCTGAATCCAAGTGCTGGGCTGCAGGGCCAGGGCACAGCCAGCGCTGCTCTGACTGTGCCCTTCTCCCCCGTGCAGGCAGCGAGGCAGCGAGGCTGGGCAGAGCTGGGCTGGGCAGAGCTGGGCACTTCAGCATCGGCGGCGTTGGGAGCTGCGACCCTTCCTCGGAGCACGCCCTCCCAACACGGTAACGGGGACGTTATTCCCAACAGCCAGGGCTGGTTAAATCCCCTGTTCCTCTTGGAAAAGAATGTCTCTTTTCAAGCACTAATAAAGCCCCTTTGCAGCTCTGAAGGTGAGGGTGCGTACAGCCCGGCCCATTCCCACGCCCGACTGAGGCTTGCCAGCCTTTTTTAGGGCCCAGGGAAGGTGACTGACAGGGAGGATTTAAAGCAGAGCAGAGGCTCTGCCGGTGCTGCAGGGGGTGCTGGGCCAGGGCCAGGGGAGAGAAGGGACATGGCTTGGCTGAAGATCAGAACAGGTTCTGCTTCCTCAGGGTACGGGACCACGGTGTTGTTTTATTATCTCATTTTACAGTTTTTCTTACTAAATTGCCTGTATTGCAACACCAGTGCAAAGACAAATGTGAGGAAAATGCTGTACAACTGGGGGGCTGAGCTAGGAGGTTTTTGTTTAGTTATATGCACACAGAAGAAATTCAGAATTTATTACATACAATACATTATATTTTACATTTGCCCCATCCATGGAAATATTCTGGGCCAGGTTGGATGGGGCTTGGAGCAACCAGGTCTAGCAGAAGGTGTCCCTGCCCATGGCAAGGGAGTGGAACAAGATGGGCTTTAAGGTCCCTTCAGAATCAGAGATTCTGTGATAAAGTAAATATAAATAATATATTCCTTTTATAGCAGTATATCCTATAATCTGTAAAGGTATACTTCAGAATATGTAGTCCAGTGTATATTACACACATTATATCAATGCATATTATATTATACAACATATACTGATATATAATGTCTGGTTTATGTTGTCTATCAGACAATGCATATTAGAAAACATTATGTCCAGTACATAATATCACATATGCATTACAGATAATTAGTGGTACGTTGCCAGTATTGCTGTAGTGAAACACCACTGTCTCACAGAATGCTTTCTGAGCTCTGCAGCCACGGGCTGTGTGCTGTGGAGGACAGAGTGCACTGCACAGTGCACGGGGGGTGTGCAGGTGCATACATGTGCACAGCTGGCATATGCACCATACCTGCATGTCAGACATGACCTAAAATAGTATTATTTATTGTATGTACATAGTGCATTGAATATTCCGTGATGCACATTATATGTGTGCAAAATATTGTATCGTGTATTATATTACACGTTCTTTATGGAGTGTTATATAGGATTCACATGTTGCTGATGTGATTTACACAATTTTCTTATGCAGTATGCTGTTATTTAGAATGTACATATATATGCACACAATATTACGGTTCGTATAGTAATGTTGTAGTTTATGTAGTGCTATGTACATAGAGCTACGTTATATGCCAGGGATGTGTGCATATATAGATATATGCATATATAATGTATATGTAATATGTTGTATGTACGTAACCTGAACCCCCTAGTTTGATAAAATTGTTAAATTTATATTGAATATCAATATTCTAAAACAAGTCTTAATAAGATAAAATATACAGTGCATATATGGTATAATACATTGTATGTTATATAATGCATATCACATTACATAACTTGTATTATACGAAGGTTATAGATTGCACGTATTATGCTTAATGTAATAACATATACACATTGTATCTGTGTGTATTTGCTAGCTATAATATATACACTATCCAGTTTAAACATATAGACATACACAATGTAAAATGTTAGATATATAATTAAACATACTATAGCACATAACAGATCATGAGATACATAACATGTTATATATAGAGAGAGCACATTAACAGATGTAGAAATAAGATAATACACATGAACATGGTAGGCATCCTCCTAAGGCTGGAAAAGAGTGGATTTAGATGGGATATTGTGAGGAAATTCTTGGCTGCGAGGATGGGGAGGTGTCCTGGCACAGGTTGCCCAGAGAAGCTGTGGCTGCCCCATCCCTACAAGTGTCCAAGGTCAGGTTGAAGCAACCTGGTGGAAGGTGTCCCTGCCCATGGCAGGGAGTGGAATGGAATGGGCTTTAAGGTCCCTTCCCGCCCAAACCATTCTGCGATCCCACAGTAAGTATAAACCAGTTATATAGTATTTTATTTTTTATTTTCATAATTATTATTGTCATTTTTGTGCCTGCTGCCGCAGCTGGTGGGGCTGGGGGTGCCTTGGCCCCGTGTTCCTGCCCCGTGCTGTGCTGGGCTGGCTCCGTGCCCACCCTGTGCCCACCTGCTGACAGGGGATGGGTCCCCACGGCTGTGCCAGCCCCCATCCTGGGGTGCACAGGCACCGCCCGGCCCAGGGATGCCAGTGCAGTGAGTGAGCACTGTGACCCCGTGTCCGGCTCCCGCCTCCTCTCCAGTTCCACAGGAGGGTGGCAGGTGCTGGGCCTGGGACAGGGATCCTCCTCAGCAAAGGTGGGTGGAAGCCGTGTTCCCAAGGACAGTTATTTCTGCAATCTGCCTCATCTGGAGCCAGCTGCAGTGACTCTACATTTCTGACGAGAGCACCTGAAAGCAATTGAGGAGAGAACTTTGTTGTCTCTCTTCAGCAAAGGAACAGAGAGTTCCAAGTGTCTTTTCTGACACTGCATGTGCAGCCCCCTGCATTTCCTTAAGGAATATCTCAATAGAATAGAAAATCACCATTAGAAACATCTTGTTTTTAATGCTGATGCACGTGGCTGGGCCACAGGGGATTGCAGGGAAACAGGTTATGGACAGTGGCCTCTGAGGGTCCCCGAGGGTCGATCATTGTGCTCAGCAACCACTGAGCCCCCTCAGCGCCGTGGGAAGGGCCAGGCTGGCAGGAGGTGCCCACCCTGCAGGGGTGGCAAGTGGCACTGCTGCTGGTGCAAACGGCACCCTGTGGGGTGAGCGGGGGTGTGACCGTGTCCAGTGCCTGTGTCAGTCACGGTGTGACACGAACACCCCACGAGCACTCGAGCCTGGAAACGCCGTTGCTGGTTCCACACCGGGCAGCCAGTCCTGCAGCCGCGGCCTCAGTGCTGAGGGACGGCAGAGTTTGTGCCGGTGCCGCCGTCACCGCGCCGTGTCCCGCAGTGACCCTTCCTGCTCCGTGTGAGCCAGCCCTGCACACCCACGGGCCCAGGCAGCTCCACTCAGCAGCAGCAGGGTCGAGAGCCACCACCCCCTCCCCAGAGGCAGAGCTGAGCGCCAGACCGGACCCAACACCTCCCACCCACCACCCAGGTAAGCCCTTCTATTGCTCTGTGGGGACATTTATTGTGAGCAAAGATTTATTAAGTTTGTGAGGGGCAACAGAGCGGCTTTGTCATCCACATCAGGGTGCAAAACCACAGCTGAGTTTATACAAATTAATAGGCTTTTGACATCAGGAAAACACTATTTCATCAGTGTTTTAATTTCTCCCTGAATTAGAGATGCATATTGCTCTAACAAGAAATGGCTCCTTACTCAGAAGGATGCCTTTGAAATTGTTTCAGACCAGCTATTGGATAACTAAGGGTCAGACAGCCCTGCCTGTCCAGCCCTGAAAGTAAAATAAATTAAAATACACCTTTTATTTTCTAAGTTCCTTCAACAACACAAAAACAGTAGAAAGCAAAACCCAAATGTGAGGCAGAAAATCAAACCAGCCATCCAAGCCCTGAGTGACGGAGGCTCCTTCCCGCAGCTGTGTTGGGTGGGTTCCTGTCAGCTCCACTGGTTCTGGCTCCTGCTCCCGGGGCACTGGGGCCTGGGCACAGATCCCACAGCGGAGCATGGAGCCACCTGGGCACCACTGGCTGTGGCTGGAACAGCGTCCTGCGTGCACAGCGTGGTCCCGGGCTGGCAGACGGACAGACAGACGTAACACCAGGTACAAGTGCAAAAACAAATGCCCAGTGGGGCATTTCCCAAAAATGCAATCCCTTCACTTAAAGCAACTCCCATTTCATTGGGAGGTGTGCGTGGGAGTATCCAGGAGCGACCGAACACCAGCAGGACATGGATCTGTGGCTGTGAGATCTCAGATTTTTGTTGTTTTTATAACACTGGGGATTTACCTACAAAAATTGTCACCCCTAGAAACCTACCACACGTGGAGACCGAAACACATCACCTACTGACAACATGAGCTCTGCTCACTACACCAGGTGCCAGGAGGACACTGCACGTCCTCAAAAGCCTTCAGATGTGCTGTCCTCTGGCTAGAGGTGGGTCACAGCCTGCTGCCCTGCTGGGACACAGTGAAGGGGTTACCCAGTTCTTCACTCTGTGCTGGGGAGGGTCGTGGCAGGAGTGTGGCTTTTGTGTTCTAGGGAGTGGTTCAGTGTGCAGCCGTCACATGCCATGGAGGGGCCACAGTGCTCCTGCAGTGGGACAGCACAGGGAGAGCAGGGACAGCACAGACTGGAGAGCTGCTCCCTCTTCCACCTGTGCTCCCAAGGGGAACATGTGCTACCTGGCTAGTCACAGGAAAACCTCTATTTAGACAGAATTCCCTAATGCACAGGTAAGTGCTGCATGGAATGACTAAAGCGATGCTCTAAGGGTACACTGGATAACTGGCTTCAGTGCTGGTTCATGACCCGTAGCTGTGGTGCCAGTGCCTGTGCCCAGGGGCTTGGGGCCCTTGCTCAGCCAGTGACAGCACCTGATCACCAGCTACCTCTGTCCCGGTCAGGGAACAGCAGTTTTACAGAGCAAAGCCCTCGTCCATCCCCTTCCAGACGAGCTCCCCCCAAAGTGCCCGTTCCGTCGCTCCCCTGGCCGGAGCTCTGTGTCCCGGAGCTCAGCTGGAAGCCTTGCTGAGAGCGCTGGCGGAGCGGCGGAGCTTCCCGGAGACTCTGCTCCTGGAGGCACGTGGCAGCGTGGGCGAGGGCGGCTCCGCCAGCTCGATGCCGATGGTGACAGTGAGGTCAGCGCTTGCACTTGTGGTGAGGCAGCCTGGAACACAGAGCGGGCAGGGAAAAACCAGGTCAGGACAAAAGAGCCTGTGTGCCTTGGAATAACCGCATGGCACAGCCCCTCCCCTCTTCCCAGTTCCTCCTCGGCATCACTCAGGTGAACCTGACATTTACAGGAGGAATTTGGCCAGGCACCTGAGGAACTGCTATATACTGCACTTCCTGGAGAAATCAGTGAGGAGCAGCCAGGCTGTGACAGGCCTCAGTGCCCAGGTGAGCGCTGAGGCCCCCGGCACCAGCCCCTTTGGGTCTGCACAGCCCCCAATGGCTCCCAGTGCTGCAGCAGCCCCATGGGACGGGGGGAGGATACTCCCATCCTGCTCACTTGAAGCTCCAGCAAACCCACATACAATAGTTCTGTGTGGATGATATAAAATTGTTTTTTGCTGTGTGTCACTAAGCAGCTCTTGTGTATTCAGTCTGTTACAGGGAGCTGGAAACGAGCTTCCCCAGCATGAGGACTCGCACAAAACTCCTGGAAGATGTCTGGTGTCTCTGATAAAAAAGCCCTAAAGAATCACAATTTCTTCCAATTTCACTCCGTGACAGGACACCAGGTACCCTCATTACTGGTGGCTCACCCTAGAAGGGTCTCTGGGAGCCTGGGGGCTACGGGGTGTCACCTGGGGTTACACTTTGTTGTTCTACAGTCTGGAGTTCCACCTCATTTATTCCCCATAGGCCAGTACAACCAGAGGCTCGGGCTGGCTGAGTGGGAGCAGGTGAACACAGGGCCTTTAACTGAGACACAAATGACCAAAGCCAGGTGCAGCTGCTCCCAGGGACACACCCTGCCTGCTCCTGCTGCTGGGGGTCTGACCTGTCCCAAGGTGCTTCCCAGAGGAACACCATTTCATCAGCTCCCTTGGGGAACAGTATTTTTAAACCGTGTTGCAATTCTCTCCCGAAGTGTAAACACAAGTTTTTTCCTACAGGTGGGAGGGAAGAACAGCCTTGCAGCCAGGTGAGGAGGGTGAAGGGAGGCTCTAAGCCCACACCAAAGGCCAGTGCCGGTGCCACTCCCTCTGAACTCCAGGGGGATGGTTGTGTTTGGCAGCACAGACCTATTTCCAGTTCAACACCTGGCTCCGTTCTCTGCCTGTGCCTTTATTTGCTGTTAGTTCCTGTGCCTGGCCAGTCCAGGGCTCTTTAATCCTCCCCTCACCTTTCCTAGCCCGGGTGACTCCCAGACATGCACAAAACACCCCAAAGCCTGGGCAGGGCCTTGGCTGAGCTGCCCCTCGGGCACAGGTGAGCAGGGCAAGCCTTGCCCTCCTGGACAGGTGGGGATGAGGCCGCGGGTCAGTGCGGTGGCAGGATGAGCCCTGCCCCTGTCCCAGGACAAAGACCCACGGGGGCTCTGCTGCGCTTTCAACACGAGGGGTGACCTGTTCTGCTTCAGCAGCTCTGGGTTATTTGAGCGACTCAAAGCAGGAGTGCAACAGCAGCAGCCAAACCCAAAGTGTGAGCCCCCTCAGCCAGCCTACAGCCCCCGTCTGCATCTCAAAGACAGCCATTACTTACCAGATTGGTACTTCCACACAACTGACTGAGGGGAAATAGCACATTTTAAAAAGGTGGAAAATGTGACTTAGCCTGTAAAGGCATTTTCTGTGAAAAATTCGGAGCTGTCAGTTTTGGATTAAAAACAAAACCTGTGGTGCTGCTGGCTGGGGAGAAAAGTGTGGGGGAGGGAAGGGCTGCGAGGGAGGTGTCGTACTTGACATTCCTGCAGTGTGGCAGAATGGCAGATGGTCAAAATAGTGCTGTTTTCCCCAAATGGACGAGCTGAAGCAACGCTCATGTGAGGGCTGAACAATGGCTGATGCCTGTGACAAGGGGGCAGGTGGGGCTGTGGCCAGGCACACCTAGGCCAGGAGCACCCGCAGCACATCCGCCTTGGAGCCGGAGCATTCCGACAGTCCCAGCTTCCTTCTGGCACGTCCCGAGCTCTGCAGCCCACCTTGCAGCTCCCTGAAAGCGCCGTGACTGATGGGGAGGTGGCAGCTGCGCAGTGAGCAAGTGACAACCGCCTGGAGAAAGGCTCCCATACCCAGTGTTCCCATTCCCCTCGTAGGCAGGCTGGCACAGGCTCTAATGACTTGGCCGCCTTGCCAGGGGAGCTGCGGAGTCGGAGAGGGGGCTCTGCGTGCTCGGCTGCGCCCATGGTCGGTGGTGGCTTGGGGTTGGGATGCTCCTGTGCTATGGAGGAGGGTGTTTGCTCCCTCACTGTTGTTTGTTTGGGAGTGTGCCTGGGCAATGTGAAATTACCAGCAGTGAAAACCAAACAGCAGCTTGTAAATACAAAATAGTAAATGATAAGGAAACCACAAACACCAGTTTCTGACTCTCATGGACCAGTGGAGCCCTTAAAATTCAGAACTCATCCAAACAAGTGGAATTTACACAGAGAGAAAAAAGCTGCCCGGCAGCTGCTCCCTGCCTGTCGCACGGGTGAACATGGTGGCAGGGGCAGCCCCACACAGCTCTGTGGGCACTGGGGACAGTGGCCAGCGTGGCTCCTGGCTCAGTGCCCGTGGCTGTCCCATCCCTGGTCACACACACCACCAGGCCCTTCCCTCAGTGCCCGTGTCCCTGTGCCCGGCAGCGGGGCCCACGCGGGGCTCGGGGCGCGCAGAGCCAGAGCGGGCAGGGACAGCCAGAGACAGAGCCAGAGGGGCCCAGAGCCACCCCGGCCGCACGCTGAGCAGAGGAGGAAGAGGAGGAGGAGGAGGAGAGCTGTCAGAGGTGAAGCACAGCGGCAGCAGCAGAGGGGCCTGCGGGAAGCGTCGCTCTTACCTGCGGCCATTAACGAGAGCGTTACACACTCTAATCTAAAGGGAGAGAACACAAAACCGTGTCAGTGCAGGAGCAGCACACCCGGGACCCGCTGCGCCAACGGCAGCCTGGCACGGCACACACCGGCACACGCTGGGCACCGGCAGAAGGGCAGCTCAGGAAGGAGAGTTCCCCTCAGCCCTCGGGGACCTGGAGAAACGGGGACCCACACGCTTCCTTCTCGGGTCTGTGGATTGAAACAGTCAAGGGAGGGAATGCTGGCAAAAATGGGAATGAATAACCATTGCACTTCAGCTTTTGCCAAACGAGCTGCCATGGGACGGTGGGTGCAGCTGCCTCGGCTCCACCTCCAGCACCGTTGCTGGTCACACCATTTCAAACTGTGTAAGATTTGAGGCTTCACAGAGACCTAAACCACTGGGACACTGCAGGCAGGTTAAAAACCCAGGAAATGAGCAGTGTAGGGTCTCTTACAGGTGAGGCCTGGTGAGGGAGGCTTAAGATTTTAAAATAAGTTCTTTGCAGGAGGGGATTAGAAATAGAGTTAGGAATATAGATAAAAACACACTTTAAATGAAATTGTTTTGTGGGAAACTAGAGAGAAATGGCTTATTGCATCTCAAATCCACCAGAGAGAACAAACCTCATTTCTCATGCCCTGCCTTGCCAGGGTAGGTGCTCTAGGAATGACCTTTCAGCCATTTCTCTCCTCCTGAAGTAGCTGAACACCTCTGAAAGCAAGGGTGGGTCTCCATGACCTGTAAGGATCCCGAAGCCTTGTATTTGAGAAGACCCATGAAGTTGTCACATGGGCTGTGACCTGTTCCAGCCCCCCATTAACCTGTCAGCCAGGACAGGGCTCTGGAAATCTTTGTTTTCCTTCCTAGTAAATGTGAAGGTCAGAAAATTCCAGAGAGAATCACTGTAGTAAATCTGCCCAGTGTTCCTGCTTCCCACTTCCAAGGACAGGCTCAAAGTACACTGTAAGCAGCATCCTGAGCCTGCGTGGAAGAAGTCATCGATAACTGAAGCAGTGGCTGTGCTAATCAAACACGTCCTGCAGTGCCTTGGAAAGCTCTAAGTGAAGCAGTAAGAGAATCTCAAACTACAGGTTAATCAGGGGCAGAATCACCCCTAAAATAGCATTCACAGTTTCCAGGAGGGAGTGCCTGGCACTGTCACAGGCCCAGCCTTGACGGTTTGAGGGATTTGGAAATAAACCCTAAATGTACACATCGAAGTTCAATTAGTCAGGACTTGGAGCAGCCGCTAATTAGTTCTGCACGGATTGGCCTCAACTTCAGCCAGGGGGAGCGTTGGGGGTTTTGGGGGTGTCACAGGTGGGGCAGCCCAAGCCCCTGGCCCACGGCCACAGGACAGCTCTGCTCCAGCTCTGCTCCAGCTCTGCTCTGGCTCTCCATGGCCACCAAGCCAGTGCCTCAGTGCAGAGGGAAAATGCAAAGGGGCCACATTGCCCGGAGCCTTCTCTGAGCTGACAGCTCGAGCAGCTGGAGCTGTCACCCAGCAGGAGAGATGGGCCTGTCAAGCTCATATTTTCTCCCATCCCAGCACTGATTGCTTGGAGAAACCCTCTCTCTCTGCCTCCTCTCCCGGAGATCGTAGCTGGGGGAGCTCCCTCTGAGCCAATCAATTACATGGAAAAGGCAGGGGCCCAGGCTGAGAGCCCTAATGTGCCCCTTCCCTGCTGGAGATCCCGAGGGAACGCCAGGCTTGAGGGAGAAGCAGCCCCAGCACCTGCCCTGCCTCGGGGACAGGTCGGCACAGGGAAAATGACCCCTGTGCCCAGAGCAGGCGGCCGCTGCTTTGCAGGGAGCTGCAAAGGAAGGATGCAACTTCCCTAGGGCTCTGCAGGGATCCAGACCCTCCAGAGCCAGGCCTGTTCAGCCACAGGAGCTACGGGGGGACAGAGCTGCTGCCCCAACAATTCGTGGTAACTTGTGACACTGCTCTGTTTAATGCCAGACCATTCCTGCCCCTCACAGGGACACTAAGGTGGCAGCTCTGTGGATGAGGGCAGGAAAGCCACAGAGGGAACGCTGGTAACAGAGAGCACAGGGGCAAGGAGCAGCTCCCGAATCTGCCCCCGAGGGCAGCCCAGCAGCGGCTGGGACAGAGGCTCCAGTCTGCTCAGGATGTGGAGCTACCTGGATTAAACAGAGAGGGAAAGCCAGACAGGTCCCTGCACCTCCTCCTGAATACTCACAGGGAAGGAGGAGAAGAGAAAGCCAAATCCTGCCTCCTGTGGTAACTCTTCTGGCTCCCCTGCTCCACCTCCCTCAGCTTTTCCTCTTTGTTCACTGCCTGGACAACCTCCACCACGGCAGCACCTGAGTTCCATCTCACCTGCTGAGCACGGGCTCCGTGCTAACGACTCAATTCCCTGTCCTTCCTCCCACATCCGAGGGACCCGTCCCAGACCAGGGAGGGCTGGGCACGGAGGATGGAGCCCACAGCTGCCCCTGGCAGACAGTGCCAGCGCTGCCTCCTCTCCTGGCGGCAGTAGCTGAGCCGTGGCTCCGAGCAGCCAGGACAGTCGGGAATTTCCTGAGTCCCAGGTACTAGAAATTAATTGTTCCGTTTCAGGCAACACTGACACATGGATCAAATCTGACCTTGGCACATGCCGCACGTGCTGTGCTATCGTGGCACAGCTACTCGCTTTCAGATGTGTGGTTTTTTACTATTCCCCAAAACAGGCAGAAATATTATATATGCAGAACCCAGAGAGACTTTTGTTCCACCTGTACACAGATCTGACAAAACACCCTACAAGGAAAACACCTTTTTTCAAGGAAAAAGATAAAAGCACAAAAAACCCAAAGAAGTAAAAAACAAAACCAGAAAAACCACACCAAAGCAAAAGGAATCCTGGCTCATCGTTACAAAGGACCATCAGTCTGGTTAATGCAATAGTTACTCTGGGTTTGGTTTTGTTTCTGTCAAAAATACATTTTAAATCTAGATGTCAAATTGAAATATTCCTTTCGCTTTAAAGTGGGAAAGATAAAGCTCAGCACTGACCAAAAAGTGGTTTAAAATAAACCAGATCTGGTTCCTTGTACTACAGGAACTTTATGCATGTAAAAGTCTTGGAGACAAAAGAAAAGCATGTGTCACCTTTACAACAAAAAGCCTGCAAAATCTCGGTTTTATGTAAATCAGCAGGCAGGCTCCCGAGGCTTTAAAACCAGGGAATGCTGAAAACCTCTATAGTTCCTCAACTCAAGTGTTGCTCCTGGGCAATGCCATAATATTCATTAAAGAATCCATTTATCAACAGATACCACATGTCTGAGTTTTCCAGCACAGTTTTCCTGACACTCCACTGAAAAGGATGCTTTAAAAACATTAAGCTGGAACACAAGAATCCGGGATGCTTTGCTTGCCCATTCCACAATATCCATTAGCAACTAAAAAAGCCAAGATTTACACTATATCCTCCCTGATAACGTTGAGCATTGTGCTTTATTTTCCAAGTCATTAGCATGCACAAGAATGACCTCATGGTGAACAGATGCACTTGGATATGGCAGTGATTAGATCAGTCCTCTCAGCAGTCAAGTGTGCCCGTTCCCATTAACCCCTGGAGTGCCAACGGCAGCGCTGCAGCTCCGGGGCTCCCTTCAAACAGAAACCTGCCCTGCGAGCACAAACCCCTCGCACAGAATCCTCCCATGGTGGGCAAGCTATGATTAGGCAGTTCCCCTGGAATACCTGGCCACTTCCACTTCCTAAGGGATAACACAACGCTTCTGGCTGCTGATCTTACACCAAAAAACCCCCAAGCCCAAGGCAGCCCTTTGAGCCACAGAGGCAAAGTTGGGGCGCTGCTCTATCTGTGTGTGCCCGCTTCAGCTTCACCATTTTTTTAAAGGACACACAAGTGTTTTGTTGAATAACTGTTTCTGGTTTTGGCTGAGGGAGCAAGAACAGCAGCTTAAAGCCCATCCTCTAAAAGGAGAGAAATCTGCAGAGGGAAAGGATGAGAATAATTCAGTAGTGTTGGATTATGGAGGATTTCCTGGGCTGCCTCTCAGACCCAGCCTAATTAAAATACAGCATGTAATGCACCAGTTTAACAACAAAGGGCCGTATTCCCAGCTTTTGTTCCTAATCTGCACATCCCCTAAATGAGTTCAGGGATGGCCATTCTGCCTACCCGGCTGCTTTCAGCGCTGAAGATAGCCAGGGCTATCTGTGATCCCGCAATAACCAGGGCTATCTGTGATCCTGCAATAGCCAGGGCTATCTGTGATCCCGCAATAACCAGGGCTATCTGTGATCCCGCAATAGCCAGGGCTATCTGTGATCCTGCAATAGCCAGGGCTATCTGTGATCCCGCAATAACCAGGGCTATCTGTGATCCCGCAATAGCCAGGGCTATCTGTGATCCCGCCCAGGGCTATCTGTGATCCCGCAATAGCCAGGGCTATCTGTGATCCCGCAATAGCCAGGGCTATCTGTGATCCCGCAATAGCCAGGGCTATCTGTGATCCCGCAATAGCCAGGGCTATCTGTGATCCTGCAATAGCCAGGGCTATCTGTGATCCTGCAATAGCCAGGGCTATCTGTGATCCTGCAATAGCCAGGGCTATCTGTGATCCTGCAATAGCCAGGGCTATCTGTGATCCTGCAATAGCCAGGGCTGTCTGTGATCCTGCAATAGCCAGGGCTATCTGTGATCCTGCAATAGCCAGGGCTATCTGTGATCCCGCAATAACCAGGGCTATCTGTGATCCTGCAATAACCAGGGCTATCTGTGATCCTGCAATAGCCAGGGCTATCTGTGATCCCGCAATAGCCAGGGCTATCTGTGAGCCGCGCGGGGAGTTTAAGGCTCCGCGCCTGGAAACAGCAAAGGAGATCAACTGGATGATTTTCCTGCAGAAAATGCAGCACCTGCCAGACTGTTGGTGACAGGGAGACTAATCCAGGGCAGGAAACCCACATCCGACCTGAGTCTGGGGGATGCATCCCCCGGGGCAGCATCAGAAAATGCAAAAACATGCAGTTCAAATCATTAGATCATGGTTAGCAACACCCCAGTGATGTGTGTCAGCGAGAGCTACGTGTTCAATTCATTTAATGGTCCTGATTTCTTCTTATGACTACTGAGAACAAGCTTCATTTTAATAAAAAGCACACTTACTCCTTGACCTTTCTGCTGCACACGTGTATTCGCAGCGCTGACAGGACCACACTTGAGTGGCATTAAGAATCAGATCAGATGAGAATTAATCTTAAATTTACCTGAGGAGTTTACACTCGGCAGGGTTAGCAGCACCAGCTGGCTTGTCACCTGTGCCAGCTCCATGAATCCCACAGAAACATCAAGGCTGGGAGAGATCTTCAAGATCATCAAATCCAGCTACCAACCCAGCACCACCATCATCACCCCTAAACCACGTCCCCAAGTGCCACATTCAGACACCTTCTGAACACCTTTAGAGGCAGTGACTCCAGCACCTTCCTGGGCAGCCTGTGCCAGTGCCTGACTACCTTCTCAGGGAAATTTTTTTTTTCATTTATTGCTCCCTGATTTCAGAATAGAAATTCCCTTTTTACATGGAGAAAAATGCCATCCGTGTTCCTAAGCAGCACACAGGTGATTCCTGCAGGTGTTAGACAGGCGGGTCTATGCCTGGAGCAGGACTGCCTGCCTGTGGCACAGGCTGCGTGCTGGGAAACAGCTCCCGAGCTGCCAGGGCTGCATCCAGCCTCCCTTCCAACTGCCAGGGAGCATCTGATGGAAAACACATCCCGATGGCCATGGCTGACACTGCCCTTGCTCATCACTGACTAAATATGCAGGTGAATCAGTAGGTAACGTGAGGAGACTCTCTGAAGCAGAGATTCTGACACCAGAAGTCATGGCCAGCCTCCAGTTCGTGAGCGAGAAATTAATTCCGAGGTTCAGAAGTCCAAAAACTGGGACCTGACTGGGGCAGGTTTTACAATTAAAAGCAATTAAAATAATGAAATTATAAAACCACATCCAGGCTACTCATGATTTAACAGTGCTCTGAAAACCTCAGCTACTGGGAAACACTTTAACCAGGTCTGGCACACACACAGCATATCCCAGCCTTCAGAGAGTGGCACTGCCGAGGGATCTGCCCCGTCAGACCACATTTGTACACAACCAGAGCACTGCGTGCTCTAAAAAACATGAAAATGAGACACAGTTATGCACAGAGCAAAACATTTAAAATAGATCAATATATCTACGTTTCTATTTGCTGATATGTCAACAGATAAACGATTCAAGTGCTAACAACCAACCCTGGGCACGCGCTGCGCTCCTATTGAAACGGGCCATTTTTTTGTCTCAGACTTTTGGCAGAGTGTATAAAAGAATTTAATGCACAGCTGTTCTACTTTTTAATGTAGGAAACATTAATCAAAGCTTTAAGTTATAAGCTTTCCTAGCGTTGTTTAGTATTCCAGTTCAGCAGAGATCAATAGATCCATCCCGTGTTCCCTGACGCCTCTCCAGGACGCAGAGGCGCGATTATGTAAATGGCCCCGGCTCCCTCCCCTCCTGCCAGCGCTTATCTCCAAAGCCTTCTGCCTGCTGCTCCTGGCCACCACTGCCCGGCCCGCACAGCCCTCTTATCTCCTCACAAAGCTCCGAGCGCGCCAGGACCGGAGCCAGGAACGCTAGACAATGCTGCACGGCTGGTTTTATTCCTAAGTGATTTATTCTAGCAAATTTAATTTCTTCCTTCAATGTTTCGTTTAGATGGAAGATATCTGCTAACAAGTCGGGCTAAAGAGAAATAGAGCAGATGTCCCGCAACGTTTGTACAAGTTGGAAATAATCTATTCAGCAATCCAAAAGAGAAGCAGGGAATGATTAGAAAGTGCCTGTGTCACCCTATGAGTGTCAACAATGGATTAAGGAATCTTTGTTAGAGAGTCCAGCACACGGTGACGAGATACTTTCTGGAGGCTGGAAAAAACACATCTTGAGGGCACTAGAAATCTGCATTTCAGAGCAAAAGATCCCTTTCAGAAGAGGTTCACTTAAACTCAATGAACCAGCCAGGCAGCGATTCGTACCTCACTGACCACACACTAACCTAAATCTCCACAGGGCACACGAGGAATAAATGCCCGGAGTTTGGCACTGCGTTGTCACCTCTCAGGAGGGATGATGAATGATGAGCACTGATGTGTGTGTATACACCCCCCCACACACACATATATCCACACATCCATTAAAGCCCCCAAAGAGGCTCCAGGCCAGGTGCTGGAGGGCAGCCTGCAGTGTGCTTGTCTGCATTGAAGGGACGCGCCCGCATCCCGCCCGCCGCTGTGATTCCCTAACAGCACCCCGTTCCTGCGTTTCTTGTGCATTAATCCCTGACCCTGGTAGCTCAGCAGCATAATCCCCATTTAGCATTAGCAGCAGCTTCCCCTGCGAGGAACTATTTTTGATAAGTGAGCCCCAATTCAGACCTCGCTTTTGAACAACATATTCCCAGCTCAGCAAGAACCCGGAGTCCTGAATGAGCTGGAGCCCATCACTGCAAGAAAGTTCATTAACCTCGCCGGAGTCGGGGGTTAACAGGATAGCTGAAGAAAGGAGCAGACTGAATAGCTCTGATGCAAAACAAATTAAAATGAATGTCATCATTCCTTTTGATATTCATTAGTTGATTCAGGGGAAGAATGGTCTTCTTAAATTTGCAAGCATTTATCTACAAAAAACAGGTGTACATCTGCTGCTCAAGTGCTTCTTGGGGCTACAGAGAAGAATAACGTGCAGAGACTCACCAGTTCCACCGAGGGAGTAGCTGGGAGAGGGAGAAAAGACCTGAGCGGCAAAATCCTCAAACGTCATCACCTCTTTGTGGTTCTGGATGATGGCTTCGAGGTACAGAGCTCTCTCCTCGTAGCTGCGGTGGCCCCGTTAAGGAAACGTGTGTGCAGAGCCGAAGGCTGTCCCACGGCGTCCCTGAGCACCAGCCCCTCAGCCCCACATCCACGCTGACCAGGCTGCAATGGGTAGGGAACGGGGGGACCAGAACTGCCCAGCAGTTCTGAACGGGAGCAGTGAGGAGAGGACACCCTTCAGGGCTGGAAATTCAGGGTAACACCTCTGAGCTTCATGACTCAGAAACAGCGACTCGGGAGCTGCCGAGGGCAGGAGCAAACCCCCAGACCGCAGCTTTCCAAACCAGAACCCACCGTCACAGACGGGCTGTGGCACTATGGGAAGCCCTGGCACACAATATTCCTGTTCCAATGACTAGAAAAGTGACTAGATTGGAGAAACAAGCTATGGGACAGAGGGGATCAACCCCCCACATTCATTTGATCACTGGACTTCTCAAAAGAAATTAACCACAATAAACACAATTCTGAAAGCATGACAATTGTATTTAGGGCAGGTGCTGGAAGGTGCAACCCTATGTATCCCAAAGAAACGATGGACACTGGACAAACCCAGCCCACAACTTGCATGCATTATGGCCTGCATAATGCAGACAACAAAGCGAGCTAACATGGAGACTATTGCCTTTTAATTAAAACTCGGCAACCTGGAACACACAGCATTCAAATGTGTAATCAAAAACCAGTCACCAATAAAACTTACAAGCGTAACAAGCTGAAGCAACTTTCCAGCTGTCTTAATAGGACCCCTGCTTGCGGCAGCCTTTCACAGCGGAGAAAGCAAATCTTCCCCTTTTGTGTGCAGCTTCTGTCTGCTCAGAAGGTGAATCATACACTTCCAATAACAGGATAACGCTTGGGACAAATCTACAATGGGCTGGAGAGCCTCACGTATGACTTTATGAATTAGGGCTCGCAGGAGCCAGGATGACATCTCATTCTCCGTTTCCTCAGTGAAAACAAAAGTTTTCAGTGCCTCATTGTGCTTCTGTTACGGGGAAATGCACTCGAGCTCTGCAAGGCTGTTCAGTGGGAGCAAAGGCCAAGCTGAATTTAGAAATTAGGAGCAGGAGAATAACACCAGTGACAACAGAATGCAGGTGAGGGTATTTAGAATTGAAAAGCATTACTAATTAATATTGAAGTGCCATTTGTAACTTGCAGTACATTAACAAAACCACTCTGAAACAGTATTAAAAAAAAAAATCAGAGTAAAGCAGTGCTTAGAGCCAGGAGACGATGGTCTAGTGTCGACCTTGAGGGGAATAAGCAAAGCACGTCTTCATTGCATGCAAGTTCCTGCAGGCGTGGTGGCAACAAAAGAAAGAGAAAGAAAAGAAGAATTTTGCTTTTAACGCTTGCAGAGGACGATTGATATGTGATAAATCTTCTTACAAACTTCCCGTGGAAGCCTGGAGAAAGAAAATCAATAGCCAGCATTTCAGCGTTTGCACCTGCTGACAGCGTTATTTGCTCAGTTTTCCTCCCTTCCCCGAAGCCCGGGAGAACACATTCCTGACAGCGCCAGCGCCAGCCCGCGGCGTGCGGGGCTGCCTCCCCATTATGGGCTGAACTCCTGATGACTCTTGTTAATGAATAGGCTGCCAAACTTGCTCGGAGAGGAGGCACACGCCTGGGCCCTATTCTAAAGGGACTGACGGATGCCATTCACTTCTCATTATGGAGATGCTGATTCCTCGGCGCTCGGCTGTTGCCAGGGCCGTGCGGAGCGGGCCGGGCGAGCGCCGGCCGGGAACAGCGGGACGCGGGGGCTGCGCGGCCGTCTGGCCCACAGCCCCTCCGACACGGAGCTGGCACGTGCTGGCGCAGCGGGAGCAGACCCAGGCGTGACAAATTGCTGAAAGGGCTCGGCGACACCGGGGGCTGACGACCACCTGAGCCTGCGGGCCGGCCGGCAGCTCTCGATTCACGGCCGGGGCTGCGCGTGGGCCGCTGCAAACCAGGCGGGGGGACGGCAAAGGCTTTTCATGCTCTGCCTGACAATGCCCTGCTGGGTAATGAACGGCCGCGCACATCGCACACATCAGCACACGCGGCCACCGCGGGCACACCGCAGGCTGTGCCGCCTCGGTAAGTGCTACACGGAAAAACACAGCGAGGACACGCCGACCGGCTTTGCTCTGCACCCTGAAAATGCCTATTGATGAGCTGGACGGTGCCCCTCGCCACACAAAAGACTGGGAAAAACCCCTGGGCCAAACAGCTGGGCAGCTCCAGGAGAGGCAGCTGAGGAACAACACACTGTGTGCCATGCTGATGCCAAGGTCCGGAGAGCCCTGCAGATCCACAGCGGCTCTAGAGGCACGCGAGGAGGATCCCAATTCAGCGCCCCCCTTGCAGATTAAAAAGCCAAAAGCAGGGGGTCCTGGGGAGGCCGAGTGCTGCACACACTAGCTCCACTCCCCAGCCCTGCCTCGGCTCTGTGCTCCCTGTATCCCTGGCCGGCTCCCTGGAGCAGGAGGCAGCACGGCAGCTCCCACCATGAGGGCAGTGAGCAAGATGCCCGTGCTCATTTTTACTTACAGCTTAATCAAAAAAGAATTGAGTGACTGCAGGAAAATGAAACTAAACTCCCTGCCATCTCTGTTTCAGTACATTCACAGACTGGGGAGAAAAGCTGGGATTCACTAAAATAAAAAGCCAACTAAAATTTTACTGAAGTTTAAGAATGTACATGAACGAGCTGTAAAGAACCCTCTGAAAAACACCTCCATCCTGTTAAAAAAAACCTCAAGAAGTTTCCTGTTTGTCCCTCAGCAGGAACGTGTCCATCCCAATAATCCCTGGAGCCATACTTCTGTCAGAGCTGCACCACATAAACGTGCTGTGCGCCTCCAGCCTACGAGCTGGCCCCGAAATGTCCCTGACTTACACACCTTACAACTGACTCTCCCTAACCTGGACTTTGTGTCCCGGCTCCTGCGAGCTTTGGGCAGGTGCCCTGAACACTAAGCTGCATTTAGATGGAGTGCCACACAAACTGCTGGTTTAAAAATGCAACCCACAGACCTGCAAACCCCCATCCCAGCTCAGGGCAGTGCTCTGGGCTCAGCAGGACCATGAGGGAGGCCCAAGTGCACCTTTCCTAGAGAAGCCTCAGGGCTCGAGGGCTGCAGGGACACAAATCCGCTGCTGGGGCTGCAGAGGATGGGCTGTGATCTTGAACCCTACCCTGGCGAAAAGCTGGACAGCTGGCAGCCCTGATTAACTAAGCCCCCAGTTATCTGGAGGTTTGGAGCGTCCCCTGAGATCTTCAGATAAATGGAGTCATACCAGCCCCTTGAAGGAGCTGATCAAAAGCTCCATTTTAATATGTACGGCAATTTGACCCACCCCTCCACGGCTGCATTATTTTACATTTTGCTTCTGCCAAGGCAAAACTCCAGGGCAAAATGTTTAAAACAGGCACAAACAAGGTTTTTTCATTTCATATGAAATAATAACATTGAGAGCTATGACAAGGTGGGACTTATTGATCATGAACATATATAAAACTGTGGAGAGCAGGAATTTACCTCCTATTTGAATAGAGCAATGAAATCTCAGCATTTGAATATTATGAGCTTTTAGAAGTATTTTATCAGTATATCAATTATTTTAACATTTCAACCACGCAATGAAAGCTGTTTGGAAAAAAACTCCAACACATTAAAATGTGAACATTACCTATTTTCAATAAACCACAACACCTCATTGCAGCAGCAGGATGACCTGCAAAGTTCTGTGGTGAAACACACAGGACCTTCCAGATGGAGAATGCAAAAGGAGGCAAAAGGCAGAAATTTGTAAATTCACTGGAGAGGCAGGTACCAGCCAGCACTCGGCTCTCACCTACCAGCATCACCCCTACACATTTAACCTCTACAGCACAGAGCCAGTTTCAGACACACGGTTTAAATTGTAAAGACTTTGAAAACCCTTCAAAGTTCTTGTCATCTGGGTCCTGCGGGTGATCTGAACCATCCTGGGGTCAGGATTTGGCCAACGTTTCCTTCTCTGCACACACAGGACATTAAACCACAACTAACTGCCTGTTTACAAACAGGGAATAGAGAAAGTGATTATTTGTCAATAGCAGATCCTGAAAATGTAAAACTTTTACTTATGAACCATAACTCTGTGCTGACCTCAAGTAAAACTCTCAGGGCCCCATCCCTGCCGATGGCAATGGCCAGCAAGTCCTTCTCCATTTTCATCTTACTTGAAAATAAAAACATTTTGGCAGCATTCATATACTCTCACCAACATATAGAAACAACGGTGCATTCTGCTGATGCAGAAATAAAAGAGGAAAGTGTTTGTGGGCTTGTGGACAGGCAAGGGGAGAACTGACTGGCTGCTCTCCACGGCCTGTGGTTCGTGCCAACGCCACGGGGCACCAGTCCCAGGACTGGCACCCACTCGTTGGGGTGCACAGAGAGCACACGCTCCAACGCCTGTTCCTCCGGCTCCTGAGGGACTGCTGAGGCTGTTAATGCGGACTGCTGGCATGGACCTACTGCAACTCCCATCTGTGATGTGCATCCCACCCGGAGAAGGGCTTTCAGGGCATCTGGCCAGTGGAGAAGCTGAAAGTATAGAGGTAGACAGCTCTTTCCAGCCCATCAGACATCAAGGCTGTCTACATGTCCACATGCCAAATCCTTCTTCCATCCAACTAGAGAGACTTGTAGAAAATCTTTGAACTTACTGTTCAGTCAAGAAACACCTATTTCAGTTTCCTCCTGACTTGTATCACAGGGACCAAAGATGGTTCCACAAAAAGGGGTTTGCTGCTGACACTGTGACAGCAGTGCGGAAAACAAACGAGAACATAAATGTTTGGGACTTACCAAAGCAGAATAAAGCCGGGACCATAAAACTGAGGTTAACAGAGATGTGTTGGCAGATGACCTTTCTGCACCTAATTGTCCTCCCCAGCTCTGCATAGGATGGAGTTACTGTGCTTTTAAAATGTGGTGCAAGGCAACTTCAGTACGAAACTCAATCTGCTTGATTGGGCTCACCATCGTTTACGGTCTAGTGACCGTCACTGCCGCATGAATTTCACTGAGAACTTTTGGGGGAATTTTAGTAACATGTATCCTTCATTGAACAGGTGCAATTAAATTTTACCTGTCAGCAACCGCAGACTTATGTGCTTTTTATAAACCAAGGCATCTGAGATGCAAACTTTGCAGTGATGCATATCTTAAAAGGGCCCATGTAACACGTGAGACACGCGTGAGCCGAGGCTGTGCCACCGGCGGGTCTGTGGGCGCCGGGCCCCCTCTGCAGCCCCCGCCACGGCCATCTGTCCGTGCTGCAGCCGGCGGAGCCAGGGCTCCACGCGCTCCCTCAGCGGAGCAGGGCCGGCCTGTGCCAGGGCTGCTGTTCCTCCTCCTTATCCAAAACACGCAGATGATCCTCTCCTGCCAAAACCAAGAGCTCATCCTCTCCATGGCAGAATTTTCTGCTGTTCTGCCACCTCTCCAAGCAGAATCACACAGACAGGCAGCCCTCTGTGCTGGGGGGCTTGAGGGGGATGGCTGGAGCCCAGGACACTCTGGTGTGCAAGAGACACAGCTCTCCCTGAAAACGACAGGTACGGGTTCCTCGTTTGTGGCGCAGCACCGTGCCTGGAGCTCTGCCACCTCCCTCCCCGCAGCAGGGCCTGGGTCTCTGCACAGCATTACAAAAGAACCTCAGTGTTGACTGATGGAGATGGGCTGCAGATCCCACAAAGCACACGGGCGCAGCGCACTGGTCCCCTCGCAGACAGTCGCCATTAATTGCTTTAAAGAGGAAAGTGCGACACAACAACAACAGAAACACGTTTCACACGGTTTCAAAGCATCTCTGTGGAAATCAAGCAGTGTAAGAGCAAAGCCATACAGAAGGTGCCCTGAGGCAAAAGGCTCCAGCTCACGCTGTCTGTGTGGAGCCCCGCACCGGCGCCGGCTCTTGGCTCCCGACGCCGTTCGGCAGCACGTGGCCCAAGGTGTGCTGCGAGCACCCGTCTGGCAGAAGCACTCGCCTGCCGCTCTGGGATATCAAGAATATGTGGCACATTAGTCATGCCAAGTGCTTCAGGGGAGAGTTTTGCATTTATTATGAATAAGGCAGAAAACAAGCTTTCATCTTAATTTCCTCGTGCTCCTGCTGGCGGGAAGCCCCCGGGAGCAGACACACGTACCGTTACAGAGCAACCGTTCCGCAGCAGGGGCGAGGGGACAGCGTCACCTCCCTGCTCCCACACAGCTCTGTACCCTAATGGCACTCGGGCTCAGCCCTGCCCAGAGCTTCCTTACTGTACCACTGAGTACCTGCCATGCTCTCCTCCCGGGCAGTCCTGTTTGTACAGAGAATAAAAAAGCTGGAACTGCCCCTCCTGCCCTCTATTAACTTTGTTCTTGTTCAGCGTGTTCCTTGTGCACTGCAGTGGTGACAAACGGCCACACAGAGCTGTGCCTAAAACATGGCACCGTATGTTTTGCATGGCACAACTCTGCCCATCCAAGGTCCAATCAGCCACTGCACTCCGTGCTTATCACTGCACTGATAAGGCTTTGATGAAAATATTTCAACTGATTACCATGATGACATAATAGCCTGTTACCAGTTAGAGCAGCAGGAGCCCTGACTACTAACTCCACGGGGCACATAAAGATCTAACCACTGAGAAGCTACTTCCGAAACAGTTCTGCACTGCAAGAGCTGTTGTGCCATCAGTGGCACAAGCTTTTGGCCAGCAAATCAGCAGGGCATGATTCCCCCCATATATGTTTCCTCTAGAAGTATCCATGCAGTTCCCTACTCAGTCTTGAGATAAAAGGACAGGAGTTGCCCAGGTCTAATTGAAAGTCACCTTCCCAGTGCCCCACAGCAGAGAGATAAGATACAGAGAGATACTGAGGAGGAGGTCCTCTGTTCTGAGGGTACTGGGGTGAGTTATCCTCCCTCTGTCTCCTCCAGCAAAGTACTTTTTCACCCAGGGAAATAACCTGGAGACAGAAAAACTGAAGACGGGTGGGAGAGGCGCAGAGAGCAGAGGGTTGAGAAGATGTGCTGCAGGCAGGGATGGCCCTTCCCAAGACCCTCATCAGGAGCAGAGCCTGGGCACATCCTGCCTTTGCCTGTGAAAGGGAGCTGCTGTCCTGCAGGGCCCTGGCTGTGCAGGGCTCACAGGAGAGACAAATCCCTGGGTCCCATTTGCAGGGATCATTCCAGCACCGTGCTGTCCCGTGTTATCAGTGTCTGTACAGCTGCTGAGCTCGTGTTCTGCAATTATCTGCCTTGTTCACAAACGGGGTGAGCATCAGAGGATAAATAACTGTAGGAAAGGTCATGTGTTACCGAGCAATGCTTCCCTTGCCTTGTCCCAGTCTTAATTTTATTCAAACACTCACAAAATGCACCTATTTCAGTAATTCCACTAATGAGCTGTTACTTCTGGACATCTTAGAAAAAGGGCAAGGTAGCAAGGTTCAATTATTTGTCATTTCCTTATGCCTGCCAGTTCCTTGAAATAGGCTGCTTGTACACCCAGGGATAATGTAGTGTCCTTGGGTTACTGTCGTTAACACATACCAGCAATTTTACTTTTATTCTCTTTTGTTCCAGCCTGTGTGTTACAAGGAAGGGGCTTCTTTTGAAAGCTTGAGCATTTTTCCATCAGAACTGTATTCTAGCAAGTTTCTGTTTGTGAGCAGCAGCAGAGGGATTTTCAGCATCATTAAATGTCACCCTCAGCACCCTTCGGGAGGGAGAGTGAAATTACTGACAGCCTTTACCAGGCATACCTGGAAAAGTTTTGAAAACCTGGACCCTGCACTAGCAGCAGTGAAGACCAGTGAATACAGAGCCGGGTGCAGGACTGAGAATCGATGCCCCTCCCCAGCACAGTCACTCCCAAGGCACTGCACAGGGGCCTTTCATGGAGAGAGATGCTGTACTGCACTGACAGCCTCCCAAAAACTCTGTGGAGAAACAGCCAGGCCTGCTTGCACAGGGCAGTCGGTGCTTGTAATTCTCATTCTTCAGAGAAAAGAGTGATTGAGTGGCTGAACCCCTGTTAACTCACTCACTTTTGCAGCATGTGTTTACCCTTCTCAGTACAGTCAACGTTCCTACACTTATCGCCAACCCATTTCCCCAACACACAGACATTCACCTAAAGTCAGAACTGTCACCAAAAAAATTCCCATGCCACCCGAGCTCTGCTCCTCAGCCCAGTGCTACACAGGGCACCTTGAGACCAGGAACAGGGCGAGCTCCAGCACAGCAGCATCCAGGCGGATGCTCAGCTGGGAATCTCCCATACCCATGCTCCAAACCTTTCAGAAATTGAAGGTGCCAGCCTATGTAATTCTCAGCTTCGGAAATTAAACACCCAGAGGCAGGGAAAGGTCACGACATACTCATAATTCAATGGAGAACGACAGAACGGGTCATGACAATGTTGCCTCAAAAATCTGTGCTGAACAGGGCAGAGTCACCCTTAGGTGCACACCTGCACCCAGGACTTTCGGGGTGGGGAGGACGGGCTGGCAGCTGCAGACTCACAAACCAGCTCACATTTTGGTCTCTACAGACACGCTGGGAAAAGCCCCTGTTCTCAGTTTCTGAGCGCCATGCTACAAGTGGGGCACAGATGCCAAGGAGGAGTCAGGAGACTGTTGTCATCCACACAAACACGGACAAAAGGAACTGCCTTTCCTGATTTTAAATAAAATCAAAGAAAAACTGTAATTTGGTTAGTTTTGAATCGATCTCTGCCCACAATGAGCAGCAATGTGTCTGCTGAACCGACTTACACACGCTGTTAGAGGAAGGAGTAAAAGAACCATGGGAGGTAAGAAATGCTCTCCTCCACCACTTACAGAACATCACACTCGTGTATTGCTCACACAAAGAGGTTTGCATTTCTTGATATTCGACAATGATGCTCCCAGGTCTTCAAAATTAAATGCTTTCCAAATGTAAATCCCTGGAAAGCTTAATTGCTCTGAAACTACAATTTTTACGAAGTTTATAATCTCTGAAGCAGTTTGAAGTGTTTACAAATATTGACTGGCCGCATGGAACTGCACATGGACACAGGAATTCCTGGAATTATATGGAATATAAATGCACATGCTGAATGGATTTGTTCCCCCCAAAAAAGAGCTCAATTCATTTAGTTCTAATCCAATCACAGCCAGTGACACCTCAGAAAGGGGCACCTCTGTGCTTTGGGTATAACCGATGGACTTCTTCAAACTCTCACTCTCTAGTTAACAGAAAAATCATATTTTTTCACCTACTAAATGTTATCAAACCTTCCCTGTCAGTTTGATAAGAGTACGATGATCTGGCAGCTACAAGCAGAACAAAATATAATTACATGAAATAATTTTGCCCCTTCTTGTTTATGACAGATATTTTCATTATTTCTGGGTCTAACACTAAATGGTTCAGTTTCAGGTCTATTATACTTGGTAATTTACATTTATTACAATCAAGGACAGGTAACTGGGGCTTATTATCACATCCATTATGAATGACACCATTTGCAAGATGCTTAACACTAAATGTACTTGTTGCTGTAGCAAGACAGGCTAGGAAGAACAAATCAGAAAAAACCCAGCAAGATATCAACAGGGAAGTCCCACCTTTAAATTAAAATCAAAATAAAGAGGAGGGTGTTTTAAAATTTTTATCTGACATATTTGTAACCGCTGAGAATATTCCAAAGCAGGGACTCAGCATGGGGCTCTGGGTGACAGACACCACACATGGACTAAGAGCTCCCCAGGACTGACTGAGCCCTGGAGGCAGCAGGAGCTTGGCGGGGGCTCCATTTCCACCACCCCTTTCCATGCCCTACCTGTGCCCTGCTGGATTCCCCGGTGCTGTCCCTGCCTGGGTGCCCATGAGCCAGCACAGCACAGCACAGCACAGCACAGCACAGCACAGCACAGCACAGCACAGCAACACCTGGCACTGCTCGGCCCGGCCCTGCCGGCAGCTGACGGGAGCTCCCTGCCAGGTGGCTGCGCTTCAATTACACTGGCTCGGCATTGTAGGGTTAACAAGGATCCAGGGGAAATCTTTTATTCATATAACACAGAATGCCTTTTGTTGATCTCTGAATAATGTTGCCTAAAATCCCTTAAATGAGAATGCTCTGTGCAGCAGGCAGCCCGCACAGGTACAGCGGCGCACCCACCGGCCGGGACGCGGCCGCGCCGGGACGGTCTGAGCCCCAGCAGCAGATGATTAAGTCAGCATTTAAAATAACATTTTTTTTCCCTGGAAGTGACCTCCCAGTAGGGGAACCAGATTCCATTTTCCTGGCACAGCTCAGCCAGTGCCCATGATGTGATGGTGCCCTGTTTCCCCAAAGGAGTAAATTAAAATTCTGGTGCATGATTTATGAAATCTGTTTTTTTTAACTTATCAACTGGGGGGGGGCAAAACTAAAAATGTGACTCCTTCACAAAAAGGCAAGTTAATGCAATGATTCCAGTACCGTTCTAAATGTTCTGCTGTTTCTGAAAATATTTCCCCATAGGCTTCAAGTAACTCAAGGTGGCCATGGAGTCTTATCACCACATTTAGTTATAAGGCGAAAGGGGAGTTCCTGCCTGAGCTGTACGATACACTATTAAATAATCGAGTTCTAAATCTGAGCACAGGAGAAATGATGGTGGAGATGGAGAGAGTACGAGGGAGGATGCTCAGCTGGCTGCACCCCCGAGCTGACAGCCAGCTCTAACACCCAGGACCAGCCAGGTTCAAGCCAGCTTAAAAAGGAGTGAGAATGAGACCCAATCACATACCAGGCTATTGCATACAGGTAATAATGCAGGGAATGGGACCAGAAGTGCTGAAAATGCCCCAAGATAGCACAAAAGGAAAACTCCTGCCCATAGGAAGAAATGTCATAGAAATAATGTGAAGGGCTTTGACAAGCCACTAAGGTGATTCCAAAGAACAGGTGAGGTGCCACTGGAGTCCTTTCCAGCTCAGGACATTTGGTCTGTGTTGGCAGATTAAAAGCCACTGAAGTGCTCTGCAGGAGCAGAAACAGGCTGGGGCTGGGCCCTGCAAGCTGCACGTCACGGGGCAGGAGGTGCAATGACCTGTGCCTGTGGCGAGATCCCCCAGGTGTGCTCAGAGGATTGGGGTCACACAGATACACTGGTGAAGAGTGCCAGGGAGCAGTTCTGCTGTGCCAGCCAGGGGGCACAGCAAAGGCTCTGCACTGCTGCCCATCACCCAGGTGTGTGGGTTATGGAGCACACGCCTCCACCGCCAGGAGATCACCTCGTTCAAACGGACAATTAATCTGACTGGAGAAGGCAAACCAGTGAGCCGGTGCTGCTGCAGAGACAGCTGTGATGGGGGTGGAAATCATGCAGCAGAGCCACCCACCCCTGCGAGCCAGAGCAGGCAGGAGAGGTGGATGGCAACTGGTGACAACTGTGCCGCTCCGGTCCCTTTCTCCAAGGCTATCAAAAACCTGCCTGGGAGCCCCCAGCGACAGCCCAGCGCCACTCTGCTCTGCACAGCCCTTTCCATCTGCTTCCTGCCAGGCCCTTCTGACACATCTCATTCTCCAGCCAGCACAGAGACGCTCCTTTGTCACAGTGACCACAAATCACCGCACGGGCCGACCCTTCCCCGGCACGTGCCTCGCAGCACCCGCTCTACAGATCACAGAAGGGACCCTAACGAGGCGTGTGTGCCACGAGCTCAGTCCCTGGGGCCTGGGGGTCCGGCTGCTCAGGGCACATGGCCAGTGCCCAGGTGGCACAGCCGCCTCACAGACCCTCCCTGAGCACAGACCCGGGAAGCTGCCGCCTTGTTCTCGGGTCCTGCTGAAACACATCCTTTCCTTATTGTTCACACTGCTGCTTTAAGCTTAACTTCTGAAGTTCTTTGACATCTTTACTGCTGAGTCATTTCAGATACATATGGAGATGATGGGGATCCCAAAGAGAAAGGGGGGGAGCAGAAGATGAATTTTTAATGAAGCATTAAAGCTGGTGGAAGCAGAGAAGAACATGCAGGGACAGCAACCCCGGGAAGAAGCTACACAGCAGGGAGGCTGTGTGTTGTCAGGCTGCTGTCAGGTTTTCTTGTATTCAAGTTTTCTTCCAGGTTAAGTCTAAGTTTAACTTTCTCAAAAATCACCTGCCAAATTTCACCCAAATTTAAAATTTCAACTATTCTGTCTTCTGCAGAACAGAACCAGCACTGCAGTCGCTCCTGTCCAGTTACACACTGACACTTCCCACATTTACCTTCCCGAGGAACTCAGGAAACTGTTTCCTCCCAGTCAATAACAAAAGGAGAACATGTGTCTTTGGCATAAGTACAAGCAGTTGTAAACTGTGTCATGACCCACATCAGGTTTCTGCTATGTGAGCTTGAGTCAGTCCTGTGAGCAGCCTGCAAAATTTTATCATTAGCTGGAAAACGCCTGCTGCAACACAAGATGAGCCCATCCAAATAATTTCACTTGCTAATTAACACTGGAAATACATGACAGCCTTGTTTTTGGGAGTGATTTCAGAGCCTACAGCACCTCTTGCACTGCCAAGCGTTCTGGTTTGGACCCACGTGTGACTCGGTGTAACAGCAGGAACACCGGCACGTGCAAGGGGGTATCTGGAATGAAATATTTGGCTTTTTTGCAACATCTCTTTGCAGTAACTGCCCTGGCTCTGCCGTGGGGGCTCCCTGCTCAGGCACACTGCTCTCGATTCCCCTCTGTAACGCCATTAATAGCACTGCACACGCTGCTACCTCGTGCAAGGTTGGGCTCCTGGCTGTTTGAATCTGCCTCTCTGAAGCAGATACTGTTCTGCAGCTCCAAACAATGCCCAGCACTTCGGAATGAAAAGAGAGAAAGTGAACATTAGCACATCAAAGGCCCCTTTCTGAAAGAAGAAAAATAGCACGATGCACACTTTAATCTTTCTGACAATCTATGCATGGCCTGAGCTGAATTCTATTTTTCACACAAATGGGAATGCTCCATATGAGGATGTCTGTACCAACAGCAACAAGAACAGAGGAGCAGGAGCTAGCACAGACTTTGAACTTTTAAAATATGGATTAACATGCAATAATATTTAAAAACTGACAGAACAACATCCTTCTTATCTCTCCTAATAAACCCAAATAACATCAAACACATTTTACAGGCAACATACAGAAAAACTGCTAAAAATATTTTAATCTAAAAATAAAAAGAAGTTAGTATTAAACAAAATACAGGCAACATTAAAATCTTAATGTAAATGTCTATTCTTTAAAATCAGTTACCTATCAGAGAACAGCCTTAAGTGTAATTCACTTAATTAGTACTTCCATTTAGCTAACTAAGGGTGGAATGGGACCCACACTTGGAGCATTAAAAGAAAATATTCCTAAAATATGTATACAGCATCTATTACCCTAAATTCAACTACTATTCTAAAGTGCTCATTCTGCTGCAGAAAGGCAGAGATTTCTGCCTGTAAATCTCCTGGCACTGGGGAAGACTCACATCCATCAGCCTGGAGAAGCTGGGGACAGCTCTCTGCTCAGCACAGCAGGGAGAAGCACCTCCAGAAAACCAGAGCAAGGCCAACAGCACAATCCCACCAAAGGAGAGGGGCAGGAGATCCCTCTGCTCATTCCTCACCAGAACGCCCTGTTTGCTGCTCAAATCTCCCCAGGACTGTCTGCATGTTTTTTCTGCTGACAACATGTCAAACTGTTGAGTCCAAATGCTTGTGGAGAGCAGGAGAGGGACTGCCCAGGAATGACATCCCGGTTTTCTTCATGTAAACAGAATTGCATCTCCCTAACTATCAGCTTTAACGGAATGGCATGATGTTATAAACAAGCTTTTAGTAAATGCACACGCTGAATGGATCTGTTCCTAAAAAAAAGTCCAATTCCTTTGGTTATAACTCAATCCCAGCCAGGGGAACGACATCTCGGAAAACTTCAGAGATCCCAGGCTTGGACTTGCAGAACATCAGCAGTGGAGGAGCGGAGGCACCACAGCTGAGCCTCACACACCTGACACTGTGCACAAACCACCATGGTCCCAACAGAACATGCTTATTCCCAGGAAGACTGAGAAAAATCCCATTTTTCTCGCAGATGTCAGTGACCTGAAAGTTAAAGCACTTCAGTCTCAAGAAGGAGCAGCAAGAGCACATGTGGATTTTCCAAATGGACTGTTTGAAGTGTGGGATCAGTGGTGAGAGGACAGGTTGGCATATGGAAATACTGGAAAAAGAATTAAAGATAGCTGTTTTGGAAATCTTGCCATAGGGAAATTTGCCTGTGCCTTGGACACCCACCCTGCTACAGCCCAGCACGCTGAAGGTACCACAAAACCAGGGGCTCCCTACACTCATTTCACAAACACCGCCTGCAGTTTAGAGGGTTGTGTTGCTAAACACAGCCCCAGGCCCAGGACTTTTATTTCTCTTTATATTTTGCTTTTCCAGGATACAGCCTTGCTCAAAGCACTGGCTAAAATGCTTACTGGGGGAGGAAAGAATGGCTGGACCGGACAGATGGTCGGCCTTTGGATGCTGAAAGGGATTTTGAGGGAGTTGAGTAGTATGACTTAATTCTTGTCCTGAATATTGAAGGTAAACACAGATCAATCCAAATGAGGCAAAGCACAGCCACAGCCCTACACCACTGTGCTGTCTGAAAAAACAGCAGCAGATCACAAATGCAGCAAAGCAAAAAAAAACCAAAAAGACTTTTTCTTAAAACTCCCAGCACTGGAAATATTGCCTCTCCCCTCTGCTCAGGGAACAGAAATTGGCTGTCATTTTAAAAAATGCAACGATTTATTCACTGTACATAAATCACTGACTCAGCATGTTACTGCACAGCCAGAACACAGAGAGGTGAAGCAGAGAAGCACTGAGTACCTGCTATTTTCTGGGCCGTGCTGTTTTCTCCCAATTCTGGACCATTCCTACAATAGTCTCTCTGACATCTCCAGCAGCACCAGGATTCCACTCCATCCTAAACTCTCCTTATAGTGAACACTATAAAAAACTAACAAAGCTGCCTCAGGCCTGGTGCTCAAAATGTAACAAAAGGATGAAATACAAGGGGAGGGAAACGTGTGTCTGCAGGTATCATGTTTCTCACGGTTTTTTTCTAGCGAGTGCTAACATGAAAAATGAAACATTTTGTTTACCAGTCTCTGTATATTTTCTTTAGTGCTACAAGGGAAGATCCAAACCTGTTGTTTAGGGCACTAAAGAACACTGAAGTCCATGTGAGCCGTTTGTTTGCAAACCCCAGTTTTACAGATACTGTAACTGATGTGCGAAGTGGGAACAGAAAGTAAAATCTCTCCACTTTGCTCTCTGAGATCCCAGGACTTTGTGTGTTGACTTTTGGGATTCCAAACTGCACGTTGCTGTGGCATTTAAAACAAACGGAAATGCTGGCATGCAAATCCTATTCAGCAACTTGAGAATACCGAGGGCTTTTACAAGGCAAAGAACACGTTAAAAGTTCATTAATTAACCAGTGCTTGGGAACAGATGGAATGGCTATCTGGGCTCTAATTACTGTAAGTTGGGACAGAGGTTCGCAGACCTTAATGAGGTTCAATAAAATGAATGATTAGACATCAATCACAATTAGAGAAACCTGTAAGATGAGCTAAATTATCATGGCAACAAGTCATAAAACACAGGAGCACAAAACCCAACAGGCTCTGCAAAAGCCTAGAAAGAAAAGGTTTCTGAGTTAAAACAGTTCTTCTGGATTGGAAGAATCCCTCTCTCCTGACAACGCAGGCAGTTAACGAGGAGGGCTGCACTGTTCCCCAGACAGCCCAGGGCTGGGTCACCCCTCCCAGGGTGTAGAGCACAGTTACTCAGACTGGTATGTGTGGGTGTAACTGCTACTCCTACAACTCCAAAAACTTCCAATAACATGGTGTTTTATTTAAAAATTGAGGACAAAAAAATAATTCCAGCCACTTCTATTTCTTACCACTGGAGCTGCCTGTGAGAAACGGTGCTTTCAGACCCCGAATCTCCCAGCTGCAATGGAGGCTGGCAGCGGGCAAAGGAAGGTGCTGAGATGGAGACAGAAATTCCTAGTACAGGGCCCTGTTCTCTTATCATATGTGGAGTCTCTGAGCATCAGCCTCAGGGCTCGTTCCCCACAGTAACAGCCCTGTGCTCCTGTCACCCTCCCCACATGGCCACACTTGTGTGGCCTCAACAGTGTCACTCTGACAGGCACAGCCCTTAGAAGTCCCCTTTCAATACCAGAAAGGTAATCACAGGGTCACAGGGACAGCACAAGTTCAGGTAAGAGCTTTCAGGAACACGTGAAAAGCAAAGGGCCTCTGAGCTTGAGCTTAAGTTGTAATGAATTCACTTTCATGACACATTTTTGGTGTCAAGACTTCGCAGCACTGAGAAGCTGAGCTAACCCCGAGCTTGTCACACAGCTATCACTAAGATTTAAGTTGAATAACTGCTGCCTGAACAACACTGCCCTGCCCAGCCGAGAGGTGGGCAGGGGAAAGCCTGTTTTATTTAAGGAAGCCAACAAACTGCAGGCCAGCAAGGTGTTAGATCATCCACCTGTCACACAGGTGAAAATGAGCAAGGTGGATGAGCCCAAAGAGGGGCCATAAAGCCAGATGTTCAGCAGAAGTTACAGTTTTTCAAAGAAACCTGGGCCAGGCCAATTCAGAGAAGTATTAAAACTCAGCAAATTACCTGGGATTTTGTCAAACAGAAAATAATGTACACGCACTAGATTGTTACTAAGCGTTAGATTTAAGAAATCATTAAAAGCCATCTGCTCCTGTTTATACACCAGAACCCTGCAGTTAATCGTACTGGGAAATACACACAGAAGTATGATGCTGAGGAAAGAAAAAACACAAATTCAACATGCCAGCCAGTAAACCTGCTACAAAAAGTAGCTTTCACCTGTTCCTCTCTCATGCTGTCATCATGTTTATATCCCCAATAACAGGATGGCTTTCAAAGTTTTCAAGCGCAGGCAGAGGGGAAGCCTTTCCTCTCTAAAGAACGATGTAAGGTTATGGTGTTGCCCATCAAACTAGGTTTTATATAATAGGCACAAAAAACCCTGGGCCTCCTTTTCTTAGTATCAGCTGCACAGAACGTGTCAGGCTGGAGGGGACTCAGGTGGTGTTCTGGGTCACCTCCTCAAAGCATGGCCAACACCCAGTTCAGCTGCTCATTTTCAAAAAGAGAGAAACTAAGTCACTGAGAAAATTCAAAGCTAAATCTAAAAACATTTTTCCTGTTTAAAAAGCTACTCCTTAACTTTTAATCACACAATTGCAACACGTGTGGCTCATGGACACCATACACTCAAGTCAGGGTTTCTTCAAAAGAGAAGAGAAGTTGGACAGTGGTGGAAACCTGTACTGGCGATTGCTCGTTTGTACTAGTGCCGGTCCCGGAGCACTGGGGATGTGCCCGTGGAAATGCCCACGTGGGCATCTGCTCTCTGCACCCCTCGCACCTTCCCACCACCACAGAGAGGCAAACACGTGGTTCTGGGGACACAGGAATGGCCTTGCTGGATGGAAACCGCCGTTTCCAAGGTCAGCACCCTGGTGAGCACATGGCGCATCCCACCAGACCCACTGGGAACTCCACCGCAGGCTGGTGTGGAATCACCATCCCCACAGGAGCCCTCAAACCACCCCCTAGGAAAGACCTTCCAAAGCCAGGCCTTCTTAAATCCCTCCCTGCAGGAGCCTTCACCTGCTGCAGCACTGCCCGTGGGGGACCCGTAACAAGTGGCTCCCGGGGAGACCGAGCGCCGAGCTCGGCCACCTCCATCCTCGCCCGCAGGTCCCTTTGTTCCTTTGTTGCGCCGGAGGGAGCGGGAGATCCCGCCGCGCGCCCGCTCCTGCCCTGTGCTCCTGCCTCCCTTCTGCTTTTTGTCTCGGAACAGCGGTGCGCGAGCCGCGGCTTTTCACTCCCTCCTAACGAGCCTTTTCATGACCTATATAATTCCACATTCATGCCGAGCCCCCGTGTGCCACGCAGCCAGGATGTGCTTTAGTTTTCCCTGAATTTCGCAGTTTAATTTGATGATTACACTGTAAGAATTAAGACGCATCCTTTTAATCTAAATTACTCAGGGTAATTTAACTTAATTTTATTAAAACGTCGAAACGATCGCCGTACGTTCTGCACAAAGGAATTAGACTGGAAGGTTAAGAATCAGTATTAGGGATACCAGTAGCTCCCTCTAGTTGAAAAGTGCATTATTATTCTCCCCAAAGAGCCAGTAAATAGCAAAGACCCCCAAATATTACAAGCTGCTTACACCAAGCGGCTTGGGAACTTGTGCTGGAATATATAATCCTTGAAGATTCACCAGCTACAATGTTGGATTCTCTCTTAGATGAAAACAACTTTTCACTATCTATGGCGACTTCTGACTATTTTTTTAATATGTTGATTATCAAAAAATTTAAAATTCCCAGCATTTGACAATGAATCCACTGTGGAACAAAAAAAACTACTGCATGTTAGGGCAGCGATTTGCAAACTGGCTTTCACTGAAATTTAAAATAAGCGTTAGAGCGTGCATATGCTTTAAATAAATATAGGGTTTCAGATATTGATCCAGAAGCCACCTCCTTACATTTCCAAGGCTTTGAAACTAAAGAAGAGGCTTTTTAGCCTGAGGGGTTAAAAGTGTGGGTGTGGAAGTGGGCTTTTGTTGGAAAAATTAGCAATGCTATGAGTCATTGTGCATTAGCGGCAGAATAGTTTTGCATCTTGTATGAATCCAGACACCATATGCCATGCGAGGGCCGGCTCCGCTCGCGGTGCCGCTGCTGCCGGGCGGCCACGTGGGCATCCCCAGTGGAAAGGCTGTCTGCGCGCGGCGGCGGGGCAGGAGCGCGCCCATCCCGGCACGCCGGACATTGTCGGGAGCAGCAGGAACAGCTGGTAAGCCAGCGGAGCACGGCTCGCCCGGCCAGCATGCTAATGAGGCGGCCGGGCCGCACAAAGCCCCGCGCCGAGGGGAGCGACCCCGGGGCCCGCCCGGCCCTGCGAGGGCTCGGCCCGCGCCCCCGCCGCTCCCCGGCCCCGCACCGCCGGTACAACCGGCACCTCGGGCCGGCGACAGCCCTCCGACAGCACGGCCTCGCTCACGGCCCGCGCAGGGAAACCGCAGCTCGCTGGTGCTTTTAGCGACCTGCTCGTGACAGAACAAACAAACAAAAGTAACCCCAGGAAGTCCTGGGAGTTCAGACTCAGGTTTCCGAAAGAAAAATCCCTTCAAAGTTAACAGGGGTGGAACAGCAAAATCACCAAAACTTACTTTGAAAATACATAGAATACGAACCCCTTTGACTCTCCTGGTGTATAAGTGAAAAAAAAATAATCAGCAAACCACCAAAAACCACAACAAGATGGAAAGAAGTACTTGGTAGTAACCCAAATTTTGCTTCTGTCAAAGAACCAAAGAACAAGAGCCTCCCGTGAAACACAAGTTGGAGGTTCTTTGTCTAACCCGAGACAAATCATTAAGCACCAAGGGACAGGTGTTTGCACCTCTGTGTACCTCACTTGAAGAGAGGGGAGCTTGAGTTCACACCTCCCTGTGAAAGGAATGCTTACTATGGACAAACAAAGCCCTGTCCCACGCTGACTCACCGTGTGCCCCACAGGCTAACTGGGAGGCAGAGCCTCCTTCCAGCCCAGCCTGCCGGGAAGCGCTTTGGCAGAGCAGGATTACACCGACCAAACCGCACTGTCAGGAGGGGCAGCAGGCAGTGCCGGCTACAACTCTGCGACAAAATCAGCCCGGGACTTTCTCAACGACCTTCTGCGATTTTCACAGCTTCCAGCCATGGGGAAGAATAGCGATGGCCTCATGTTAGAGCAGGAAAATAAACTGCACTGTTAACATGCAAACCTCCCCCTGCTGCCTTCCTGCCACTCCAGCAGTGTGGGAACAAGCCCTGTGTCTAACAAGGGACCGTGAGCAGGGACAGGGATGGACATGAAATAGAAAACAGAGAAATTTGATCCCATTGTGCCCACACACCACAGCAGCATGTGGAGCTCAGACCTGCAGAAGCATTTTATACTCTTTAGATATGCACCGGCGGGATGCAAGTAGATTCTCTGCGAGTCCATGAAGAGCTCTGTGAATGAGAGCTGAGGAGCCGCCTCCACAATCCCATGTAATGCCACCTAAAAGCTTTGCCTCGCATGACTTATTACAGGCTGGAGCAGATTAGAGGCATCGATCGCTGCCTGGAGAAGGTTCTGGCTGCGAGGAGGGAGGCGGCGGCGCAGACAGGCAGCCCGGCCATCGATCGGCTCCGGCGGGAGCTCGGCACTGCCCACGCAGCCCCTGCCGCGCTCCTCGGCCTCCCTCGGCTCCGGCCGGAGCGGGACCCTCCCCACGGGCACCGAGGGACCTGCTGCTCTGCGCAGCCACGCTGGCACAGGGCTGACCGCGGACAGACACTCCTGGGAGCCAGAGCCGAGCACTCGGCAGAAACTGTCAGATGCCATGTCACATAAATTGTCACAGCTCCCGTGACACGTGCTTTAGAATTTCATAGCAATTTCTAACAGCATCGATACAGCTGGAGGGCATAACTTCTCGGGATGAAATAAGGGAACAAATTGTGAACCCTCTCTAAAAGGAGTAACGGGGTTTCCATCTCATTTTCCTGGTGCAAACACCCCCTTGTACCCACAGCAGAATTCTGAAGGCCAGCGCCACAAAACACACTTTGAAAGGGACGCAAAATGTATCTGACACCACATGCAACTCCAGAACATTTGACAGGCATTCACACAATTAAGTCCATCATAGCAAACTCCTTTCTTTTCCAGATAAAGCAGGTAAGCAGATCAGGCACTCTATATGAGGTTAATCAGAAATTGGCTTAAACCAAGAAAAGGATTTAATTAAGAATTTGAAACTGATGTTCTTTGCTTAATCTTCTCAATTCCAGGTATTAACACATCTACTACATATTAGTATGTCAGTATCTGGATGCACTGAAATGAATTAATGTTATGAATATCTTTTTGTGTTCCATGTTTAGATGGAGTTTTGGCTTTGCCCACTGAGCTGCTAGCTGGCACAGGCCAGCAGGCACACCACGGTCACTACAGTGGAAAAAACGGTAAGTTACTCATGTATCAAATTACTTCTCCAGTGTAAGGGCCATGTTTTCCTCTGGCCCACAAGCAGGATTGCAAACTGTGAGCAGGGAAATGGTGACATCCAGTGCTCAGATATTCCGTAAAGTGTTCTCATCCCCACTGCTCGTTTGTGCTTGTTCCAGTGCACAGACAGCTCCAGTGCTGGACACACAGATGTGTTATGTCACAGCAAAGTGCTCTAAACATGAGAAACTGAAAAAGAAATTCAAACTTTACCTTCAGGCTTTCTCTTTGAATGAACAACATGTAATGTGAACAACTCCAGAAACCAGGCCACAAACTGCCACGGTGGTTTTCGGTCAGCCCCTCTATAATTCTATTTATATTAATTGAAAAGGCAGAAGTGGCACAGCTGATGTCACAGATCTGTGAGGATTTTATTGCCAGGAACACCTGCACAGCACCTGAAGTGGACAGTTTCAACAGCAGGGGCTGTGGCTGACAGCCACAGGTCTCCATGCCTACCCCATCAGCTACTTCTTCCTCCCCTGGAGGGGGGAGCACTGTGCTCTAGTCAAGGTGTTGGAGAAGAGTACAAAAAACATGCAGAAATCAACAGGCAGAATGAGATCAAACCCCTTTTCTATCCATAAGACCAAAGCAATTTATCCTAAAAGTGGAATTGTTTACAGAAATAATTTTATACTCAGTGTGTTAATAAACTCCAACAGGAACTAACTCCCTATTTACTCATTCACAGGAAGACATATGTAGCTTTAATTGCAAAGGAAATAGTTCAAAGACCACCAGGAATCCCCAAAGAATGCAGGGAAGAAGCCCACTGGTGCTGGCACATGGGACATGTTCCACCCTCCCCGAGGCAGCATACAAAGAGCTGGTCAAGGCTGAGGTAACACTTCAGACAGGTTGGGATTTGTTCCTAATTCCCTTCAAATTCAGTTACTGAGACCAGGCAGGACTGGGAGTACAAGAGTTATCTGCACTGGTGGAGGAAAAAAACCCAGAGCGGTAAGATAATAGAAATAACACCCTGGGCATTATTCTAAGGGAGCTTTTTGCTCAGACATCACTATCTCCAAATCCCACAGTCTTTTTGGATACAAGCATTAAATTATGGGCCAACCAAAGTGCCTGACACCTGCCAAACTAGTTGCACTTTTGTATTTGAAGGTTTACCAGCTCCTGAGCTCAGAAACTGTCAGCTCAGACAGCAGCTGTCCATCAGACCCACTATACTTCAATCCAAACCCTGACTCCCCCCAGTATTTATCTGTACAGACAAGCTCAGCTCCCAGAGACATGTTCTTCTGCAGCTTAGGGCAATGCACTCCAGATCACACAAGCGTTCGAAGCCCCTGTCCAGCACACAGCTCATTCCATACAAGCTGCAAGAGAGCTTGGAGATGCAGCCTTACAGCACCACTCCAACCAGTTTGTGAAATATTCAGCATTTCTGGATCCTGAACAGACCCTCGCTTAGTTTTGATATATAATTTTTTGTTTGTGAGTAGTTGTTCCTTCCTTTCCCCAGTACATAAAAAGGAAGCTCGAATGCTCTCAAAACCCTGCAGAGATATCTACCTTTTTATACAGCAATTTTAGTATTACTATTTCGTGTTCTTATAAAATTTAAGTCACCTTATTGCTCATGATTTCCGTAAATCACAGGCGTATTTAAAGTCACAGTTCCTGCCTAGAAAAGCAGCCTGGAGAGGCTGCTGGAGCACACACTGCCTCACGCTCAGCAGTTACTCAAGGATGGCAAGAGCCACAATTAGCAGGGGCTGCAGCCGCTCAGCCTCAGTGCTCCACGGCACCAAGGAGGAATAACACGGGAATTTTGAACGTACACTGATGGACACTCATCCATGGCAGCACTGCAGCAGCTACAGACACAGGGGGCTTTCACTGTTCCAAAGACAACTGAGCTGTGCCTGCACCACCCTGGGCTGGCTCCCGCGCAGGGCCATCACGTGCCATTTGATGGACACAAAGAACCTGCAGCCAGAACGGCTTTAAACTGAAGTTTAAATACAGTTAATTATTTTTGAATGAATATTTCTCTTGCCCTAATGAATTCCTTAAAACAGAAACAGCTACATAAACATAAAAAATAGATCAGAAAAAGTCTGATGTGGTCTGCCATAGTTACCTTCTTCATTTTCAAAGAGATTTCCAACAGAAAACTGTATTTGGGTAGGACAGTGGAATTTGTGTCATCATGACCAAGCGATTGTGGCGCAGCGAGATGCTCCCGCGGCTCTGCGGTCCTGGTCCCCATGGAAACCGGACTCGGATATTGTCCTCCGCTCACTGGAGCACCGAGTCGGGAGCCTTTTGTGCCTGATGAGATTTCTTCCACAACCTTCCAGCAACAGACCCTGTGCTTCCTCCTGACTCTTTCCTAATTGAGATGCAAATTAATCTCTGTGGCTGATTACACTTCCCTTACAGCCCCTGACAAGTGCAGCTGTAGCTGGAGTTTACAGACTTTCCAACAAGTGACTTCAGCTGCCACTGCTGGCAGGGCGCTGCCCCAGCTCCCCAGCACACAACCCCGTGCCGGCAGCACGTCCTGTCGCCCTGTGGCCACCACACGAGCCCGGTGTCCCTGTGGCCACCACCATTGTCCCTGTCCCCCCATGGCCACCTTCACCGCACAGGGCAGGAGTGAGGATGAGAGGGCTCTGCTCCACGTGGAGCAGAGTCCCAGCAGATACTTCACACCCTGCCCCTGCTCCAGCATGAGCACCAGGGACTCAGCACCGTATTGCCGTTGAACCCTTGGCACCAGGGTTTGATCCATTTCTATCCGCACTTGAATCAAAACACCTTTAGCTACTGACCCTTAGCGTGGGTGGTGCCTTTACACAGAACCCAGGTGCCAAGGAGAAGTGGCAAATCATCCTCAGCTCTGCCTCATTCCGGCCTTCAGTGCTCACCCCAACTGCACGGTTACAACTGGTGTGTACCAAACACCCCTTACTTTGCCAGGATCATTTTGCTTTTTATTTCTCCTTCCCATTGACATTTTTGAGTTATCTCCATCTCCAGTCTGATAAAAGCACTTTCATTTACTGTTTGCATTGCTGTGTTCGTTTCCCTCCTGTTCTCCTCAGAGCAGCTGGCAAAACAAACACTGGAGTGGAGTCACTCACCCTTCAGAAGCTGTGGAGCAATGTGGCTCCACTGGGCTCAGACATCACCTTTACACATCTACACGCTCACATTCCAATTGCTGAATCTTTATGAATTTTAGTACATCTTAAAGTGCACCATTATCTGTAGGATGAGTTATGGATATCTTTCTCTCCTGCTCCAGTGTCATTGTGATGGGATCTGCCCACCACATTCCCTTTGTCCCTATTTCAGGAGTTTCTCAATCCACTTCCATTTATCAGACAGACAAGTGGCAGTTGATTCACTACAGACATCACTGGTGCACAAGCAGCCACAAAAAAAGGCGGAAAAGAATGCAGGGACAGATGCTGCTCCCAACCTGTGCGGAGCAGTGCCCTGTGCTGCTGTGCCTGTGCTGCTCGTGTCGCCCTGGGGACACGCAGGGACCCCGAGGGAGACCCCCTTGGAAAGCAGGAGCATGGCCAGCTGGTGAGCTCTGCCTGCTCACAAAGTGCTGAAAAGCCCAGAGCTGAGCGGGGTCAGAACCAGAGGACTCCAGCCGGGAGCGAGGGGCTGGAATTGCTCTGTTACCGTAACTGCTGCTACCTGTGTTAGTTTTGCTACCCTGTATTCCAGTACGATCCACTGACTGAGAAGCACACAGAATTCTGCACAGAACAGTTTTAGGAATTTGTTACATTTCTCTCATGAAACAGAAGCGGAAAAGCCAGCAACTCCTGACTCACCTGTCAGGCACTGCCACGGTTTGTACAACTGCCACCAACTGCCTTTGCTTTACCATGAGCACACAATTCAGTTAATAAAATACAAATCTATTTAACCACAGGGCTACTTTTAATTTATGATGACTTTTGCAAAGTATACTCGTTAAAATTTAGTCTTTAAAAAAAAAACCAGCTAGTACTTTGAGGATATCCTGTGTTTTAAAAATGTGCATCTCAAACTAATTCATTAATGTTCTTTCAAAGATCAAAACATTTCACTGACAAACACTTTCTCAAAGTCACGTGGTTAGAAAAATACTCAAATCAAAAGCTCCCCAGAGAAAGTAAAGTGCAGTGAGTGTTGGTCCTGAGATAAGTGATGTGATTAGCAAAACAAGCTATAAAATGTCTGATGGCGTTATGAGAAAATCCTAGAATGAGTGAAAACCAATGCTCATGCTGTGGGTCTGTGCAGCACCCAAGAATAAAAGCCTGTGTCACAACTCCTGTCCCAGAGAGCATATCCCTTGGTTACCTTCCAGTCACTGCTGGAAAACAGGTTCTGAAAATGCCCAAATACAGGCGTGGTTGGAATGAAACCGCAATTTGGAAACTGAAACATCTGTATCCTGTCTTACTAATGTAATGAATCCAGGTGAAGTCAACTGGACTAGAACTTTGAACAGGGTAAGAACACGGCGGAGCTGTGCATCAGCCTGACATACACAGTCGGTAACGTCCATCAGCGTGAAGGAAAACTGATAACAATCATTACTCACAGCTCAAAGCACCAGTGCTAAGTCCAGTCTGCCAGCAGTGAGATGGAAGCTGCTGGTTAGAGCACTCCTGGGATGTTACCATTTTATTTTTAAAACACTGGGCAACTGGGTGTGAACCACTGAAAACATCAAGCCGGATGCGAGGAAAGCATTGACCCTTGCCAATAAAATCACAGAGGAAGAACTTTCATCCAAGCCTACCTCTCTGCCGAAGGATGCTCTGAAGAAAGAACCCTGCCAAGGGGAGCCTTGCCCCCTGGGAGAAAGGATACAAGCTCTGGTAGAGCGGGATGAGTGACTTGACGGCTCTGCTGGCGTTGATGCACGTGGCACAGATCAGGCTCGGCAGCAGCTTCGCGGTCACGATCGCTCCATCGAAGAGAGGACCGAAAAACGGCACCTGGGGACCCAAAACAGAGAAACAGGCCTCAGAACCACCACAGGAGACAGGTACAGCACTTTGCCATAAACCACTCTGAGCACATTGTTCCACACACTGAAACTTCCAGTGTGACATTCATCCCCCAGGTCTGGAAGTTTCAAATCCTCCATCACTGCCCTCAGCATGCTGTACATGGATATCCATCTCTCAGAACATTCAGCTGGGTAACATGAGCTTGTTTCACACGGGAACCAAGTCCCTCTATGAATTTGCAAGCGATATGCCATGGGGAGCAGATACTAAGAACTGTTTCCTGTCTGGGATCCCAACACAACACCCTGATTCACTGGCTGAATCCAACGTTGGCAGGAGGTTTTGCAAAGACGTATTTGCTTCAGATAATCCTCTATAAACTCCTTCTATGGACTTTGTGGAAAAGGAAAAAAACCTCAGGCTGGACCAAGATAAGGAGGTGTGTGGAAGGCAGAGGAGATGGCAGAGAAGGGCCCCCTCGGAGGGGCAGGACACACAGCTGGGACAGGCACAAACAGGCCCAGCCCAGCACATCAAGGTGCTCCAACACTGCCCTGTCAAGGTCACCTCCAGAGGAACTCTCGTTAGGATGCCCCAAGGGGACCCAGGGCTCTGCAGAGAAAGGCCACACCAAGTACCAGAGATGCTCTCTGAAAGTCAACCATGTCTGCAATTGCAGACACATAACAGACCTGGCCAGCCAAACCCAGAAAATGTTGATGTTTAAATACATAACCAATTTTAGGACTTACAAGTATTCAAACTCATTTCCCTTTCACAAACTCAAAATGAAAAAAACCAACCCCCAACCAAAGCCCTAAACAGAAGCCAGCAGAAATTATCAATATTTAAGCTATGGATTTTTTCCATCTGTACAGAGGCTTATCACATAAATAAATACCCTCTATTATTCTTCTGCAACTGCTTGTGGGTGACTGTGACAGTCATTCAATAAATGGACAAAGGGAATAGTATAAATCCCCTGCATCTAGGGAATTCCTCTAATTAGAAGTGGCAATGAATTACAGAAGAAATTTGGGGTTAATATAACATCTGCAAATGACAGCTGTCTCTTCACACACTTATTCTGTCATTCCTTTACTTAAAATAATTACCCACCCCCAAAAATAGATTAGTGTAAAATGTTTCCATAGTGGTTTTGCCTTTGATTTTTATTTACTGCTGGCATTACTGTCCAGGCAGTTGAAAAGAAAGGAGACAGAGGAAATTATAATGTTCTGGAACATCAAGTTTCTAAGTGAAATTTTTACCCCATGCTCTGTTTAGAAGTATTGACAACAGGAGAAAAGTATGTAAAACTATATTCTTAAGCACAAATAAGGAGGTTAAGTACATACTAGTATTAAAATTATACCACCACCCAAATACCAGATATGTAAAGTCAGAGCAGCAGATGCTACCGGCATAGGGGAATTCCCTGTCAGGCTTTTTGGACAGGCTGACAGGACTTGGTGCCTGTTTCAGACCCACCTGGAGTTGGGGAGCGGGGCAGAGTTTCTTACCACAGCACTACCGAATTTATAGATAGAAACTGTGGATGAGGTGTGTCCATGTTACACACACACTCCCCTGCACATGCTCCCCACACGCAGAGAGGAGCTGAGGGTTCCGCAGACCCGCTGCGATGCGAGCGCGGCACAGCCGGACCACGCGGACACAAAGCTGGGAATTATTCATTCCCGAGCAGATCCAGCGGCCTCGCCGAGGGTCATTAAAGTCAATGGAGCTGCATCTCGTCAGCTCCCATCTGTACAGGGGCTCTGCCCTAGCCAGGGCTCTGGGGGGAGGCCAGTGGAACGCACGGGGCACGTTCCCCGCTGGGCACAGCTCCGTGCCCCGGCATTAAACACCATCCGAGGAAAGCGGGGCTGGGATGGTTATAACAAACAGGCTGCTTTGACAGGAATCAATTAAAAACAAGGGGAGAGGCAAAGATCCTCTCCTGTGAGTACTCCAAATGTCACCGCGAGTTACCCACGAAGCAAAAATTAATATTCAGCCCACTGCAAACACCTGCTTCGTTCCAATTTCCAACAGAAAAATCATTATTTCTGTTGCCTGCAGTAAAAGTAGGCAAGGTTAAATAAACCTTCCGAGCACAAAGACTTCCCCTCTACGGCGAGCAGCACTAGTTAAAAGAGAGGGGAATGGGTAAATTATTGTACCAAATGGCTGAGAATTAATCTCTGATGACGAGCTGCAATCTAACGAGGCATCTGTGTCCCAGGGAACCCGCAGCATGTCCCTGGCGGTATGTGCAGTGCGGAGCCTGCCTGGCATGCTTTGTCCCCTCTCGCAGGCAGCTTTTCCTCTCATTGTTCCCAATATCCTCGTGCATCTGTGACGCGTGGAATGCATTCACACTAACAGACTTACTATTGTCTTCCCCCCGAAGCTTTGTCGGGCAAAGACTGCAGCACGGTTCCTGATAATTATATTGCTTAATTAATCAAGACAAAAAAAATTTGCAAATCATTGCCCGGTTGCCAAGCAGGGAGATCAAAAATGAAAACAATACAAGCTGAAGCAACATAACAAAAGTAACAGCTATCTGATCAGAAATTCTTCTATAATGAAGCTATTAATGCTAAAGCGGTTAATGTTAACATTGCTCCAGGTGTCTCTACTTGGCTGCAAACAAAAAGGCTAACATTATGGATATAAAAGGCCAAATGTTGCCATGGATTCTGTAACCTGATAGAGAGGACAGCCTTTTCATTCGATTAGGGAATGCAATTTAAATACCAGGGACTGAAGCCAAACAACAGACATTTCTCTCTGCAAGCCTCTTTCATTCACCCTGGGGTCAGTAGCTGGTGAACAAAAGGTCAGCCACACTTGCCCTGGAAATGTCTGGATTAATTTTATTACATTGTAATGGTTTGTACTTTAAATGTAGGGATAACACTAAATTTCCAGTTAGCTCTTATTCTGGCTGCCCGTCGGGTGCTTTTGACTAATATGTAAGATGACACAGCTTTTCTCCGTTGCTCCAGAGAAGTCTCGAGCGTGTTCCTCACACTAAATTCTTAGCTCCTAATGTTCTGCTGGGAAAATAAAATGCCCAAAAAGTAAATTGCAGAGCTCAACGGCAAATGTAAGGAAAAATCCCCCACTCTCAGAAAATTTTCAAGTTTGAAACATCTACTGACAAACCACTGGTTGTCAATATCTAACAACTCCATCATTCATAACTCAAAAAATACTGTCTACAGCTGGTAAATACGTCACCTGATGAAGGCATTTGCCACAGCTGGTTACTCTCTTGGAGAAATACTGTCCATCATATAAGGGAAACGGTATTTATCACACTGATTACTGTCACAAAGTATATTTTATATACATTTTTGTGTCCATAATGTACCAGACAAGCATTTACTGCAGCAGCTTTTTCATACCTATGCACAGATGTACATACACACACCCCTGCTATGTTGAAAAAGATGCCTTCCCCCCCCCCAAACATCTCAAATGTGGTTGCAAATGATGATTTAACCATGAAATAGTGAACCTTCAACATTTTGTTTGCTGTCAGGATACCCAGTGCCTGCATCACCCTGCCGGTGCACGCACAGCACCACCTGTGGGACGGTGACCCCACACACGGGGTGACCCCACAGCACACGAGTGTTTTGCTTTCACTGCCTCAGGCTGCAAATGCACAGTGGTTTTAAATACTGCACTTTGCACGGTGATTTCTACGGGTTGAGAATTCTGACACGTTTCTGTGAGCGCTAATTGTGACCATAAAATGAATGAGCAGGCACTTGGATCACCATTAGTAATTCTAGTTTTAAAGTACGAGCTCAATGCTCAGCTCTGTGCCTGAGATGGACAGACTGTATTTTATACTTGCAGGGAAAAAATGACCCCCGAACTTGAAAGCACTGAGCTTTATTTAAGCAGCAGAACTGCTGGTCACTGCACAACACATGACAAGCCCAGCAAAGCAGCCCAAACGTACCTCTGGTTTCTTCATGATCTCTATGAAAAACATGTGATTCTTCATGGGGTAGATGACAATGAGAACATCCCCGAAGTCCGTGGGTATGATGCCCCTGCGGTAGTTGCGGGTGTGCTCAGACCAGACGATGTGAACCTCATCATTTCCCAAGTGACGAAGCTGCAACAGCAAATTGGCTCTTTATTAATCCGAGTGATAACCACGGTTTAGGAGGGGTCATGGCTCACAAATTGAATTACAATGCTCAATAGTAGGAATATTTCATTACAGAAAAAGTTAAAATATTGTTTTTCTCCAGTTGCTCATGAAAGCATCAGCTCAATAATTTGCTTCATTCACAACACATTGTTGTCTGATGGCTTAATTAAGTCATTATCAAACTAGCCATTAGCATGATATGTAAATGTACATTACCTACAGTGATTTAAGATGGAAAACTGAATTACTAGAACAAAACATTACCCAACAGAACATCATATTCCAGCTAAAATGAGGCAGCTGTCACAGAAATATGAAATGCCTTGACTCAGGATGTCAAGAAACTGTCTATCGTGAACCACTATAACTGAATTTATTATCCACAAACATCTCCTCACTGTGTCTGGAGGGGCTTCTGCTTGAAACGTCAGCAAAATATCTGGGCAATGTGAGTGAGAGAAGAATGGAAAATACCGTGGGAGTTACCTTTTTATTTGGAGCAGAGTTGCACAAAATATGGCTAAAATTTACATGTGACACATACAAAATGCATCTGAGAGCCTGTGTGTGTTTGCTCTGCTACTGGAGGAGCTGGAGGTGATCTAACAGATGGCAAAAACTATTTGGCAATCACGTACAAGCCTCACACAATGGTTTCAACTGTAAGCTTTAAAGTTAAAATGTAATCCACATGCAGAATGCCAGCCCAACGCATAAAAAGAATTTAAGTCCCACTTAAAGCTTAAAAGACACCCCCACCCCCACAATTTGGTGCTACCCCTGGAACAATGTGCACAATAGACCGAACAAAGAAGCCAAAACGAAGCTCTGCTACTTCACTCTGTGTGGGGGGAAAGAAGAAAGGGATAAGAAAGTGGTGATTTTCATTGGTAAATAACAACTGAGCTACCCCAACATGCCTTGGATCAGCCCATGCACCAACGAAGCTTCCCTCTTCAGAATCAGGCAGTGCCTTTAGAAGGAAAAACTTTCACTCCTACATATCGGTGGCAAAAGGGACCCCAGTCACGACAGAAATGTGGCAAAACCAACACATTATGAGAATGAAAAAGTCACAACTGTGAACTTGGCTTACAGTTCATACTCCAGTAAAGTAAAGCTCAGCTCACAGGACGACTGAGATTCTCAGAGTTTATTTTAAATTAAACTGAAGATAAAGAACTGTGTTTTATTTACACCTATGAATAATAGATAATTTTAGTTCTGTTTGAAGAAAACATGAACTCTTCGTGTTTTGTAAAAACCACCAATTAACAGTACTATTACTAGAGCTTCTTACATGTAAAAAATCAGTAGAAACTGCTGATTTCTGTACCAAAGTGATTAGAAGCAAGATGTCAAATTTAGTGTTAAAAACCCCCAAAATCCTTCTAGTGACCAGACTTTGTGCACAGTGGGTTCCAGATGCTGGGGATGTGGGTGCCTGGCCAGGCTGTCCCACTCCACGCCTAGAGAAGAGAATTCAGTGAAGAGGGAGAAGCACCAGCTGAACTGGTGCTTGCTGTGCTTGTGTGGGACAGGGAGTGACGGCTGTGAGCTCAAACCCTTGCAAATGTCCTGTGATGATGAATCCCACCTCTGCTAGGATCCCCACTGTGTGCATGCAGCTCATCGTAGAGCTTGAGTTACTGCCCTTGAAGTCACACATCCTTAGGAGTCGCAGCAACAAGGTATAAGGTTACAAAGGAAAAACTAGTACTAAACAAAAATGTTTGTTATTGAAAGATAATTTCACTGATAAAAAGTCATTATAAATAATCTTATCTGTGACAATAAGCCAGCTATTTTCCTGTGTTGTTTATTCAAAACAGCAGCTGTGGGGCAGTCAGTGCCATGAATGACTTGTGCTGAAAGGTCTAAAGCCCCACAGCCAGCACACGTGGAGCCAGAGCTCCAGGCTGTGCTCTCCATGCGGTTTAGGAGTGGGGGGGGGCAGGAAAAGAATACATTAAAAAAACCACCAAATCAGCCAGGAAATCAGAGAGATATTAAAAAGCAGAGCCCAAGAATGGAGCAGCTCGGAGCTGTTCGGTTCAGTGCTGACTGGAGCGATCACAGCTCTGGAAATGGCAGCTGTGTCTCCTCTCGGGCGCACGGGCAGAGCGCGCATTTTCCACCTGCCCAGGGAGGCGGTTTGGCCGACACGGGTGTGATGGACACGCTCTGGGCTGCAGGTGCTTGGACACGCTGTGGGGTCAGTCCCCCGCCGTGGGGTCAGTCCCCCGCCGTGGGGTCAGTCCCCCGCCGACCCCCGCCGTCCCCGCGCTCGGGCCGTGCCGGGCACGGGCAGTGCTCCCGGCTCCGCACGCCCGGTGCCCAGGGCGCCGACGCTGGTCACGGTGCACACCTCGGCCTGACCTCCTTTCCCTGCTAATTGCATTACACAGCCAGCTGGCTCCAGAGAGGAGTCGTCTGTTTGACTGAAGAATTCCTGCTTTTGGGGAGGCATGGCTGCTACTTTTGCTAAGTAACAGTGGGGCCTGACATCCCCATTGTCTGCCTGACAGTGTGCCCATCCTAAAATCTAAGTTTTATTTGTAAATTAACCGAGAAACTTCCTGCCAGAGCAGGGCTGCCTGGAGACTGATAATGTGTGCCTTTCATTCCCTTTCACTCTCACTGTATCACTGCCAATTTGTTTTTCTGCTGCTCGCCAGCCCGAGGCCATAAAAGCCTTGTAAGACATAAGTGCAATTATAGTCCTGGAGTCAAATGAATTGGACAAATCCAATAGCACAGCTCTGTCCCCACTCTGCAAAGCCCTACAGCAGTCAGATTAGCTGCTAAAAATCTAATCTAGCCCCAGCTAACAAATTTCTGCAGCGAAGGAGCAAGAGTTCACTATGGGGTTGCAACCAGATTTCTGAATTGAAAAAGTTCTGCTTTGACAATGGAGAAGATGGAATAAATCACCGAGAAATTCTGCAGCACATCTTTAAACCGTTAAGTGCAATTTGGGCAGAACAAGACAGGGACAGTAGAATGCCATTCCTGGGATTGATTTTCACTCTTGCCACACGACAGCCAGATAAAGTTTGGAACCAATGATGTTGAACCCTGCAGCAGCAAAAGTGATCAGCTGAATTTTGTTTACTCCACTAGAAAAGGTTTCTGTCAGGGCCAAGACTTATTTAGAGAGGGTTTCTTTCTTTCATTTTTTTTTTCTTTCTCCCTGAATTAGCAATATAATATGTCAGCATATACCTCAAATAAAGAAATACAAACTACAAATCAGAACTCTGCTGCACAAAAATAAGGGGTCAAGTTCATCCTCAGAGAACGTGGACTTATTCTTGGGAATTTATACCAGAAATTACTTTATCCCTGTGTTCAGTAAAAACAAAAACCACAATAACATATTTAAGTAAAATTACTGCATCTGCTTAATTCCCCAGCCCCCAGAATTTATGGGCTGCTGCAGGGCTCCCCAGGCCAGCAGGTGGTCAGTCCTTCTGTTCAGCCCGGAGTGCACGAGCCAAGCACGCTGACAGGATTGGAGCCTTTCGGTGGGTCTGAGGCAAAACAAGCAAAGAACCCCAGAAATCACACAGATTTCAGAGATAAGGGGCACCTGAGACCCCAGACAGCATCTGATGGAAGGAAGGGGAGGGCAAGAAAAAAGTTGTGCCCCCATTGCATCCTGACTGGCAACCAGATAAAACTTCCTCCTCCCAATAACACTGTCCTGTATCCCCAGGATATGACAATGTCTTCATTCCAAGACATTAATGCTTTCTGGGTGAAAAGAGCTCCTGCAGAATCACAGAATCATGGAGTGGTTTGGCTTCCGTTTGGATAGTCAGCCATGCTCAAATGCAGGCTAGTCCATCCATCAGCATTCCAAAGCATGAGAGAACTGTTCATCTTCCAGAAACTTTGCAGTGCTTCTGAAATGCACCTTCTGTCCCCTTAGAGCTGCAGTTCTGTAAGATCTGCTAACAGCCTATGCTCATTTGCACAGAACCACGTTTGCTCACGACAGACCTGTGACAAACTGAACCCGTTGTGTGCAGAAGATAGATCCATGTTAAAAAGCCCTCTGGAAGTCATCTGGTCCAAGCCCGTGCCTGCAGCTCCTGATATCCATGAGATTGTTCAGAGCTTTGTCCTGTACAGGAATACACAGTTTTTGATCCCTGCAGGATCCTATAGCGGATTTCAGGTTTCTTTAAAAAAGACTTAGAGCAATTCCTTTGTGGTATTTTCTGTGGATAGTATGTGCTGGAGCTGGCCTGGTTTTCTGGCAGTGCAAGACTTGGAGACTGGTAGCTACTAAATGCTTTTGCTTTTTGTTTCTCACAAAGAAGGAATTCTCTTAGAGCAAACACAGGCAAGACAATTAAATAGAATAACCAGACTCTCAGTGTCTGTGATAACCCCTAACACGGGTGGGAACCAGGAGAACTAGTAAATAGACTGTTTGCAGTTAAACCCCATCTCTCCCCATGTGGTAGCTCCATCACTATGCTCTCTGCTCTCCCAGATGATGTATTACTTGACAGCCAGATCATATCCCAGTGTCTTTGCTAGGCTTCCACAAAACCCAGGAGGCCAGGACTTACAAGGGAAGATCAGACTAAACAGACACAATTTCTGTAGGACAAGTAAGTCTGGGAAAGACATGGCAGCAATTCTCAGACATGCATAAGTCTGCAGCAAAACAGCCTGCCCTCCATATCCATGTGGAATAGGGGAGAATCAATGAGCTTAAATTGAAGCAAAGTAGATGGTGCAAGAGACTGTGTCACAGTACAAGAAGTGGAGCGTAGGAATATGTTGCCTAGGGAAACTAAATCATTCATCACTGGAGTTTTGAGCAAGCAGCTGGACAAATACTGGTCAGGAACAATAAAAATACACAAAGTCCTACCCCGGTAAAGTCACAGACTCTACAGCCCCCCACTATGTCCCACTGCCCTACCTCTCCATCCTCAAGAACTCAGATTACATTTTTCCCATAGCCATGTAAATCCACTGATATGAAGATAATGAGTTGCATACAAAAAGAGAAACGTAATTTTACTGACTTTTTTTTAAAATGACAGATATCCCAGTAAAAAAGAAAAGATCTGGCTTTACTATGAAATGCTGGGCAATTTTTTCAGGACCAGTAAGCAAAAATTTCACCTTTATATTTAAAGGAAAAGCCCATGTGATTCTGAAACCAACTGGACACTAAATAGTCACTCAGTGACATTTGTAGACAATGTTCAGAGCACAGCAGTATCCCCTGGTGCACTGGATAGCCTCAGCAGCATTACTGATGCACGTTAACAACCTCTGCAGAACAAGTTGCCAATCCTAATTAAAAAGGCAGAGATTTGGTATGTCCCTAAAATCTTCTTTGACTCTAAGCAGCAGCTGGCAAGCACCAAAATCTCAAATCACTCCTTGTTAGGAAAGACAAAGATTAAGTACAGACACCAACAAAGTTTTGGGCTGGGTTCTGGCTGCCTTTGAAGCAGAGGCTGCTTGTCAGAATTGTGCTTAAGTGGCTACTGGCTTTAGCTATCAGCTGTGACTGCCTTGGGTCCAGAGCTTGTCACCTCCCTTTTGCTTTGCTGTTCCACGCAGGATGATTGGTCTGGAAGGTTTTATTATGCTGCATTTGGTTGTTTTGTTCTACCAACCTGCAACAGCTTTGGCAGGCAGACAACATACAAATGAAATTATTGCTAATATTATTACTCATGGTGGTATTTGAGGCTACCATGGAAATGTTAATTGTGTTTCAGAACCCAGAATTTAGATGCCATTTAATTCAGATAATCCAGCTGCAGAGCACCATGTGGCACAGCAAAGATGGGATGCCAGGGCCAGTTAGCACAAGCTGCTTTCAGTTCAAACTTCCATTTAAGCACTTGCAGAGTGTGCAGTACACCGCACATTCTTTACCTTTTTGGTCAGCGAATCGTCCGAATCCGAGGGCATCCTGGTGGACACGTGGAAGATGATCTCCACGGTGGAGGTAGCGTAGTAGGGAGCAGTTTGTCCTGTGCTGCCATTGCGCTGCAGGCCGCCCATGAAACCCCCGTGCGTGGAGAGATCCACCTGAGGGATTGAAAGGCAGGATTAGAGAAAATTTGAAAAGACTGATGAATTATCAGTATTTATTTCTATATCAAGACTTCATGAATTTACCATTCTAGGACTCTGCAGCCATCCTAGAGAAATCTTCCCTTAAAGCTTTGTGATCCTCCTGTTAGATCTGTCTTTCCCCTTCCTGTATTGGACACTCACTAAAAGCAAATGTCTCTTAACCAGGTCTTGAGCCAGTATCCATCTGGTGATTCTACCTTCCTACAGCAAAAAGCAGCAAGGAAGCAACACGTGCTGCTCCTCCAAGGGCTCAGACCTCCCAGTGCCAGGAGCCTCCCAAAGGGCAGAGAAAGAACCAGAAAAACTGCAGAAGAAACTTAAGACTTGTACAGAAAGAAAAACCTTAAGAAGAAATTATTCCAGAAGCTTATTCAGAAGAAATGCCTCTCTGAAGTCCAGCTTGAGTCCAAAGGATTGTTTGTTTTCCCAGTGGCACCAGCCTCAGGATGGTGCCTCTCCCTGTGAGCCTTGTGAAACTTCGATCCTTAACATGCAGCTACTCTGTATTTCCCAAACCCATAACTTTTCGTGGCACTTAGACTATGACACACCATTCTGACAAGGCAAATAATACCCAAAAGCTTCATGAAGAAGCTCCTGTGGTGAGAGTGTGCTCTGACCACATCAAGAGCTAAAAGCAGCTAAATATCAGTGTGTAGTGAATTTATCTTCTTTTAATGAGAATTAAAAACTATGCAGTGACATTAGCAACGTGTTAGTTTGCCTACATTTATGGCTATTACCTCCCAGCCCAGTCCTGCTACAAAATCCTCATATGCCTGGCTTCCCCTGGCGTTGGCCAGGATGGAGCACTTGTCCTCCTGTCCCTCGGCGATGTAGAACACGGCGATCTTGTGAGTCTCACGGCTGCAAAGGGACACAAAAAGAAGTCAAATTAAAGAAGTTTCAGCTCAAAATTATTTTTTAGATCCCTTGCACTCCAGAGCTATGAGCAGGTGCCCACATTTAAGTCCATGCATCCATTTCTTTTTTGCACACAAGTCCATTGCTCTCTTTCAGCCGCAGAAATTGATTTCTGCCCATTTCCCCTCCTCCCGCTGCAGAGACCCCCCAGTTCTGAGAGAGGAGCCAAGGCTGGTCCTTCTGTGCATCAGCCACAGTCCTGGTGACCAAGTTCCAATTACAGGGTTAATGACTCAGAGCTGTGCAGCTTTGCCACAGACGGAGGTGGCACAGGTGTTAATGGGAGCATAATTTGACCTACAGAATTTTAATTACAGGGTGATGACATACAAGGAGAAAGAAACATTATTGACTCTTAGATCCTGGGCTGAGTTTTACAAGGCTGACAGAGACAGTTGGCTTCTTTGAAAAACAGCAAAGTGGATTTGATATGGAAACTGTTGGGATGCAGTGCTGCAGAGGCTTTTCAAATAGCTCTATGTCCAGTAATGAAAAATAAAACATAACATTCAGAACTCCATTCTGCCACTTCCTGGCTGGGGAGCAGTTCTGGGGAGATCACCCCTTAAAGTACTGCTCTTGACATGGACCATCCTGTGAGAAATGGTCCTTTGTGTCAGCTGAACTAAGGTCACAAACTATTTGGGAGCTTCTTCCCTCCCTTCTCAGCTAAGCAAACTGGAAATAGGTTACTCTGTCTTATTATCTGCTACTGATTTGGAATTGGCTGTACACAGTGCCAGTGCAGACAGCTTCTCCATTCGGGCTGCAGAACTCTGGAGAAACAAACAATCCATCTTACATACTAATATTTGTATTGCTGGCACAGGCAATGGCAGGAGAGCTTTCGTTTTGGTGACTCACTCATTCTGCCTTGGGAAACACAAACCTTATCAATGTTGTGTCCAGAACACATCACCTACCATTGGCGGGAATCCAGATTTTTCAGTTCTCGCAGCAATTTTGAATTTTTCTTAAGCAAGTGAAAGCTTTTTCTAAAAAAAAAAAAATAAAAAAATAAAAAAAGGTTTGAAGGCAAATGCAACACCATACAGACACAGTATTTTGTCATCCAAATACCTAAGTGAAGTGAATCAAATTAACATGACGTGATTTTTAAAAATCTTGTTTTCTTAAGTGTGTACACATTTGGGGGTAAGAAGTGAGAAGACTAAGAGTACTGTAAATGTGTTCTGAATCCCCTCTCCCTACCTTCTATCCCAGGAGTTCATTCCCAAGTCGTTCAGCAACAGCCGACAGAAATAAAAGGAGGCCTGAGGCTCAGCAGGGCGTGGTGGTTCCTGGCGGGCCACCTTCATGCTGCAGTCCGAGCTGCATTTCAGGATGAACTCCCTTTCCTGGGCACTCTGCCTCATCAGGGCCTCCATGATGGCCCGCTCCTGCTCGGAGCTCATCCCGCAGGGCGGCGGCGCCGGCTCGTTCAGCTTGCGCTGGGGGTGCAGAAGGCACTCGGGGCTGGTGGCACCGATCTTCTCCAGCAACTGGTCGAGAGCATCTTCTCCTTCCTCTGCCTGGGAAATGTCGTTCTGGGAAGCGAAGTGGTGCTCGGGGTTGCTGGAGATCACAAAGGTGTTGGTGGTGCTCCGCTGAGGAAGGCAGCCCTCCAAAGGGCCGTACAGTATCCGGCCATCCCAAGAGTACTTCCCTGAGATATCCCTGACGATCACCCTGACGTCCGAGGGGGCTGCTGCCGGCTCAGCACCCGCCCTCTTCTCTGCAGGGATTTGGAGGTAAGATATGAGAGTGCTGTCATTGAACACAAAGAGCTGCAGGTTGGGACTCCGGAAGACTTCCGAGGACAGCTCAGAGGACTCCACATAGGAGTTGTCATGGTTCTCACTGAGGAGGCTGTGGAGAATGGCAGGGCCTCCGCTGAGCGGGTAGTGGCTCAGGTGATTCACCAGGTGAGTCATCACCATCCGCGCTGTCAGAGGTATCAATTCTAAATTCCTCCTCCTTTTCTCTGAAACCATCAATGAAAAGATAATGGATCAGTAAGAGCAGCAAGAGACAATTCAAAAAGAGCAACTGTGGATTTCTGTCACACTGCAGCTGCTTGCTTTAGTTGTCTTCCCAAGCCTTCCTGTTCAAGGAACTATTTACAACAGCTTTCCAAGGAATTCTACCTGTCCTGCACTTTTGTTTTATTTTACCGCATCCCCACAGCCGGTCCACGCTCTGTGAGCTCTCTTACCCTCAGCAACAGTGAGCAGGTTGCCCAAATCTGTGGAGGAGTGGCACTGGGCTGGCTCCGAGCTCCTGACGTTCCCCAGTGGCAAAAAGGGGTCGTAGTCATAGGAGGAGAGGTCGGCCAGGCTCAGCACGTAGTGGCTTTGCTGCGTGTACGTGCTGGAGCCGTTCACACAGCAGTGCAGGACCTGCCAGGGGACAGTGGGACACTGCAGCAGAAATAAACCCCACAGGACAGGCCCCAACACACCCTGGGAGCAGTGCCCCTTCCTAATTCTGACTTTGTAAACCAGGACATGCTACAAAAACCATCTGTGGCCAAGTACAGCATTTTTAAATTAGCACTCACCATCTGCACTGATTCTATACTTTAACAGCTCACTTCAGGACTTGTTTTGTATTTCAACAACCCACTTCAAATATTTCTGCAAAGATTATCTTCCCCGACTTGTTGTTTTAAGCATTTTATCTTTCTCTTCACCACCCTCTGTCTGTTCTACATCTCTAATCTTATCTTCTTAACATTTTGCATCCGTACTTCTCACCTGTACGACTTCTGTCCGCATTGCAAGAACTCGCGATTTTCTAGAGCTTGCCAAAACTGCTTCTGTGCCTACCAGGGTGTGTGAAAGGCATCTCTAAACATCCAGACACAGTAAATCACTTTCCTTTCCATACTCACTCTGTAAATGTAGTCCAGTAAAGGAGCTCTGGATGCGTGATGATCTTCCACAGCACCAGCAGACACAGGCTCCAGCAGCATTTTCATGGGCAGTGCCATGCACCAATCCAGCAGGCACAGCAGCAGGGAAACAATGAACTGAACAAGGACATGGAACACGGTATTTAGGTACATTCCATTGAATTCACCCAAACTTCAAGGGAGGGGTTGGAAAGTTTACAGCTCTGGTTCAAAGTGACTTCATTTAAAAAGCACCTCTAACAGCACAAAGAAGGAATGGAGGCAGCTCTTGTCAGTGACGCACCTTCTTATCCGCCTCCACGGAGGAGTACTCGGCACTCGGCAAAAGGAAGGCAATGGTGGCCACGAGGATCTACAGCCAAACAAACAGATGTCAGAAAGGCACTTAACTTCTTTCACTATAAAGACAGAGTTGGACTTCATGTGCACAGGGTATGGAAAAGGTTCAGTTCCCTTAGGAGCATCCAAGTGCCTGTGTCAATCAATGTCCAAGTGAAACAATGATTTACTGAGCATTTTGAAAACAAGTCCCTGCAAACATGGGACATACACTGGTCCTGGCACTGCAGCAATTACATCCCTAACAATATCTGCAGAAGAAGGGAGTTCACAAATCATAGCAACTCAAGGAAGGAATTAAAACAACTTTGCACACGATTTCCCTACAAACATTTTAAAGAGTCTGACGTACTTCAGTGATTTTCCGGCACAGGGAGGATTCGTACTCCTGAAGCTTTTGCCAGTAAGACACCAGCAGCTGAAGAACATCACAGGCTACCTGAGCTACCAGCTTATTGGAAAACTGGAAAAAAAAAGGTGATTAAAAGCCAAATAAAATATCCACGTACAATACAACACATTCAGTTTTTCTACATTTTAAATTATTTTGCATCTACACAAACAATAAAAAACGTTAATGCTGTGAAATCATCTTGTCAGCATTAGGAACCAGCAGGTTTGATATTGTCTGTGTGATTTTAACTCAGTTTGCTGGGGAAAGGGTCTTTAGGTACACAAGCACATGCTATTTTTGCAAATATTCTGCAGATTTGTATAGGACACCAGACCTGCAGACTGTGCTCCAGATCATCATCAGCTCTTTAAAAGGTGAAAATGCCTGTTTTTACACAATGCTGATTGATTGGGGCCCGCCAGAGCAATACCTTCAGTGTCACACCTATGACATTGATGGCCTTCTTCACGTGGGGATGGTTTGTGCACTGCGTGAGCTCCTCACAGATCCACACTCCCAGGCCACAGATGGCTATGCACCTTTGGTAAAAGGAAGAGTGGTTTTGTCACAAGTTTTAGAAGAACATTTAGAGGGGGAAAAAAAAGTAATAAAAAGAAAAAAAATGCACAAAGATCTTTCTTTTCCCTCTCACACAACAGGCCTGCACCTTTATGGTGCAGAGTGGAGCTCAGCTTCATAGGACCAAACCACAAGGCAGTAGCAACACCTCAGCTGGACAAGCACCAAAACCAAGTAGCAAGAAAGACTTTCCAACTCAAGGACTTGATAATCTTAAAGATCTTTTCCAACCCAAACAATTCCATGATTTTCCCAATTTACCTTGCAGCTTCACTTGGCTCCTCTGTAGCATTCTTCAATAAAATATTTATGAGGCAACACTAAAACAACAAAGTAAATTAGAATAAGCATCTTTTCCATACCTCTGTTTTAAAGTTAATTTTTACATAGTTACAAGTGAAGTCACTTTAATCCTCAATCTGTTCTTAAAGCATCTTTACCACATGCCAGTTGTATTTTGTCAAGGCAGAAATACCAATTACAACTCAAATACACAGGCCCTTGTGGACAAATTGAATCGACCTACAACTCATGAACTCACGTACAGGCAGCAAGACAGAAATCAATTCATTTTCAGTGGAAGGGTGTTTACAAACTATGAGTGGAGGTCACTTCATACAAACTGTAGTGTTTCTGTTTTAAGTACAGAAAAGCCAATTCTAAAATTGAGACAGTTTTAACACGCCTCCAGTGACTCTCCAAGGCCTGATGAAGAAAGCAAGAATGGGTGCCCAGTGTGCAAAGGGGTTCCTGCACTCCTCTGGTTACTGAAATAGCAATAAGGCAAAAAATCTCTACCCTTACACACCCCACACATCTCTTACAGGATGAGCTAATGGACACAGGTACAATGAATGGACACTTTAAATACCACCTACACTATTTAATGAATTGGCCTGGACGGCATCTGGCTGGAAAAACATGGCATCTGATCACAGCCAGCTCGCTCTCCTTGAAAATCCAACTGGAATTTGCAGTATCTAAGTTTTGTTAATGTTATGGCACATGTCAGGCAAAGCACTGCTCAGCAAAGCACATGTAATGTGCAGCTGTGGGGTTCGAGGAGAAGGAAGGGATCCTTTTTTAACAAAAAACTCACAGTAAGAATTAAGTAACTGAATAATAAAAATAGGATAGGTTACCTAAGGATTTACAATGAAATGGGGCTTTACCTTCACATCTGCAGTTCCTGTGCTGATCTCACTGGCTTCTGAAATGGGCCCCAACCGTGGGATTTCTTGGTAGGTATTTGGAAAGCACACGAGAGCACCAAGGATGGTGTGAGCTTCAGAACGGGGAGCCTAATGAGGGCAAGTAAAGAGAAATATTAATTAGAAAAACCTTCACACATGTAGATGCCATCAGCTCTGAGGTCAGGATGCACTGCCATACTCAGAGTGCTGGATTCACAGTGCAGCACTGAAGTGTCCCAGGACCTTTTCTTTTACAGCCCCAGCAACAGCTGTATGAAAGCAGTGACTAATACACACCTTCCTGCCCGTGCTTTTTGCTGCTGTGCTGCCCTGCTCTCTTTGTGAGGCTGAGCTGCTCCTCCAGCAGGCATCTGGCCCTGCTCCTAAGCACATTCTACATTTTTAACACTTCCTCTGTCATTACCCAACACAACAATCAGCCATTTGGTATTAACTGGAAGTACAGAACCACCTAAGAAAAGCTGAGTGAGAGGCTGAAGCACTAATCCAGCACTGCTATTCGTGATGCTGTGACACAAAGTGCACAGTGCACTCATCCTGACTGCACAGATGATACCAATGTGCAGAGAGAGCCCTACTTCGGTAAAACCATTGAAAGCACCATGGCATGAGGTAGAAACACATTAACTACTATGCAATATTGAAAATACAAGGAACACCCAGTTTTACGCTCGTAGGAGAAATGGAAGGTGATGTTTTGGTTTGTTTTTTTCCATGGAAAGTTGAGTATTCATTTCTTATTAGCACTTTAAACTTTGGATCAACCACCAGGTTGATCAGACTCTGAGGGCTGAGGGAAAAAGCACTGCTGCAACAGCAGCCAGGAGAGGGTTCCTCACACCTTGGCCTTTTGATGAAACACCTTTGCAATAGCAGGGGGGCAGCCTGTGCCACCATGTCCCACACCAGCTGCCGTGCCATGGCCCCAGGAGCCCGCCTGTGGCAGCGATGAGCGCGTTACCTCCAGCGTGTCCGCGCGCAGCACCCTCGCCGCCGCCGCCACGAAGTCCCCGATCAGCATCGTGAACCCAGGCAGGCCCAGGAAGAAAAACCAGGGTGGGCAGTGCTTTATGACGGTGTTCAGGATATCCTGCAAGAGAAGTTACCTGTGTGAGAAGAAATAAGCCAAAACAAAAATAACCCACAGAAGGAGCCCAAAAGCAAAAGGGAGAGTTTGAGAAGATTTAACTTTGAGGTTCACCAGTCCCACGCTAGTCAAGGTGCAAACTCACAGAGCCCCACGGTTCTTTGTGCAAACTGACTGTCATGTAACTATCACCAGATGCATGGAGTAGCAAAAGTGCACTGGGTGTTTTGGTTAAGGTTTCTACTCTTAAATTCCTGTTAAAAACCCAACCCACACACCCATGTCTCTCTGTGTGCCTAAGCACAACCATTCTGCTAAGTAAGTCTTTGGATTCAAAACATCCAAACCTTTAATGGATTTAAGATGAGGTATTGCAGCACTCCAAAGGAGTGAGTTCCTAAATTGCTTCACTCAAAATTCTGTGCCACAAGAACACAAGCGGACGCCAACACATGCTGCCTGTGCCCTGAAGGAACAGACCAGCACCCCCAGCTCTGCTCATCCCTGTGACACAGAGCATGGGCGAGGATAAGCACTTCAATCTCAATCCTTCCACGTTTCAAGACTTCGTAGTCTCTCCAAATCAGGGCAAAGTTCCTGCATTTGAGTTAAGATTTTCTTGCCGCAAGCTTTCAGCAGGTTTAAAATTAGGCATAAAATCTATATAATCCTTACCTGCAACACTGTATTTGCTGAAGAGTTAGATCAAGCTATTTCTATGCTGAGTAGAAAATTATTTTTCACTCACTAAAATTTTGAAGGAAGGTTACAAAGGAATTTTTCCACGTCCACCCTTATGGTTTTATGATGTGCTAAAGAAGGCCTGAACTTGGAGTCCCAGAATGTGTCCATGTGCTCAATTTCTACAGCAGAAGCTAAAGCTGATAAACCCAATTTTCTCTACATGAAGAGATGCTTTAAGATCACCACTATTTTATCAAAGCCCCGCTAAACATCTGCACATCCCCTATTTAGTGTTCCACTAAGTGTTTTTAACACCAACATCTGATGAAATAACTGCTATATATTTTAAATAAATAGTATTAGTTTTAAACATAGTAGCAGATAATGCTTTCACTTTCCTGAATAAGCTAAAATGCTACCCGAGTTAATGTTTAAACTAGTTTTAATCACTTCCTTTGATACTTTTTAAGTCAATATGGGTCAATGCAAACACAGAGAATGCAGAGCAGATGGATGCAGCAGCTCATAAAGCGGGTGGTAAACTCACAGTCGGAGCAGAACAAAGGACCCACCTTTTTCTAATTAAGGGCCTGATTAGCACACGGGGCTGGTCGGCACAGCCACACCTGCCCAGCAGGGCCAGGTACGGCTCAGGCTGGTCCTAATCTCGGGCAGCAGATGGGAGCACACGTCTGTTGACATGTGCCACGATAAAGCAGCCCGGGATAACCTGGCCAGGAAGCACCGGGACCTGCTCCCAACAACTGCATTAACTCCTGTCCTCAGCCCATCGCTCCCATCTGTCACACACAGCAACGGGCAGAGCCCCTGCACCCCGGGCCCTGCACGGAACACTTCCAAAATGAGCAGAAAGATGGAATCACGCAACTGCTACCTTAATATATGAATGCTGAGACTACACACACATTCCTAAATGCTGGAGGAATGGGCCTGTAGGGATCTACTTGCTGGTTATGGGATACACTACTACTAGGGGGGAAAAAAAAAATCATTTTCTACAGTAAGAAACCTTTGAAAATTTTACTTTGAAAAGCTACTGAACCAATCCTTAGTTTCCCTTTGAATTCCCAGCATGGGCTGCATGCTGTGATATGCACACAGGGCCTGGACCGACCCACTCTGCCGGGCTGTTCCCACTGCTATGGTTCATCTCAGGCATTCCAGTGTGCACTCAGATGGTCTGAGTGACTTCACTTAAGCTAAGACAAGGCAGAATATATCCTGGCTATGGAACTGGCCTTCTGCTGGATGTGACTGCACAGCAAATGGACAGAACCACGCCAGGACGGACCTCACAGGCAATCCCGCCAGGTTTTCCCCCCTTTCCCAATCTGCACACTTCCCTGCACGACCCAGCTCACAATAAAACAGGATTTCAGGCAGTAATTCAGTAGCTTTGGGAGCTTATCAGCAGAGTGAGGCTTGTGAGAAGGCGAGGGAGCGAGAACATCTGTGCTATCAGTGATACTGCAAAATCAGGTAATCCAAACAGAGCCCAGGCGCTTCCTTCCCTCCCGAGCGCGGGTCTGGAAATGTAAACTCTGGGCAGCAGCTCCAGCCTAGTCAATGAATCACTTTAATTGAATGCTATGTACACAGCAACTGGAAAACACAAGCCATAAGAAAAACATATGGTGATGGCCATGGAAATTGGTTTACTCATTCTGCACAGTGTTGTTTCTTTACTTCTTTCATAATTGACCTTTAGAACGATAAATGTGTAAAATCATTTTGGTTTATTATGGCTCCGAACCTTTCAGCAATTACACAAAATGAAAATTTAAAAGGAAGTATTCATTCTGGAAGCATTTCCATTGTTTACATAATTGCACAGCTATAATTTAGTGTTCATGTTGTTAAAGAAAAGTGAAAAAAAGGACCATTATGGACTATTTCAATTCAAAATGATGCTCTGTAGTGTTAAAGCTGGGGAGAGGGGGAGAGGAAGGGGCAATCACATGCATATCCTCCTCAAATGCATTAACCCTATAAATGGCATCATATTTCAGTATAGGTTAATCTAGTAATCCAAATTATAAGGTCATAAACATCCACTGAGTAAGCAAAATAAATTTATGCAAGTTCACTGAAAGGTCAATTGCAGAAATATTCTTCACCTAATTTTTGTTCAAGCTTTTGCAGATTACAGGTGTAACCAAATAGCCTGCCAGCTGCCTTCCTCACGTTTCCAATTGTCTCTCAACAGGAACAACATGGATTTTGCACTGAAAGTTCACTCTGTTCCTCACTGAGAGACACCTCATTAGCGGCTGAGATTTACAGCACGGGAAAGATTATTAATTTACAAAAGACTTAAGTGGTAAGTCCTCCCTTTTCCTTTCTTACTTTAAAGGAACAAATACTTCCATTTACTTACTCCAAGTTTTCCTACCTACCGTTACATTTTAGGCAAGAGTTAACTCGTCAAAAATTAAGTTCCAATAAAAATTTAACAAGTAAATTTGACAACCTCAGGAAACCCAGGATGAGCTCATCAGAAAACTCCATTCCAAGGTGTCAGTTAACACCTGACCTCCAGACAAGCTGCACTTGCTACAACTGAGGCAACCATTAAGGACTGAAAGCAATATTTTGGTTCTTGCCCACTAAGAGAGCAATTCCTGAGCGCTCCCTGGAGACAGGGACAGAGGTGTGGGTGCCAAGGCCAGGGCACCGCCTGCAACGTGGAGATGACTTTGCGTCCCCACACGGATCTCTCCCAAATGCCTGTGGCAGGACTGCTCCAAACTGTCCCACAGACAGAACACTGACTACAAAACAGGAATTCGAGTGGGATGGAAGCAATTTAGAAAGGGCAAATGTATTAAAGCAAAATAAACAGAAACTACCAAAATCATTCTGGAGCACACAGCTCCCACAATTGCCATGACCTGGCTCCTCCCTGCTTTCAGTCAATCTTCCAGCTATTTTCTCCAGCACGTCCCACTTCCCCTGCTCTGGGTGAGCAGAGGGGGATGTGAGAGTTCCTGTGAGATCCTGGCATTTGGACTTTTGTTTGTCCCTACTGGAAACATGCTGTCTGTTAACACTTTTTCAAAGCACTCAAAGCACATAATGGGGGCACACTGGCAAATTTTCTACAGAAAATGAGGTAAGGGGAGATTAAAAGAGGGAGAAAATCATGGTAGCCATTGGAAAGAAGTCTCAAGAAGCTAAAATAGGGGAATCTAAGCCTTAATAGACTATATTAAGATTATTTCCTTTTAAATGGCAGCCTGGGAAAGAACCTAAACAGCTTTATGGTTTCTGTACAACTAAGGGTCCTTGTGTGCAACACCATAAGGCAGAAACCCGGGCAAGAAGTACCCATTCCGTGGGGGACAAAAGCAAAGGTACTTATTTATTGTACCTTTAGAAGGCTATTACAGGTCCCAGTGACAGCCTACAGGCTGTACACTGCTCCTGACTGCCGAGTAACAACTGTACAGAAAGCCCACAAATACTTCTTTATTAAAAGTCAGATCAATGTTAATACAAACAATAATTAATATAGCTTCTCCACTAGCAGCTCTACTGAAAAATGCTTCCTATTATAAATTAGCCATTTCCCACACCAACAGCTCCAGTCAGTGTTTCTACATGAGCTTATACAGAGCTGCTGCAGCTTCCTTTCCATAATTACCAACAGGGCATTTTAAACAAATAAAGAGGCTTATAGACACATAACGTCCACTAGCACATCACCATCTCTATTGACAGAGCATTTCATCCACGTCATCCTTTCACTACTAAAAGGAATGGAGCTACAAACAAAGCTGTTAAGTGCCCTGGCTGCAGCCAGGCTGGGCTCTGAGCAGGCCTGCTGCATGTGCTGACATTTAATCACCCAGGACATCTGCCAGCTCCGTTGGGCTGGGTTTCTCTGCTTCCATATTTAAAGTTTGTTCTGCCCTTCACATCACTGAACTGAAAAAGCCACCGCAGTGTCTCCTTCCCTGGCTGTTTGTTGTCCTCGCCACAGAGAATCTCTGAACTCTCTACATTTTATTATGTTCCTTAAACACGTAAGCATCCTATTCCAAAGATGCTCTGGCAAGTAAGTGTGACTGTACATTTATTAAAGTCACTTGTTAAAACTCACTTCCGAAGTCAGGGTGACAACTGACCCGTTTACTCACCTTGCAGGTCACCTCTGAGCACTGGGAGACCCCTCGGTGCTGGTGACAGGGGACACCAGGCACAGTAAGTGATGCTCACCCTCACAGTAGGGTGGCACTAAAGAAATGACACTGAACAGCTGAGGGTCTGAAAGCTGAAAAGGCATTGCAAACCTGCTGCCTCTTTTGCAGAGGTAGCACCTCCCCTGCACTGCGCTCTCCTCTCAGACTGAGAGTGGAAACTTGGACAGAAACAAGGTGGCATCACAAAAACCCACAGGATTCCAAGGAGAAAACCCCCAGCAACCTCAGAGGATGATTTAAGTGCTAGAAGGACCAGACCTGAGGAATCACAATTATCTCAACAGCTGCTTTTCTGAGAAGGGGGCTGAGTAGTGCTCGTAGCTTTCTGGGATTGTGTTTTGGTCCTTTGGTTCTTCAGCAAAAAGGAGGAAGCTATGGAGCAAGGAGATGCTAAGGGACTTTTTCAGGTAAATGAAGCAAAAACTACTGCTACAGTAAGCAGCCAGTAGCAATAATAAAAGAGCAATAATAAAATACATTTCCTTTTCCAGTTCAGGTATTTGTGAAATTTGTGCATTGCAGTGTTAGATTTTGGGTTAATCTAAAAAGCCGTACCTACTGTCCGAATCAAAAGACACGGATAGCAGTCCCCGAAATGGGAATTTTCCAGCCATCAGGCTCACCTGGCAGCAGAAGGCAGCTACGCCTACCCAAACTGCAACAGGTTATCCCTTGGTATCCCTAAAAACCACATCCCAGAAATATTTCCTGATTTTCAGTAATCCTGAGGAACTGAAACAGCTGTAGGTAAACAACTGCCACTAACCCCAAATGTGGCAGTGAACATCCAAACTGTTTCCTTCGTGCTGGAGGTCAGGGAAGGGAGGTTGTGAACCTCAGTGAGCTTCATTCATCAAAACCCAGGAAAAGCCCGTGGCTCCCTCCAGCAGCAGAGCAGTGCCTGTGTGGAGCAGGGCAGGAGGGAAGCACCACCCGCAGATGGTCCCTTGCCCCCTGACCTTGGGCCCCTCCCTGGCTGGAGGCAATCCCAGCTCCAGACTGGGGTTCAAAATGATGCAATGGCTTCTCCCACCTGGAAAGGTGATGCAATTCTTGCAAGGAATTGTTCACTTCTCCAGAGGTGTTTGTTGTTAGACGCTTCCACATGGACAAATTAGCTGCAGCTCATTACCCCACCGTCTCCTCTGCTGAGCTAATTGCTATGTCCTGAACTCAGAGTGCCACGGGAGCCTCCTCTAAAATACACCCTCACACTGCTCTTTTCTGCACCCCATGAGACCAGGCTGCAAAGTTAGGCTGCACTTGCTGGGAAAAACATTGCATTCATTTATAACACACTCAAAAATGCATTATTTTGTTTTTCTCTCAACACCAAAAGCTACACAATACAGCAGAAATCTCCTACATTTATGTCTTTAAGCGAGGAGTGAAAAGAGAAATATATTTTAAAAGCCACTTCTGATGCAAACCAAAATACTGAAAATCGTATTCAGGTCAAAGAGGTTTCTGACTGTAATATTTTTAATTATGTAGCCACCTAAGAAGCTGTTCTGAAGTAGTCAAGGTGACTTCCTGGAGCTGGGCTGTCGGCGGTTTCCCCCATAAATGCTAAAAGTCGCACCAGTGATCCACACAGAAGGGAAATTCCTCCATGAGACGCCTCCTCCCCTTCCTTCTGTGCATATTGCTTGAAAGTGAGAAATTCATGTCTGTGCTTAGCAAACAAAAACAATCTGTGCTAAAAAAATCTGCACCAAAGTTTATTTTGGTTTGCACTAACTGGAATCCTGGAAACCATACTGGGATCCATATTCCAGCAATCCTGTGCCCTCTGTTAAATCAGGGTCCCACTAGTCCCAGCACCCAGCAAGCACCTCGGTGCCAATCCTCCTGGAAATACAGGAGCAGGTGTGAGGGTCCTGCTTCCTACCAACAGGCTGCTCCAACGCTCTGCGAGTTAACTCCTCGCCCAGCTCCATAGCTCAGGAAAACAAAACGGGAAGGACAGTCACACACGAGCAAACCTTGGTCAAGTGTGCCACCAAGAGGCGACACAGCAAACCCCAGCGAGGAGGGAGAACAAAGAGCAGCAGCAAAACATCCAGGAAAGCCTGGAGCAACGTGCAGAGTCGGGGCTGCCTCTGCTGCTGCCCCTTCTCTGGCTTGGGCTGTGCCTCTGCACAGTGTGCTGGGGCTGGTGGGAGAGCATTTATTGCTGGGGGGGTTCCAGGTCAGGGCTCAGACCCCAGCGGGTGGTACCAGCCTCTTGTAGGGACTGAGGGGACTCTGCTGGATCTGACCGGAGTGAGACGGAAGCGGAATGAGCTGTTGGTCCCTCTCAGGTGACACACAGAGTGCCAAAAAGGGGAGTTCCCACTACACCTCCATTTTTCCCTGTTTGTGCTTTAGAAATGGCAGATACTGGTGTTTTTTTCCTAAGTTGCAGCAGCAGCTGGGGCTCCTGGGATTTTCCAGAAGAAAAACCTTTCCTTTCAGTTCTTATCTATTTAAAAGGAAGATTTTCCAAACACACTAACACTTTAGGAGGGCAACTGAAGGGTAAGAGTCTGGTAACAATTCATTCTTTCTCTCTTCCATCTCAGAAATAACCAAACCTGTCTGGTTTCCTAAAGGCACCAGCAATAATTCACAGGCTTTCCCAAGGGTCCCTGTGCCCTCTGCTGCCACTTCCAGCACAGCTTCAGCCCTTGCTCTCACTCCTACAGCAATAAAACCATGGCAATGTTTGTAGATACTTTCTATTTTATCTAAAGAGTATTTCTTGCAGTTTTTATGAGCATTGAGCTGTTTCTGTGGCCCAACAGTCACCTGACAGCTCAATGGATTAAGTATTTTCCTCACCTCATACTGAATACTTTATTCTAACTAGTTTAGGCTAACCCAGGACACAGGAACCTGAAACAACATTTATCCACAGAATTAGAATGTTTCAGGAGCACCTCTTGGTTACAGTGGTACAATAACCTTCTGTCTCAGTTCTCCCTTCAGCCCCCTTGGCACCAGCTCGGGAGAGCTGGGATGACCCTTCTAAATACTCCCCGAAGGAGTCACCTTGAAGAGGGAAAGTCTGGAGGGGACAGCATTAATTCCGGTTCTGTTTTTGTTCTGGGGATGTCCTTGCAAGCCATGGCACAGGGCATTCCAAAGGGCATGCTGAGAGCGATAACACTAAGTTTTTTACCTGGTCCTCGCTGGTCAAGCCGAGGTGCATCACGAAGTAGAAGTGGACGAGGAAGTCGGAGTTGGGCAGCACGTCCTGGCGCCGGGTCATCATGGCACAGAGCAGCCGGAACGCCTGCAGCTTGCCCTCCTTGTACTCGCTGGGCAGCGTGGCTGCCTGCAGACACACACACCTGGGGTTAACCCTGGCCCCTCGGGAGCCAGCTAACACAGAGCTGCCCCTCCCGCGGCTCTTCCAGAAAGCAAGTCTGCTCCGTGTGTTTATGAACAGACACTCAGGTCCAGAGAGCCTCTGGAGGACGTTTGTTGTCTTAGCCGGCAGTGACTGTAAACATCGAAAATAACGCAACTGAACACACACAGAAAACGTGTGAGAATATTAGAACTAACTTACCTTGAACAGCCACGATGCAAATATCCTGAGAGGAGGGATTAGGATGGGAGGAGAGGGAGTCGACTGATTGTCCACACTGATAGCGAGGTTGTCCCTTATCTGAGGGTTTTAAAGGAAGAGTGTTAAGAAAACTGACAGCTTACTTTTTAATGTTCTCTATATCATACTATTACATTTAAATCTTATTATATTTATGTTCAGGCACTATGCCCTGCACTATACAGAGTTCCTACTTCAGCCAAAGTTGGAAACCTTTTTTATGGTGCTGCTCCCCAGCCAAAGGAAATGTTACCAGTTTGGGTCACACTGTGGGCCTTTACACAAATACCAACACCTGTGGTATTCTGTTCTATACTTCTAATTTCTTTGCTACTCTTTCCTCACCCCATTTAAGTGAACCATTTAAATTCTCTTGTCGCTGGACAGGATCATGCTCTATTAGGTACAGGGACTAGAAACCAAACAAGAGTAGTTTCTTTTATGACAGAACCCTCCCATGCCATGCTCATGCTCCAGATGCTAACACTGAATCGTATTTAATAATATTTATTAATAATTTTTACAATATAAGAGAAGTCACTAGCCTTACCTGTAAGCATCACATACCTTTGCAAGTTTATACCACAGCTCGTAAAGGTATCCAAAAACTTTTGCATGGATTTTAGGTGACTGTATCTTGTTCACATCTCCAAGAATTCCCAAGATCCTCCTCCATAACACAGCAGCAGAATCAGGATGCCAACCAATAAGGCTTCCACCAGCAATTATACTGCAGTCATCAGCAAGGAATTCACTACTGTCTGCAAATGTAAAATGTTCCATTTCCACAAATTAGAAATGCAGTGTAAGCATAAATTGGTCAATAAAACAGGAACTTCAGTCCTTCTAACCATCTTCCATCTCAAAACAATTCTCTCCCTCAAGTCTCTTTTTCATTGCTTGAGCTGCACCTGATTCAAAGAAAAACATGGCAGAAAAGGGAGGCAGAGGGGCTCCATATCACAGTGCCACAGAGCAGGGCAGTTCCAGATCAGACCGTCCACATTCCAGGGGATTTTCAAGCAGGGAGGCAAAATGCAGTTCCATGGCACATTCATGTGCCCTGAGAGATGTATTCAGTCAAAACCCGGCTTTTATTTCTATTTCTCAATATATATAACTCAGTTATTGTAAGCCAGCCGGGCCATATAAACCCCTCCCGACGCAGAGCCAGGCTGGCACCGAGCCCGGTGGGTGCAGTACCTGTGAGGTTGGCAGGCTCCGAGGGGCTGAGCTGCAGCCAGCGCGGGGCAGTGGGATCCACACACAGCTCTGCGGCCGCGGCGGGGTCGGGGTCGGGGTCGTCCTCGGCCGCCTGCCAGGGCAGCAGCGCGATGTCCACGTCGGCCCCGCAGCCCAGGGACGCGTCGCTGCTCACGCTCTCACCTGCACAGCACAGGGCACAGCGTGGGCCAGGGGCCACAGCAGCACCATGACAACAGTGGCTGCTGCCTCTGCCACAACCACAGTTGGCACGTTGAGTTCAACTGCTACACTTGACAGAAATACTGCGTTTCTCGGAACTCACTTTTTTCTCTGTCTCTGTAATTCCCCTGCGGTGGCTGAAAGTCTGCTTTCAGATCTAATTCAGCTGTACTACTGCTCCTTCGTATTAGCACCTGCCGAGAAAAACAGTCATCTCAGCCTGTTACAGTTTCGAGAACTACATCACATTTTAGCAAATCTGACACACAGAGAGTTATTAGGAATTAATTACAACTCAGTCAAGATATTCTCATGGATATTCAGACTACTCGACTGTCTGTAAGTGTCTCTGGGAAAACACACTTTCCATGTCAGTCTTCATCCTCCCTTTCTTAACCTCAGTTTACACACCAACAACCAGGACCTTTTACTTATGTTTTTCAACACACCTGAAATAATTCAAAACTTTATAAAGCATCCAAAAATCTTTCAGCTTTCATATTTCAAAGAGGAACAGCCTGAGTCATTTATGGTTTTGGCTGCTCATTCAAGAGTTGCCATTAAAAATGTAAGAAGTTTGCCTGTCCTAATGTCAATTCACACAAACATCTGCCATGCATGGCTGGTGATAAACCTGCACTGAAGAGAAGCATTTTCCCCAGTACTTTAAACCATCAAACATTTATTCCAGTGTACTGTAGCTCTATAATAGCCATGAATTATTTATATCTTAAAAGTTATGAACTTCTTGTTGACGTTTAATATTTTAAAAGAGCACAGAAGTCTTGCAGAAAACTCGAACTACATAAACCTGCAGAAGCAGCTGACGAGATCAGGAGACACAAAGTGCCCACACCGAGCAGTGTAATTAGCAGTTACAGCTCAGTTCCAGACTCTGTGCCAGAAATGTGATTAATGATTTTTCACACTTTCACTTCCAAGAGTTTCTAAATGCTAAAAGGTATCTGATCTGGAAAAACAATAATCGCTTTCTGTTTTGCCTTACTTGCTCAGCTTCATCCTCCTTCTTTGCATGTCCCTTGTTTTCCTGAACTGATTTGGAGTCTGAAGTTGAATTATGAGAACTTCCAGCCTTTTTACCTAGAAATTGTAGAAAGCAAACAGGAATTATACACATCTGTGGTACCAAACTACATAGCAATCATATGAAGATTTCAGTGACATGTCTCATATTTAGAGCTAAGGGAGGCAATACAACATTCATATGGGATACAAGATGTTTTGAAAAATTCTTTAGAAGCATAACAGACTTACACAAGAGGAACAGAACTCGACTTGCAGCTTAAATACACTAAATTTAAATGCAAGTCAGGTGAAAAAAAGTTGAAGAGTTATATACAAAAATGCATACATTCAGGTTTCATTTTTATCCTCCCTGCTTTATAAAAGGTCATGCCTGCAGTCCTGGTCTTGAACTTATTAAAAACAGTTCTTTCAATAAGATACCAACAACATATTTACTAAGAAAATAAGATGAAAACCATTTTAGAGGAGAGCTGGAAACCAAAATAAATAAGAGTAGCATTTATGAGACTGAACAAGTCTCAACACTTTCTCTTCAGAAGTGCACTATTGCTGCATTTTACCAAAATTACCTTGGAAAAAATCAGATGGAATCTGATCTGCAATATCTGAAGTGCTGCTACTTCGAGTCAGCTGCTGCTCTTGGTCTGCAAACGGGCCCACAGCTTCTGTTCCTTCTGAATTTTCCAGCTGTTGAGATTCTTCAACTTCTGTTGATTTAATTAAAACACAAAATATTTGCAGGAGCTCAGGATTATACACATGTCTACATGTGTGACCTCCCTGCCTAAGAAAGCTCTATGAAACAGTCACCCTTGCAAATATTTAAAATTCCTAAGTTTTACAAGTTATAATTTAAGTTTTTTAAAATATCCTTAGGGAAGTTTCAAAGTTTAGAGGCAGATGCACAAGAGAGGCATGAAAATTTCAATGAGAAAATAATCTGACATGCTGGGGAAGGAGCAACAGGAACTCTTAGGATTAGGGAGTAACACAGTGCTTTCAGAAATGCATTTCTGTTGGTATTAGGGGGAAAAAAAAAAACAAACAAAAATCAAACAAAGAAACCAGTAACACTCGGCATCAAATGTGTTCCCATCCAGCAGTGTGCAAGTTTAAATACTGCTTTACTACTTAATAAACGTTGCAAGTGTTTCAGAAAGTTATCTCACAGAGACACAGGCACAAAAGCTAATGCTTCTGGTATTTACTGACCTTAGAGTATCACTGTTGACTTGAAATTACTTACAGAAACAAATAAAGCAATCAACCTAATTCACTAACTGGAACAATTTCAGTGTTCCCCTCCAAGACAACTTGAGAGGAAAACACAGCAAACAGAGCAGGAATCCCTACAGAGCCATAAAGCACCACACACAAAACTGTCCTTCTCTTGCTACTGCAGCTAATGCCCCGGGTAGGACTCAGGAGTCAGAAATCCCTCCCAGGAAGAGAAATTTGGGAAATTTTACTTTAGTTACTAGGCAATATAAATCTAATTGCAATTGATGGTAATCTTTAATATTAAAATGAACAAAAGCTGTATTGCCTGCAGTGCTACAGACTGAGAAGAATCAACTGGACAGAAAGGGAACAGACAGACAGCAGTTTAAAAATATAAAGAACATTGATATAAAAGATGACTTTAAAGTACAGTACCTGACAGTCTGTGAGAGCAAGAAGTGTAAGAGAGACCAGGGAAGAGAGAGCTCACAGTGTGAAGCAGAAGAGGTACACTTTTAGTAGCTGGCAAAGCCTCATAAAGATGGACACAGTTGCTGATAGACTGGCTTCGCTTAGCTTCCAGGAAAAAATAAAGCAATAATTATGTCAGACAAAGGAATGAAATATTTGGGTTCTAAATGTCAAACACAATGCTTTGGGATAAAAAAAAAACAATCCAGCAGCTTTCCCCACAAGATGTAAGTTAATAAAGTGCGACTGCATCTCTCACATTGAAATGGCAATAACCAGGGATTTCTGAATCACAGCAAGTGTGGAAGTACTTTTAATTTGAACACACACAACTAAGAAAAGTCCTGGATCAACGCTTCCCTACTGCTCTGGTGGGACATCAAGGGGAGAAATGCAGCAGCAGAGCAGAGAATCCTCCCCTGGAGCACACACTGGGATCTGCTGAGTTTGAAAATAAAACAGACTTAGAGAAGGAACTGACTCTGTTGCTGAAGTGTCCTGTGATCCCAGCTGAAGGCTCCGGCTCAGTTACGGAGCCCGGAGCCACAAACCACACTGAATGTCCTTCCAGTTCTCCTGGTAAGGACCACAACCAGCTGGGAACCAGGGAGGGAGCTGTGCAGCCAGGCAGCTCCAGCTCCTGAGCATTTCTGTGGAGAGCTGGGATGCACAGGCCAGTGAACTGGCACACAGGAGGATGCTACCATGAAACAAAGAGAGGCCAGGTTCAGGCTGCTGAAATGCCTGAACAAACAGGGACCTGGTCCATCTCTGGGGTCTCCAATCTTCCCCCAGCATGCCTTACCCCAGTCTCCCTTCTCCTGCTTTCCTTTTTCCTTTTGAGAGAAAAACCTCATCATGGTAAGAAAAAGAGAGAAAATAAAGCAACTATGAAAGGATAAAATTGTTTATTAAATACCTGCATTACTATGTGTTATCTGTTACGTGACTGATGGTAATATATGCTTTCTTATGAATTGATAAAAATAGCAATGTACTTCTTTACAGAAACCCCTAACATGCACAAGTCTAACTTGCAATTCAATGTCCTGTAGCTAAAAGCTTACATTTCGAATTCCCAAAATATTTTGACTCCATGTCTCCCACTGGTCAAGACATCCAGATGCAGGCACACAACACCTGTTTGTGCAGGTAATTATTAAGTTGCTTTTGGCAGCAGCCACACCTCAAAGGCAGCTATAAAACTTGTGTTCCTGAGTGTAGGGCTACAAAAGCACTTAGCTATGGTCTAACCTGTCGCTCTCTGACGAACAATATTTCGGGCTTTCTCGACTCCAGGGGCCCCAGAGGTTGTAGCGCTTCTGAATCTCATCGGCTCCACGACTTCAGGATGACTCTTCCAGCTTAATGAAAAAGATCTTCCCACTACTGCTGTCTTCTGAGGCTCTAAAATGCCACCTTAGGACAAAGAACACAACATTCTCTGGCACCGGATGCTCTGGCACGTATTTTTGCTGATGGACGAATGGACTCAGGCATGACAAATATTAATACTTTAAACAACACAGATGAATTTTTACTATTAATAAAAACCAATGGGTACTTCAACTCTGTGCCTCAATTTCAAGGTGGCATGCAAGTGCAGCTAAAAAACTGTAAATAATAAAGTTTATTAATAACACACAGAAAGGAATTTTTACAGAGATGCCTGTGACATTCTGTAGCACAGGAAACCACCTTTCAATTCTGCTACATAGAAAGCACTGACTGTAAGCACATACTCAAACCTGCCAAACAGCTACCTATCTACTCTTGACCCCAACTACCTCTCCTCCTCAATGAAGGATGACAATACAGAAATCCAAAGTGCTTCACACTTGATTAAACAGGTTCTTACGCTAGATTAGGTAGCATTTAATGTTAAATTAATTTTAAAAATTAAACTGAAATATTTAAGTTGTTTGATACAAAAAGCACCGAGCACACAGACTGACCTTTCCCCCTCTGCTTTTTCTCCTTCTGCTCACTGAGCTTGTCCAAGGGGAGGTTGGTCATTTCCACGCCGTACACGGTCCTGGCCAGCACTGCTGTCAGGGAGTCCATGATGTTGGCCCACTCGTTGATGAGCTCCTCCCAGTCCGTCAGGGAGGACAGGACGCTGAGCAGCTCATCCCACAGCTCCCGCGAGATGTAAACGCTCAGGTTCGCTCTGATCCAAGCCACAATGAGGGTCTGAGGGAAAACACAAGTGGCCCTTCAGGCAGGTCCGACAAATGAATTCAGCACAGTTTACAAAAGAATTACTTGTAAAACAGGAAAAAAATCCTCCTTCCCAGTAATACGAGCAGGTTTCACAGCACTGTGCAACAGCACTTAGCTAAAAGCTAATTTGCTGATGAGGAAACACAAACCAAGCAGCCCCACTCACTCACTCGGAACAGCAACCCAGCCATGCTCTGGGCAAATGTGTCCTTTGGCTGGTTTTCTTTCGGCTTCTGCATCACAGCTTCTGTTATTCTGAGGAGTATCTGCAGCATCTGTTCCCTGGTTCCAAAACAAAATTGCACGTTTGTTCACATGTTCTACTAATTGTACTTGTTCATTAATTCTCCAGCAAGCCTCATTTATTGAGAATACGGTCACACTTTGGACTTCACAGATCATCTGCAAAATAACCCTAGCCATTGGCTGTGGACTGTAAAAAGCTCATTTTTCAGGTGAAGTTAGGAATGGAAATACCAGCCAGAACCTTGAAGTGAAGCAGTACAAGGATGCAGGCTCAGCAGGTTCTGCAATCTCTCAAATCAACTCAGAGGCAAGTCTCAAACATAACTTAGGTAGCAAGGTCTGCCCCTGAGAAAGCCAGTCTGTTCCCTACCAAAAACTGTCCCAGAAAGTTTAAATGTTGATAACTTTCTCTTAAATGATGCCACGTAAAGTTTACCATGTCTTCTTATTCATTGACAGCTCCATTATCATGCGCCTGAAGATACTGAGAACAGCTTTGCAAGCATCCACTTGCTCCTTCAGCAGCACCGGGACCTCAGTGCACGGCTCCAACAGGAAAACATTCGCCGAGTTTGTCAGGAACACCTGCAACACAGGCATCGACACTCCATTGACACAGTGTCAGCAAGGAAAACAGTCAAGACTTACAATAAAATACTTGTCCTCCTCTAGTTAAACCTTTCCCTTTCCTTAGGGAAGTTCCATGTTTTACCCATCACTTTGTTTTTCTACATCATTCCAGCGAGCAGCCACGTGACATCACAGACCCCCCAAGGCAGACAGGGCTCAGTATGGGGCTTGTGGATGTCTCTTCTGTTTGGGCAGGCAAGAGGACATTCCTCCAGCCACTCATTTCCTGCCATTCTATGCTTGGACACCTCTTTTCCTTTGTCTCAGAGACTCTAAGGTGATTTGCAGTGCAAGTTACACGAGCAGGGAAGTTACAGCGTCCCCTTCCCACACAGCACACCTGTAATGCAGCCTGGGCTCCAGCTTTCACATCTCTGTCCTCATCTTCCAGCACACATCCCCTGCTCACAGCGCTGGTGAAGGAGTACGTCCTGCCCCAGCTGGAGGAGCGCTTGTGCCCGGAGTGCTCCGAGGAAAGCTGCCACAAACACAGCCCAGTCAGGGACAGAGAAGAAAGGAACGTGTCCACATGGATCAAAACCATTTAAAAGGTCAACAGCAAAAAAGGAGGAACTGTCATGACCTACATTCATTTCCTCGAGGAATTACTATCTATTATTTTTTAATTTCTGAACAAACAGGCTGTATATGGAATTTAAAGGCTCATAAAAGTTTCAGAAGGCACGTTATTTACTATATTTTACATCATGTTTTGTAGTCACTGATTGTAGTAACACTTAAAGTCTGGCAAAACTCTAAATCCTCTACAAAAATAAGCTGCTGAAACCTTGTAATCCTCACTAGGATTTACAACTCAAACTTCTTCCTCAGTATAACAAAACATCCCTTTAAACAGCATCAGTAGCATCAAAGAACTTTTATTGACGCTTCAAAACAGTGTATTAAAAAGATGATGCACAGAAATAGCAGCTACACTTTAATTTCCTAGACTAAGGTGTTCAATTGCACATATTTCATCCAGTAAATATAAGTTAGTACCCACTGTCAAAGTCTCCAGTAACTACCACCAGAAGGCAATAGTCCTCCCTGCCCAGGCAGCAGACAGGTCATTTCAGCACTGCAGAACCTGGCAGGGTTAGTGTCTCCCTGTCATGTTTGTACACACAGGGAATAACCACAAATGGTGTTTCCCAAACCAGCTGCAATCCTGCCCTGCACTCCCTAAGTGCTACTGAACACTCTGTAACTATTTAAATTGTGAGTACTTAAACAAAAGCATTTTTTAACCTTTATTCCCCACACATTTTTAACTGTTACTCCTTTACAAAGCGAGGTGAAAACTTAAGCCCTGCATTGCAGGTGGACAGAACAAAGTAAGGAACAGGGATACCATACATGTTTACCGTCTGTTTGCACTGAGGAGTCTTCCAGGTGGACAACAGCATCCTGGCTGTCCTCCTTTTTGTCTGGCTCCTCCATGAACACGGGCTTCTCTTGCAGTATCCACTTCTGATACACCTTCACCACTTTCCGTGTTGCGGATACATCAGAAGGTGGCAACAAAAAAGCCTAAAATGAAAAGTTCACTGATTTTACTCCATGTAGGACATGGATGTGATGCACATAAACACCCCCCCCATACTGCTCATCTTTGTTCACTGCAATTTTGGAAATCAAGACAATGAGTTTATTTGCAACACGCTACTCAAGATGTGTATCTGGGAATCATTCTGGGAAGATGTTCTCTCTGAAGGCTTACACAGCCCAGGCTGGCTGCTACCCCATACCTCTGCAGGTCTTAGGAGACCAAAAAAAGTATAATAGTGACAAAAGACCTTTGCACTGCAGGGAAATCAATGTCTGAAAATGTCATCTGGTACCAAAAAAAGCATATTTTGCCAATTAAAAAAACGATATTGATGTGCATTATGTAAGTACTGAAATAGATGTAAATACACTTTTCATACTAAAAAACAGTCCCTTTGAATTATGAGTAGATTACCACTCTCCCTGACCAACAGGATCCAACTCTACAGCATTTCCTATTCCCAGTTTAGCTGCAAACCCATTCCATCCCACAGCGAGCAGCCCGGGCAGTGACCTGTCGGAAGACCTCGTTGACGAAGTTGACGTAGCCGCGGGTGGAGAGCAGGATCCTCTGCACCATGTCGTAGACGCCGCGGTGCTGCTCGTCCACGCTGCACAGGCTGGCGTTGCTGAGCCTCCTGTCGGACAGGGTGCTGCTGTTGGAGTGGCTCCCGTCCTGCTCCTGCGCCGCGCCGCCCTCCAGCTCCGCCGCCTTGTCCTGGCTCACCCCCACCGTCTGCACGGAGCAAACACACCCCATGGAACGGCTGGAACAGCACCCACCAAAGCTCTGGGATGCTCAGGCAGAGCTCGGGATACCAGTGTACTGCCTGGCACAACCGCTGGGATCCAGCAGTCAGGCAGAGCTGTTCTCTGGTCTTGTCCTCCACAAGCTGCACACTTCCTATGGGCCAGAGCAGCTGACTGACTTGTCCACTTCAAAGAGCAGAGGTGCAGTGGTGGGAGTGGAGGAAGGCACAGACAGGACACTGGAGAGTCTCTTAAGAGAAAAAGCAGCTGTTTCTCTAAAATTCAGTGGGAAGTCTCTAATCCTAGAGAAGTCTCAACCAGCAGTTTGCAAGCGAAATACTTCTCTAATATCTCTTTGTAAACAGCTGCTATAACCAAGATGAAAACAAAACAGCTTTTGAAGTCACTGGGAGATGGTCCATGGCACAACTAAGTATGACAGTTTACAGAGTAAATTCCAGAAGTCTAAATATAATACTGCTGAAGCTGGTAATACAACAAGCTATGAGGAAAATAAACTCCTAGTGAATTACTGAAGGGCTTTGCTTGGAGATTCCCTCCTCCGTCAAAGGAAAAGAAAATCAAATAAGTACCTACATCATTTATTCACTATGGGGTAGCATTTCTTTGTGCTTCAGCTGTCAGTGCAGTGAGATCATCCTGCAAGGTTAGCATGTACATAAGAAAAGAGAGGCAAACTCCAAAGCTCACCTGAATAATTTTAGGGAGCACTTCTCCTCCATTTTTTGTGTTCTGGACAGCAGTTAAGTATTTCTTTTCAAGGAAGAAGGTAACAAGCCACTTAATAAAAACAACTCGAGCTGCCATATACGGGATTTTTGTGCTATAGACACTTTCATTGTTTCGTGTTGCAGTGACATACACCGGCCTTGGCCTGATATCAGGAATATCTGGTAAGAGAAAAAGGACACATAGAAAGAAAATGTAATCTTAAAAACTGTAACAGCTTCCAAACTCTGGTTAAACGTATTGAACACGTCACCAGCATTTTCTCCCTGTGAAATAACAGATGCAATGACTGACTGCTTTTATTGTATTAATGCTTATATTCTATCATAACTTTTCACTCCTAAAGAACACAGAGAACATAACAGCACAGATTTCCCCAGAGGTTATCACTTGTATCACACAAAACAAAGCAAAGGGAAAGAAAAGGGTTGCAAAAAGAAGGGCAAAATCTGAACTAGATAACTCCTCCTGCTACAATGTAAGTTCATTTTGTCACTTTCACAGAGTGTCTTTAATAAAGTGCAGACAGAAAGAGAAGATGGCTGTGGAAAACTCAATAGTGCAAAGATGAAGAAGAAAAGGACTCTTAGTGAATCAGACAGAGAAGTTCACACACTGAAATAAGAGACGGAAAACACATGGGAAGAAGTGGAAGATTGCCGAAGGGAGACAGGTTGGGTCACAATTCCTTCAGGTGCTCAGATTTAAGGAAAAATCACTTGCACACAGCTGGAAAACATGAAAGGCCTGGGCTCTAGGTGTAAACAACAAAGCCGAGGTGGCACTGAGGTGATTTTGGACACTAAATATTAAACTATAAAAACAGAAGGTAAAAGTCAAAGGGAGGAGAAGGATGATGAAGAAAAGGCTGCACTACATCAGGTGAGGACTAACACCACTGCTCCTATTGACTGTACTACATAATTTAGTAGAAAATTAGGAAAACCTTGTTTCTGAAATAACATGCTTTTAATCCTACAACTGCAGAGGTACATCTCAATTTTCTTTCAACTGGCCCTTCATGTTCATTTTCTCTCCAATGAAAAAGGTAGCAAAATAAGAGTAACTAAGTCAGCTACTCCCCCACACCTGGACAGCTCACTGGTTCTCTAAAAACCCATCAGAGAGCACATTCTGTCTCCATTCACTAATATCACAGAGCCATGCTCGCTCCATATAAATGTTATGCCAGTGGAATTGGCCAGGCCTTACACAGCCAGGAGCAGCAGCACCTTCCTCCACTATCACAGCAGGTCAAAAGTTGTGCTCAAAGAAAACACGAAATCAGGAGAAAGAATCCTCATCCAACAGAGCTGTGCTGACAAGCCCACAGGTAACAGAGATGCTGCCAAGAGCAGTCACCTGCTTTTCCAACTTTGAAGACAAACCCCACAACTTACCAAGCACAGGTTTGTAGAGGTTGGTTAGCTTTGTAAAAGATGGAAACAAGTGAGGAAGATAGTATTTTCTAAACAAGGTAAAGAGAAACTTAAACCCAGTGTCTTGGTTCTCCTTGTTTTTCCACTCCAAGCTTGCAGCCTGTGTCATGGAGTTAGAGAGAAACAAACAAAAAACCTCAGGTTAATGTGTTATACTGACAATCGTCCTGCATCGAACACAGAAAACATGCAACTACACTTTAACAAGAGCTAAAAAACTAGCACAGTCCTGAAACACCCTTTACAAACCACACCAAGAATATAAAGTAAGAATAACCCGAGAGGGCTTTGGCATCCCCAAGACAGTGAGTTCAGCAGAAGCCAGTGTGTTTGTGCTGTCAGACCATGCTTTTACCAAATTTGCTTCTCACATGTAAATTCCGAAAAAGTTACTCTGGGCTACGCTTCTGTCAGAAATATTTATATATTACATTTATATATAATATAAACATATATGATATTTATCTAGAATGACAAATTTTGACAGTGAATTACTCTTTTCATTTTAAGACACCTTCAGTTTGAGATGACTGCACGTGACTGACGCAGTTCACGTGTCAGAGGCCGGATCAGGCTCTGCTCGGGACAGCAACGGGACGAGAGGAACAGGCAGGAACTGATGCCCAGGAAGTTCCACCTGGACATGAGGAAGAACTTTCCTGTGCAGTGACCGAGCACTGGACAGACTGCCCAGAGAGGGTGTGGAGTCTCCTCACTGGAGATATTCCAGACCTGTTTGCACACACTCCTGTGCCATGTGCTCCAGCATGACCCTGCTGGAACAGGGAGGGAGGTGGGACCAGAGGAGCCACTGGGGTCCCTTCCAGCCCGACCCACGCTGGGATTCTGTGGGAAACTTGCACTGCCCTGCTTTCGTAAAATACAAGACTGCTGAGGTTTTGTATCGTGTTATTTGCGATGTAAATAAACATCACAAGTGTGATGTAAATAAAATGATACATTACATTCTCCTCAGGTATAAACTTTGTCAAAGATGCAGATGTGATCTGCGTTCTGGCTCCAAGGGATCACTCTGCACTTCTATCAGATGACTTGATCTCAGCTCATCTGCAGCAAGGGTAGTGCCCAGCTCTGCTCCCCACTAACGAGCAACACAAATAAACGTGGATGAACCACTGTGCAACTGGATTTACAGTGTAGTCAGGTTTGTTTAGATCCCAAACATGGAAAAAGTGTAAAAAAGGAAGACTGAAATTTTATTTTTAACTGGAGTTGTGAGATTCTGATATGTAAAACAAAGGGTGCTGTGGAGGAAGCTGATAATTTCTTACAGTCACTTTTCAAAATAAAGTATGTATTCAAGATGACAAAATCCCTTCCAAATATCGCTTTGGTCTTGCCTTTTGATATTAAAAAGTGTATGTCAAAGTATTTAATTATAATCTATTTTTTTAAACTGAGCTCTTTAATGTTCATTGTCTATATAGTTTCTGCTTTATTTCAAATATTGCTTTATTTGTACTTTTTAAATATATACATTATCTTAATTTCTTTCCTGTACAGATTCATCTGATCTACTTCTAATTAAACTTATGTACATGATAGTTGCATCCTTTAAAAAAAGAAATTTTAGAAGCCATCTCTTTTTATCTCTTCCTCCAGTGGTCGTTTACATTTCTTTTCATCTAGGTATGTGTCCAAAGAGAACAAATCTCATCTTTACCCCATATCAATTTTCTAAATGAAACCACAAGCACATAAAATAGTCAGTTTCCTGCAAGTTTGGATAACATTCATTCATTCTTATCACAAATGTGACAAACTTCTTATTTTAACCAAAGATGGCACAAGGAAGTACCTTTGGGATGATTTTCCTTTCAAAACCAAGCCTAATAAAGTGCAGGAGCCAGTTTCTTCCAGGGGAGGGGCAAAGCCAGCTCTGTACAGATACAGTGTAGAATTCATATTCTGTGACCAGTACATCCCCCAGATATTACTGGTTACAAACACACATCTTCCTCACCTGGATTACCATATATTTTAACAGGAGCTGAAGAAAATAGCAGGTTTGGTCTTCAGCAATTTTCTCTCCAGAGACAGCTGGCAAAAGCGGGGTTATTTCCTCCGGAAAAATCTTAGCTAAAACAAAATATTTTAAACGTAAACATGAAAACATGAAAATACTGAAATAAAAGAATTTTCTATGAAAAGATAAATTTAAAATACCCGTTAATGCACTACTAAGCTGTAGAAAACCCAAGTCCAGTAGCTACTGGGCATTTCCCCAAGTCCTGCCACATCCCATGGAGGGTGGTACCGGCATCTGACTCCCCGTGGTTTCGAAGGACTGACAGCAGCAGCCACTGCAGGTGAACCAACGAGCTGGAAACCAGCACACCTGCTTACTTTGCAGTGACATGTTCCTACTGCTGCCTCTCAATGAAAAAATCCCCAAACCAACGGGCAAACAACCAACCCCGACCGCTCTGGCTGACAGTCAGGTGGCTCTGCAGCTGCACCAAGCAGAGCAGCCTGACAAATGGCATCCCCCCTGGAATGCCACGTTCCCAGTGCCCGGGTGGGAGCAGTGTCCCCACTCACCGTCGGGCGGGCAGGGAGGGCTGAGGAGGCTCTCCAGGGTGCAGGGGCCCCGTGAGGACACCAGCGGGGGGAAGCCGGGCACGAGGCAGGCGAACAGCAGGATCTGCTCCTCCCCACAGTTCGTCTGCAGGGCTTGGAGCCAGAGCAGGAACAGCCGGATTCCTTCACATCTTATCTGCGAGGGGATGGATTTGTGGGAAAAGACAGTAAACTAAGTGCAGTAACGTGGTTAAACGGTTCAGAACACGCAGAACGAGAGCTTTCACCCCAGCCAGGTGCTAGGAAGTCTTTCCACCACACCAGGGTGTTCACATTATTATTTTAATCCTAGGTTTAATACAGTATACTTAATGCTAAAGAGAACTGAAAAAATGAAGCATTAAGCAGTATCTATTTATGTCTTCTCTAGATAACTTTACAAAGGTCATTAAAGGAGCAAAATAACAGAAGACGAATGTTAAAATAATCTGGGATCACAATAATAAGATTTACAATTAAAAGGTAAGTAAAATTACAAAGCCTAACAATCTGAAAACCACGGATATTGAAAAGCTGCAAAGTGATATGCTTCATAAGAATGAAAGTGAAAAGGAATATGAAAACAAAGAAATACCTTGAGAGAATTTCCAGTGTGCAAAAGTTTCTTCAGAATTGACCCTGGATTAGGAAAGTTAAATAGGCACTATCAGACACAAAGAACGGGCCCTCCCACCACAATGGTTTTTAAAAAATACTCCAGAAAAGGCTAGTTTAATGCCATTTACTCTGTGGCCACTGCACTGGGTTTTAAGACAACTGAGGGGGAAAAAATCCAAAGTAAATCTGGTTACAATCACCGTCATCATCAGTGGAGTAAGATTTACTATGGTGTGTCTTTCCAGTATGGTACTTTGGGTTTAGTCAGATGACAATGTCTCAAACTATTTTCATAAATACTAAGATTGAATTATGTACAGCCCTTAAACAGGTTCCTTCCCTCCAGATCTCTCCACTTCACAATACTAAATACAAATTAACATGTATAGAAAACACGCGTTAATGCACGTGAACATTAAGCAAAAAGGAAATCCCAAGGTAGAGCTGTAAAAAATTGCTCAGTCAAAAAATTATCCCAATATGGCCACCCAAGAGAAGTATAAAGAATATATCAGCTACAAAACAACTGACTGAAACCAATTTGTTCTGGACTAGCTCAGCTGAACCAGTATGAAGTGGTCAGGCAGATGTCTCCTCTTATTTTTGTCACTGCTGAGTGGAAATGTGACAAGAGCCCTTTCCTTGACCTTTAACTTCCACTCATTGTTCTTCTGCAACAGCAATTCCTTGTTCTGATGACAAACAAGGCAGCTGGAGAGACAGTGCTGGAAACCAAACCCAACCACAACAAAAAAGTCCTACTCAGAAGGAACAGAACCCCTCCATAAAATTTACTTTAATAAGCAGCACAACAAAATGTTGGGACCGCTTTGGCAGCAGTTGGAAGCAGAACTTTCTGCTGCCTATTCAGTGCCCAAGTTTTACAGGATGAATTTCCAGGAGGCAGAGAGGATCAAGTTCCACACAGGATCTATCCCTGGTGGGATGGATTGGAACAGGCATTTCTTGTGCAATCACTTGCAAAGACATCCTACTGCAAATCTGCAAGTCACATACAGATCCACAGCACTCCTGAATCCCAGTGTTTGGAGTTGGTCTGTGAATCCAAAGGGAGACCTAAGCAGGAAAAGGTGTGTTGGTTTAAATTACCCTCATCCTGATAGCTACCATCACATGGAAGAGAAGAAAGGGAAGAGGGCCAGGTAAATCCAAGAAGATAAAACTGAAATAACATTCATGCAAAATAAAAGCGAAGCAGGCAATCCAAGCCACCCCAAGCAAGGGACACAGGTCTGTTGCAGCAGGCAAAAACATTCTTCCATGTGCTTTGGGAATGCTGAGCTGCAAGTCTCCTGTGTGAGTACTATTTCTGTGGGCAGTGCTGAGGGATTCAGGGCTTGTGGAACCAGGGAAGTGACTAGAGAAAACATTGATTTTATTTGCACTAGAATGTTTTTAAACCATTTCTTCTTACCTATACTGCGAAAATGCCATCGATAAAAAATCCTCTCAGGCAGTAGCTGCAATATTTTCTGCAGGAAACAAAACTAAATAGTCAAATTTTCCATAATAAACTGGGTCATCAGAGGATACAGAGAAACGAAGACACACGACACAAATGAAATGGCAATACATATAAACAGAATACCACAGAAAGAAATGCCTATCACAACAAGGACTCCTGCCCACGACTTTGCTCTCTGGTTGTGGAGAAAGACACTGGGAATGGTTCTGAATAAATACCACGACCCAGCGATGAAGCACTTTCCCTTCCCCTGTGTTTCAGCCCTCCAGCATTGCCCGTGAAGAGCCCAGACATCGTGAGCAGCCCTCCTGGGCTGACTCTGCGGAGCCTGTCACGGCTCTGGTTCCGGCCCCGGCTCCGGGCTGTGTTTCCATCAGCTAATGGGCCCCGACCCCCGGCTGAGGCACCGGGAACAGCGGGGCAGTTACTGCTCCTGAGAGCTCATTTACCTGTGCTTTCAGCCGCTCAGGGAAACCGAGCCAAATTACACAAAGCCAGGCTAATTGAATTCCCAGCACAGGCAGTTAATAAAGCACTTAGGGAATAATCCGTGGTGGCCTGTCTCTGGAGTTGAGGACTGATCCTCCCGAAGGCAGATCAAACACAACGAGAGGCTGTGGTCAAACCCATTCCCGCAGTTTGGTTGCGCTACAGGGCACCCGCAAAGCAATTTAAGCACACGCTTAAGTGCTTTCCTGAATGGAGTCTTATCATCTTAGCTGCAAAGAACACTTGGGGCTTCCAAATGCTTTCTTTGTCAGTTCAGTGGATGGTAATGCTGTTAAATAAACTGGATAAATCAAAACTATTTAGGGGTCTTACTTGAGTAAATATGGCTTTAAAAGGACTTTAAGAGGCTCCAAGACACCTTTTTTAAACTACTGGTAGTAAGGACTAGGGCTTGGCAGGCAGGTGAGGCAGTCACACAGGACAGCTCACCCACCGCTGCTCCACCTGGCAAAGGAGAGACATAGACAGGGCTCCACACAGGTTCCACAGAAAAACATGTCTGCATCTTACAGGTTTTCACCCATTGAAATATAGAACATAGGAAGATATATTTAAATGGGGAAACTACTTTTCAACATCTACTTTTGGAAATCAAATTAAATCAAACAATGTTATAAATGACTGAGACAGAGTTCTTGTCATTATCAAACAAAAATCACTGGCACAAACTTCTGCACAACAAACCATCATTAAGTTTTCAGAAATACCACATGCAGGATGCAAAAATGAATGGCAAGTCACTTGAGCAATGGTGAGCCATTTTTTGGTGTTTTGCACACAAAAGCTCACAAGAGGAAACATCGCAGCCAAGAAAGCAGGAACTGGCACTGTGGGCAACCCTTGGGAGCTGGCTGGCACGGGTCAGCACTGCTGCTGACGGCAGTGTGCCTGAGACATGGACAGACTTTTTTATTTTTGACAACCAAGTGCTTCAGAAATTTTATACAACACTCAGAATAGTCTTCTTGGAAACGGACCATTCCTTTCTCCATGGCAGAAGATGGAAGTCATGACAAGTTCACATGCTTAGGGAGCTAGAGCTCAGGTCAGAGGGGCTGCTCCTCCTCCACACCCTTACCAGAGCACGTCCTCCCCAGAGAGTACTGGGCATTTCTAGAAGTTTATTCAGAGTAAACTTGCAAACCAGGCACGTCTCTTCTATGTTCCCAGTGTATTTTGTTTTGGTGTTCCTGCCCCAGCTCCCTGCCCAGGACACCGTGGCAGCAGGGACTGCAGGAGCAGGGGGCTGGTGGCCAGAGGTCTGGCTCCCCCCCCTCCGTGGGCAGGAGGAACAGGCTTGGGATGAAGGATCTGACTGGCTAAAAATGAGGCCATGACTCACGCTGGGGCTTTTTACTTGTTAGTTAAGGACCAGGTTTCTGCCAATCATATTGCAGGATCCATGGCCAAAGAGTTATCACTATCCATCTAAACATTAAACACTAGCAGCCCACCACTCCTCAGGACACTTTCTGACATTAACCTTCACTTAACTTGGCACAGGGCAAGAGGAGCTTTAACCTAACCCAGGAGCGCTCCAAGTGCCCCCTGGAGCAGTGCCACTCCCTGTGGGAGCTGTGTCTGTGCCAGGCCCATCACACACCAAAAGCTCCAGGAAACAAACACTTGGACAAACCAGCAACAAAAACCGGGCTGGATTCAGGTGTCACAATACACTGCAGGGATGAACCTTCACACATTGGCACATTTATCATGGAAAACCAGACAAGAATCGCACGTATTTTGTTTCCATTGTTTAAGTCTGTTACACAGTTTCACCTAAATTTGAACACGAAGTTCACTTCCAGAAAGTCAGCTATGACAAGGTGTGAGCTGATAAGGTAAAAGCTGCATAATAAAGACCCGTTTGAAAAAGAACTTAAATTCACTGACACTCAGATGTGGAAGTTAAGGTTGTGCCCAGAGAAAGCCTGGAACACTGGCTGTTGCAGAGGACAACAACAAAAGCAAGCTTAAACTCTAAACTGCACGAAGCTGGGAGGGTTGGGGCAGAAAACAACACCCTTACTGTTCTTTTTGCTTTACAAAACACAGAATCCAACACCCCTGTCAGGTGACTGAATCAAAACAATTCCGGGGTTGAAATAAATAGTACAGAAGCTCCCATGTGATGAAAGCTTCCATATCCCAAAACCTTTCCATATGGCAAAACTTGAGACGTTTATTTCCCAGCATCTCAAAACCAGGAAAACTATAAATGCATGTGTTTTGAAAAAAATGCAAAGATGTGATTAATCACCTGAAAAAGCACCCCAGACTGCTGGTGTCCCAGCTCCCTGCTGCAGACAGCACAGCTCTGCTGCAGAGCACAGTCAGTATAAATACATAAAAACTCAGAGTCCACATTTGTTCCTGCAATGCCAAAACATGTTACCATGGTTAAAATCCACACCTTCAAACACAAGTGACTGCAGGTTATGAGTTAACCCCCAGTCCCAGGCAGCACAACATCTAACTGGTGATTTTCACCTGAGAGACTGGGGTCCCCACACTGAGGTGGGGTTGGAGTGCATCACGAGACAGCACAGATCCCAAACAAGCTCCAGTTGTTCCCACTGCAACTTCCCATTTCCAACGGTATTTTCTACACCCTCCCCACCCTGGTGTTCTAAAAATCACATATTGCTATTCCTGTAAAACAAATGATGGTTTCTTCCCCTCCAGCCCAGGCTGCCATCCACACCGCTGCGAATCCGAGCTGGCTATTGACATCTTGTTCCTAGTTTCACAGTACACTAATAAGAAATGTTTTAAGAAACCCCACAGTGCGAAATAATATTGCTTTTTCAGAAAACACATAGATCTATTTAATGCTTAGTGCTTTGCTGCATCTATATGGTAATCCATTATAGCACACTTGAAATAGAAATTAGGTATTACTACTGATCAACACATCAGGGTATCTGTCAGTTCTTTTAACTGATTATCCATAGTTCTTTTTCGTTTGGACTTCCTGCATGACTAGGAATAATGTTAAGTTTAAATCTTAGTTTACACAGGATGCTGCTTTTTGAAAGCTGGATCTCTCTCTTTTATCACAGTAGAATAAGAACCACCAAGGCTGTATTTCAACAGACTTGCTCTGACTTCACCAATACTGCAATTTCTTTTAAAAAGCCTTTTATTTCTGCCCCCGTTGTTGAATGACACCATGACTGGCAGCTTTGTGCCTATCACTGAGTGCTGCCCCAACGCAGGGACAGCTGGGACCAAACCTTACACCCGAGATCCCCCAGCCAGGATGTTTCCCAGCTCCACTAACAGAGTGAGACAACAGGCACGGCTGTCCTGCTGCCAGAGCTGCTCCCAACCCGGGCTCAGGAACAAAGCCCCACCAAAGGTGCCCCGGCTGACTGAACGCTCCTGGAGGCACTGACAACAGCAGGGACAACGTGTTTAACTACCGAAACCTGCAGCAATTTAGACATTTTCCAGCTCCTATTCACCGGCTCAGATAAGCCAAGAGCCCAGTGGAGTCAGTGTGCCTGCAGCAGTTCAGTTGAAATGATGGAACCCTCCATTTATTGCGTTAATAAATTATTCACAGTCATTTGCTGAGGGAAAATGTCTGCCCAAAGCACACAGGGCACTTACTACTGCCCCAGGTATAACAAGATCTCTGAAGTCAAACATAGGAAACTTAGAATTTACCACAGAATGCTGTAAGAATAACAAGAATGTTTATTAAGAGTAATAATAAATGAAAGCAGAACAATGGCAGAATGAACTGCAAATGGTTAAAAAAGTAGTTTTCCATGTGTAGAAAAGAAGAGCTCTAAGCACTTTTATTGTTATTAACAAAAAAGCCCTTTTTTTACTCTAGTGAGCTTGAGTCAGCCAGCCAAGTCTGTGTGACACACTGGAGGCTGAACAGTGCAACTGGGAATCCCACTGGGATTCCACAGGAACCCACTGCAAGGCTGAAAAGGAACCTAGGACCTGAATTTAAGGCTGTAACTCTGCATTTTAAGCTCTGACTCTTAATGGTAACTTGATTTCAAGTGTCTGATAACCTACAGGTGGGGAAATTAAGATACTGAGCTGTACAGACATGAGGGAAATGCAAACAGCAACAAGTAAGTTAAATAAAAGGGGCAACCACAAGAAATGAGAAATCAGGACCTGTGGCAACAGGAACTCAACAACAACTTCATTATTCCCTGTAAAGAATTTTATAAGTACTTTCTTTTACCATTGTTTGGTTTCAATACACAGTTTAATTCCTCAGAATTCAACTATACTCACTTTTGTTCAAAAGGTAGCAAGTAATTAGGAACAACATCCTAAGACAAGCAAACCACCCTAAGGTAATGCTAGAAATATAAAAGAGTGTCCTTTTGCACATTCATAAAAACCACCAATGCAGCACCTAACTTTTAAAAGAGTTAGGAATCCAAAAGTACTCCAATTTCACTGATGCAGGTTTTCATGAAATCGAAAATGACCTGCTGAAAGTGAACACTGGTTTGGAGATTTGTTTTAAGCTGCTTCACCAATACTGCTAATTCATAGAGCAGTCTCTATAAAGGACACCTGTAAGGTGCTGGGAGAATTCGGTGTTTAAAATATCCACAGCAGTCTTACTCCAGAGTGAACCAAAGTTATATATTCTAACAGCTCTAGTTATGAGCATTACTAGGAGGACTAAAAAAGCAGTGTCTGTGCCCAAGGGGTGTCGGTGCAGTGTGAAACATGAGGGCTCTTTATGTTATGTTACTGTGCACTGGCAGAAAATAAACAAGCAGAAAAATCCAAGCTGAGAAGCTTCCAGCAAACACATCCCCTGTGGGAGGTGGGAGCACCCACCCCATCACCTCAGCTGTCCCCAGACCTACAGTGACACCTGAACTACGTTGACAGGACCTGAAACACCTTCAGCAACAGCAGCACTTCCACAAGTGGCTTTGGGAAGCTTTTCTACGGTAGAAAGATTATCTGAAAAATTCTGAGAATAAAGCACTTCATCCAGTGAACGTGTTAAGTCCGTGGGGTGAATTTGATGACCCCATCAGCACAACAGAAATGATGTGGCTGTTCTTCACTAATAAAGCAAAATTACAGAGAATGGGAAGAAATTGAGCTAGGTATGATATCAAAGCCATCAGTCTGCTTTTACTTCATTAGAGATAAAACAAATGCAGTGTCAGAGGAATCAGTACCTGATGCTGCAAGAAAAAAATACATTACTATAAAAAAAAAATCCAAGCTTTCACAACCAGATGATGACATAACACTGTAATGGGACCCAGATAATGGATATAAGTGTAGTGCACCTTCTGTGAGGTCTGTGACACACCGGGCTCAGAGCTGCCCTCAAACCTGAGAACAGGGACACGAGGAACAATAGGAACCTGTTCTGCAAATACACTGCAAATCTGGAGACAGCCAAACCTCAGCAGAGAACAAGCAAGTTTGTTGTTCACACATTTTTGGGCTTCTAGCTGAAACAGGAGAAAATAACACAGTACAGCTGCTGTGTCATTTCACAGATACCTATCTGGAAAAAGACAAGGCCAGAGCACCTTAGAGAATATAGAGTTAGAACCAAGAATTTTGTGATATTAATTGCAAAAAAGCACTTTCCAAAATGAACAGTTAAACCTTCACATTCCTCCATTCTGATTAACATTTCTTCTTTAAATAACACATTGTTTGATGTTGTTGCTGAGTGGCCAAGCTCTGCAGCTAATGGGTAAAATTAAAAAATCCACAAATTATAGCCCAGTTAAAGCAGTTTCCAGAGGATTTGTGGGAAAGACCTCTGTTGCCCAATACACACACTAGGTGTCACTCCACAACAGCAGCACGAGCCCACCAAACCGCTGGGAAAGGCAAAGTCAATTCCCTCATAAATATTTTTATTGATTTTTAAGCTGTTAACACTCAGCGCCTGGACTCTGGATTTGTTAATCCTAAGTAATTACCTATTTAGCTAATTAGGAGAGAATGCAGCACCCCCCCAGCTCACACTGACATCAGATCAAATATGGAAAGCTTAACAATCAATTGGTTTCGTTTCCTCTGGCTCAGTGTGAAGGTTTCATCACTCGGCATTCCCTTTTGCCTGCCCTGTGCTCACGCTGATGGGTTCCTGGTCGGTGCTCCAAGGCCTCCACTGGGCTGCTCTCCAACGCATACCTTACCCAGTCTCAGTTTACATGGACTGCAAGGTCACTCCAGCAGATCCCCACCATGAAGTGGATCGCCCTGAACCCCACACAAATACCTGAAACAATCTCCTGCTCCCCAGAGCTGCCCGTGACCCGGCTGTAACACAGCTCTCCCCCACTGGGACCCCAAGCAGCCCCAGTTCAGACACAGCTTTGGGTTTTTCCTCCTTCAGACAGCATGTTCTCCTGATGCTTTTGGAGAGTCCTAAGGGGCAGTTCTTAGCCCCAGGAATGCAGTTGTTCTCTCTCACCAGGTGAGCCAGCATTAGCTATTTCCCATTCGGTGACAGGGCCACAGAAATGTCACTCCCAATTAAAGGGTACTAATGAGCTGCCATTAACTGCTCGGTGCAGGTGTGACACCTTCCCCGCTGGGCTGGGGAGGGAGGAGCAGGAAGAGTTCCTCCTGCCCCAAACACTGACCTGGCACATTTCTGAGCTCCTGATCTTTGACACTGCCCTGGGCAAAACCCTAGAGCAGACTCTACTGCTGTAAGGAGCAGGAAGCACAGTTCAGATTTCAGTCTCATGGTTCCAGGGGAGAAGGGAGGGAGAAGAAAAGGGAGATGAACTGGCTGCATCACAGTGAGAATCCGAGACCACAAACCCCAGGATTGCATGTCAGCGTTTTCATGGCCATTTTTCCCATTACAGGCACATTAGGCTAAACAGCATCATTTTTACTAACAACACAAACACCACTCCAACTACAAACTACTCATTAATGCAAAACCATGAAACCACATACTTCTAAGGGGTTTGGGTTGGGGTTTTTTTTAGAGGGAGTGAGAAGAGTTGAGAACAATTAACTTTTGTTTTGACTTCCTTTTCTAGAGTCCCACTGAAAATTTGAGGGCTTTTTTCCTCCCACCCCTACAGAAAAATAACCCAAAATATAAACAAAGATGGCATTTCTATGATGCAACACGCAACTAAAAAGTTGGTAGTTGCAGTAACAAAGAGAAAGAAATAAAGAAAACAAAAATAGAGAGAAATCAACAGAAGATGTGTGTTAAATCTTAAGAAAGAAATCTGGCCAATTATTTTCCTAAATAACTGTTAAAAATTAATATTTAAAAGTGTCACTGCTTTCTGTGTACAGAGATGGGCAGAGCTTATGCTAAGAATTTCAGTGTGCAGTGTAAGAATGTTTCTATATGCTAGGCTTTCATCTGGTCCAGTGATATTTTCTGGATATTTCACATCCAAAATATATTTATTTAATAACTCTAATTAAAGAGGTACCTCAGAAAATTATCTATCCCAGACTATTCTTCTTTTAATTTAAACAATCCTAATTTGATTATGCAGAAGTTAACTAGGTAACATTTCCTCCTCAGACACTGCCCATGCTCTGATGGCCAGTGCTGGGAAGGAGGGAAGGATTTGCTTCTGGAAGTGAAAGATGCTCCACTGAACTAAAAAAGTTTAACAAATTAGTATTTCACATGCTCCGATTAAACTGATGTGCAGTAGCTGACAACTCCTATCCTCTTATTTCCCTTGTGCTGCAAGACCAAACACTGTAACCATAACAGATGCCTTCATGGGAGAGGAGCTGGGCCCAGACTCCTGCTGTGACACATTCCAAATAAACATAACGCTGAACTTCACACTGACACAGCGGAGGGAAACAGTCCTGCTGGTTTGAACTGCCCCTCCACAAAATACAGAAGCAATACCTTCTTTAATTAAAAGAAAAAAGAACAGAAGAAACAGACTATTTTGAAAGCTTTAGCCTAACAGAGGCTACGGAACCACTGACCACATGCTCCCCAAATGATCCTGAGACCCCCAGCTCATTTTCAGCCCCAGCTCCTCAGGACAGATGTGTTACTGCAGGACTTCCAAGCCATTTTGATAAAACATCTCAACTCTGCATATTCATTCCACCAACATTCTCACTGCATAATACAATGGTGGTTGTATCTGAAAGCTGAACACCCTCCCCAGCTCTGTTCTGCCTTTCCCCTGTGACTGACACCTGGTTTCACCCCTCGCTGCAAAGCTCTAAGTAAACACAGAATGACAAAATACAAATTTGCTTCATGGTACGGAAAACTTACTTCAAAAAGAAAGAGGATGGAGTCCAGCTCCTCCCTTTGTGATTTATTCCCTGCAAGACACAAACCAATATTGTCTGCCATAAATACACGGTGTGAGACAGCAAAATCAGGCTGTTGTTGTTCAGCTGAACCAAAGGCGTCACCCACTTTATTTTTCATCTTTATCCAACATCCCAAGTGCAAGACATGTCCAAACTGTGGTGCCTCTCTGTGCTCTGACCATGTCTCACCCCAACAGCCTGAGCTGCAGGACCCCAGAAGAAGGTGAGAGGACACATGAGTAAAAGCACAGGAACTGAGCTCTGTGCTGAAATGACACTTAGCCATGAAAATGAACTCAGAAATCTTATCAGCTGCTGACATTTCAGAGAGCGATTTTCCATGCTCGTCTCTTCTGCTGCCACGAAATTAAAGTGATTAATACTAACACTGTGCTGCATGAAACTATTGATGCAAATATGGATAATCATTGGACAGCCTCTAATGGAATTGCTTTGGACAACACGTGGGGAACCCCGACCAACACCTGCTGGCAAAACTCTACAACTTACCTTTTTGTTTCAAGCTATTTTCCAGTGTTATGAAGTTTTCATAGAATATAAAATAAATTTGAGAATAATTATTATCAAAAAATTGCTTCAGGTCACTTCCATCCACAATATCTGAAAAGAGAACAAACAGTGTTATTACACGAGCAGAATGCTGAAAATTCTTGTTTTCCTCAAATCTAGCATTAGAGAATGAAATAAATGCAATACAAAACTATTTTAGTGACCTCAATGAATATTCAGTACTAAACTGTGATTCCATCCTTGCCAGTAAACCAGGGAAATGTCCATTTTCACTGAATTTATGAAGGTTTGCAGTGGGGCTTTGGCTCATTTGCTTTCCATTAAAAAAAATAAAATAAAAAAAATGAGGCAAGTCTCAACCATGTAACCAATCAGCTTCTGTATCTCTGGAACAAGCAGGCACTGCTGGAGAAAACAAACACCAGCAAAGACTTCTGGATGCAAATCCGGTTCTTAAATTTATGTGGCAAACAGATCAACTCAGAAAACAGCATATTTCTAATTCTTTTTTTTTTAATAATGGCAATCCAGGCATGCATCAGTTTCCGAAGCCTTAACTTACATCAAAAATTTGGACTAAGTTTACTTTTTAAGAAGATAAAAGTCTGATGTTTTCTTAACCTGACACTTGCCAAACACATTAACTTCACCCATTTGCTCTTTATTGCAACTGATTTGGTCCAGAAAAGTTAGGCAATTGCACCCAGAATTAAGAGAAGGACAGTAATTATTAACAACACATCCTCTCACTGAAGCTTCACCTTGTAAGAAACCCATTCAGTAACCAAAATAAAGCTGATGGCAGCAACAAGGCCCAACAATATCCCGCAACTACAGAAGAAAGAATGACTTTAGCCTTTGGACAATTTGATTTTTATTTAAATTAATACCTTTCTGCAGTAAGGCTTTGCTTGGCTGCTTGTACTATGGAAACAATTAGTGCAGGGAAACTCTCCGCCATGATATTTGTTTCCTGCAAACTACTGGTCTTGAATTTGCAAGCTAAGTGCAATTATTCCTCACCATGAATGCGTTCTGTTAAACACAACTCCAGGGGAAAACAAGGCCTTCATTTACAGGCATTTCATATGAAGGAATGAGGTCATTAAAATCTACACAAAAAGGAAACTTTCCCTGTGAATTGTGAAAGGAGGAGAAAGGAACTGCCTTATCAAAAAAGTAAATTCTCCTTTTCTCTAAATGTGGCATCTCAGTGGTGACTCAGGGGCGAGTCTGATGTGAGCTGCATCCCTACAGCCACAGCCTTTTCTTACAGCTATGTTTAACTTGTAGCAGGACACGGCTCGTTCCTGTTTTTCAAACGGAAGACATCAAGGAAAGTTTCCTGGGCCATTTTGAGATAATAAGACAGAGCCCTGACTTTGGGGAAATCCCACTGACTGGATGGGGATTTCTGAGGAAGTGAGGCAGCGAGACTGGGGCTGAGCTACAGGTACTCGGGGTTGCTTTTATGTTTACTCACAAATAGCTCAGGTTACTCCAGCTGCAAACCGGCTCTGAGCGCTCACACCTCGGCAAGCTGGCAGACAGCAGCAGCCACCAGATCCACAGCAGCTTCCCAAACCCTTGGAATTCACCCCCTTCCCAAACAAGGGCAGGTGATCCACAGGCTCACGCTTCCGGTTAACACTCGAATGGAGCTTTGGCAGCGAAATCCAGGAAACAGTCAGACATCCATGAGGGTCACATCCTATTTCTTCCACATAAACATGACATGACTGGCTCATTGGATGCCTCCCAATCACCCTGACTTGCTTTACTTCTTAAATCTAAAATTTAGGGAAACAAACTACTCAAGTACTATTTTAATAAGAGCCCAAGTTTATTGCCAAGCCCTCAATGCTCTTCCTCATATTAAAAAAAAGTCCATGGGGGACAACAAGCCTCTCCTTAGCACACGGGCTTATCTTTTATCTTCCTGTTAACTACAAACATTATCACAGGCACTTGATAGAAATCCTCCCTTGGTTCCTTGAATTTCCAAAGTCACTTGACTTTATACTATTTATACAAAGCTCACTCAATCCTCAAGTACTTGAAAAATTAAAGGAGATGAAGAGAACTTCACAGTCATGCCCTGGTTAATGATAAACTTTTACTACCAGCCTCACCCCAGAAATAACGCACAGTTTTTACTTATCTTCAAAAAAAGCATGTCAGCATGGAAACAGACTGTTACTGAAACACCCCTCCGATTAGAACAATTTCCAAAATAATGTCAACACCTCCAATTTCACATGAGCTCTCTGGAACAACACCAGCGAGAAGCCCAGACACATTTCCCTTTTGAGTGTCTCTAAATGAAAATTTCCACTGAGCTGATATTACTCCAGCTGCACAGAACTGTGAGACCAAACAGTGCCAGACCTGAAACCCCACTACTCTCCCTTATTATCCCATTTTTGATGGACCGAGTTCAATGAAAAACAGGGTTTTTCCTAATTGGTATTTTGTAAAGACAAAGATTCAGGACTGCACTTGGTAACCTCACAAAGTTCATATTGAACCTTAACTGAAGTCTGTGTGCAGCTGTAACAGGTCTCCCATATGTTTGCCCACTGCTCAACAGAGAAAAGGATGAAAGCACTGGACATGGCAGCAGCCCACATCTGTACAGCAGTATTCATCACACCTAAGGATTTCAACTGTGCCTGAGGAGAAAACACTACTGCATAAGATGTTCCAAGAAAAAAGAGAGTATTTTTTACCCAAGAATAGCCACAGAAAAAGTCTTGAAGAGCAGTGATTAATCTTTATACTACAAAAGTCCCACAGAAACCACTCTGGGAAACTGGAGAGGTTTCATTTATGGCCAGTCAGTGGGGACGAGCCAACCCTGTACATCTCCACTGCTGCTTATCAGTCCATTGTTTTTTAGGTCTGCTGTAAAAAAAAAAAAGGCCACACTACTGACACTTCCACAAACTATATTTGGAAAAAAAATTTCTACTGACTTTACAAAAGTTCTGAACATAAATACATCTCTATAGCAATAAAAAAATAAGGGAAATGTTCTGGTCATTTCCCCAACACAAATGAACACCCACTTATTCTGGGTAGTGTTCTGTCCTGCCATGCAGGCAGGGCACCCCACAGATTAGGAATTTGGATCCCAAAGGGCATTTGAGCCCTGAGAGAGGTTATAAGCAACACAAACTTAAAGGGAACCTTTTCTTTCAGTTTGGACACTGCACAAACTTATACAGATGACACTAAGGGACCTGAAGCAATCCAGAGCTCACATGAGCCCTTATTTATGGAAATACACATTCCTTTACCTCATTCCTCCCCTATTATCGTCTTCTCTCTGATCTTTATCCTCCTGCATCAGTGGGATCACAGAAGAGTAACTGTCATTTTGTTTACAATTTAATTCCTGTGATTTAAAACTAACAAAGGAAAAGGAGTTGGCATCTCCTAAGGAAACACAAGACCAGGAGCAGCTATTTGGAGAACATGTGCCCCTATGGCTCCAGGGAAGCAATTGGTGACAGGGAGTGAAACGTCCAGGGTGGGAGGAACAGACACACATTCCTACACTGGCCAGCACAAGAGGAGAAGAAAAAAAAAATCCAACTATTTTTGAACCTTTATCCAAAAGCTTTGTTTTCCTTAAATACCGGAAAGGTCCTTCCCATGTGTTGCTTCATTGTCTGTGCGGGTCAGTACCATAAAAGATACACTTGCAACAATATCCATGAAGATATCATCTTCAAAAAGCCCCTCCTGTACTATCTCAAACATTTCCATTGCTGTTCCCAAAAGCAGACGTCCCAGGAACATCCCCAGAGCCGCTCAGACACAGCGCCTGCCCTGACCCCCAGCCCCGAGCAGCCAGGCAGCTGCCACACCACGGCCCCCAGCCAGCCCTCTGGCACTGCCAACAACCTGCACTTTAAACCAAAGTTTAATCCAAGGAATCAGGTCGCTACCTCCAAACACAGCAGCCACTTGGAAGGAGAGATGTCACTTCCCGAGAGCGACGCACGTGTTTCCCCCCTTGCCAACTGGGTAATAAGTATCTTGACAGAAAACCACCAGGCAACACCACCTCCTGAACCATCTGCACTGGGACAGAAACTAATTCTGGCACGCTAATGGGCATGGGTTTCCATTTGTTCCCCCTCCAGTCTGTTCCAGGAGCCCGAGAGCCTCCTGGGCACCACAGGGGCACACAAAACCCAGCACTGCCCCGAGACAACCAAGAGCCAGAGCAAGGCCAGTACTGCAGCTTAAACCAGTTGGGTCTTGCTGAGAGGCTGAAAGGGGCACATTAACAAAAAAGCTGCTCTGTTTCTTAGTTCTTCAAGTCTATTTGTTTCATCGAGGCTGGTGGAGAAGGAAGAAATGTACAGTCCCAAGCTCACACTGTGGTCTCAGGTCATGATCTTTTTCAGGACAGTTTCACAAAACACTCTTAAAAAACTCTTAAAGAATTTCCCACAATTATTTTGCAATAAAATGGACATTATTTTAATATAGTTCACACAGCACATGAGCAATTGGACATGCACAGTTAAGAGGCGCATGGTAATGCCACAGCACCTTCTCCTGGCTTTTCAAATTCCTGCCCCCAGGCACTTCCATTCACGGTTCCGTCCAAACAAACGAAACCAAACAAACGAAAACAAACAAGGCATTTCACGCACCTTCCCAAACAAACAAGGCATTTCACGCACCTTCCGAAACTTCCGCGTGTAGCTCCCAGAGGGAAACTAACATGAAACTAATGCCCCGATTCCCAACCACGGACACTCCTTACCCACGGAACAGAGGAGTTTACACCCGGGGCAGTCACTCACCCTCCGCTCACAGCCAAGGTGCAGCGCTGCCCACGGACCCGCCGAGGGCCTGGCACACGGGCCTCTGGTCTCCACCGCCAGGCACGGCCCTCAAAACCGCCCCGCTTGGGAGCGCAAACCACGAGCTCAAACATCCACAGGCCGGGCACGTCGAACTTGCCCTTCCTGCCGCTCAAAGGATGAGCCAGCCCCAGGCCACGAGGCCGGCTTTGCCCGGCACTTTGTCCCCTCACCAAGTGCCCACCACGGGCTGCTGGAAAGCAGCGGATCCCGGGAATTACCGCCCGTGAGTCACTGACTGCTCCCACCTGAGCCCAACCGGCGGCACCTGGGCACGGGCGGGGCCCTTCACGAGCCCAACGGCCACTGCCCCTCACGAGCCCCCAACGGCCACTGCCCCCTCACGAGCCCCCAACGGCCACTGCCCCTCACGAGCCCCCAACGGCCACTGCCCCTCACGAGCCCAACGGCCACTGAGCCCAACGGCCAGACCCAACGGCCACTGCCCCTCACGAGCCCCCAACGGCCACCTGCCCCTGCCCTCTTGCCCCTCACGAGCCCCCAACGGCCACTGCCCCTCACGAGCCCCCAACGGCCACTGCCCCTCACGAGCCCCCAACGGCCACTGCCCCCTCACGAGCCCCCAACGGCCACTGCCCCTCACGGCGATCGCTCCGCGCGCCCCAAGGGCACCGCGAGCACCGCTCTCTGCTGGCTCGGGACCGTCCCCTCGTCCTCACCACAGAGCCTCCTCGCCTTGCCGCAGCACACTTAAAAGCTTCTTTTGTGTGTTTTCTCCTGCCGGCGGGACACCAGACGCGAGGTTTTCGCTCCGAGCCCAGCCCCGGCGAGGTTGCCCAGGGCACGCCCCGGGCTGAGGGAGCACCTGTGCCCCGCACGGCCCCAGCTGTGCCCACCCCAACCCCGTCGAACTACATACACCTCACAGCTGAAGCGCATCAGCTCCCTCCGACAAGCAACAGCTGAAACTCGTCGGCTCCTTTCAACGTGCAGAGCTGTGAGGGGAAAGGCTTCACCTGCAAGGCGACATTAGCGAGGTTCAACCTTGCCACACGCGCAGAAAAGCATCACAAAGCGCCACACCATGGCCTCCTTTAAAGTTAAAAAAAAAAGAAAAAAACAAAAAAAAAACCACCAACCAAAAACCACCACAATAAAAAGCCCCAAATTAACGCTGTTGACAAGAGCAGAAGAGATCTCCCGAAGAACCCCGCGGGAAATACATTCACCTACTATTTACTACCCAAACCACAAGGCTGCACCAGGAGCGCTTGGACACCGGGAAACGCGAATTCCCAAAGGCAGGAGCAGCGAAACACACCCGCAACTTTCTCCCGCGGCTCCCACGCCTCTGGAAAGGACACCCAGCGCTGCCCCTCGGCAGCGACAGCCCGGGGAGCCCACGGGGCTGCACGGGAGCCTGGGGGTCCCCGGGCAGCGAAGGGGGGCTTTTATGCCCCCGTTTCACCGCCGTCCCGGGGGAAAACACTCACCGGGGCAGCGCTGGGAGGGCGAGGAGCGCCCGGAGGAGGAGGAGTGAGGGCGCGGGGGGTCCCCTCGCGGCCGCCGCACTCACCCAGCAGCGCGCGGAGATGCTTCAGCCGGGTCAGCACGTCCCGCTTCGGGTCCAGCGCCTTCTGCGTGGATTTCCTGACGTCGGCGTGGCCCTTCCTGGAGAACATCGCGGCGGGGCCGGCCAGGAGGACGGGGGGCTGCGGGAGACACAGGGGATGGATGCCGGGCGCGCTGCCGCCCGGGCGCTCCCCGCACGCGCCGCTCCCCCCCCGCTCTCCGCCGCGCGGGGCGCTGGGAGCCCCGCGCCGCTGACGTCACCCCGCGTGGCGCTGACGTCACCGCCGCTCCCGCCCGCGATCCCGCAGGGAATGCCCGCTGTGCCTGCGGGACGGAGCCGCCGCACGGACCTGCCGCCTTAGGTACGCTCGGTTTCGTTTATCCTGCAATCCCAGGCTGGCTGGGCTTGGAGGGACCTTAAAGCCCTTCCAGTGCCACGCCCCTTCCACTATCCCAGGTTGCTCCAAGCCCCGTCCAACCTGGCCTGCGACACTTCCAGGGATCCCGGGGCAGCCACAGCTTCCCTGGGCAACCTGTGCCAGGGCCTCCCCACCCTCACAGGAGACGATTTCTTCGCGTTGGATTTCTTCATCCAATCCAGCTCTCCATAGGAAAACCCTCAGCTTTTGAATAACTGCTTGCACTATAAATATGTAAATATTTACTGCCTTTATTCATGTGACACAGAGAGTTCACAGTTATACAACAAAAGCATGATCCACCCCAGAATTAGGAGCCAGCAGTGTTTCACTTAAAGGTCTTTAGATCCTCTCAGTAAAATTCCTGTGTAAAAAAAAAAAAAAAAAAAGTAAATTTCTATAAGCTCCAAGGCAGGTTCTGTGGTCCTAAAAAAGAAAACAGTGTGTGTCGGAGAAATAATTTGCATGTATGCTTCTTAGTCTTTCACAAAATTATTCAAGAATCAGTTTGCACGTCATGTAGAAATTATTTTTCAGCCCTGAATCACTGTAGAATAATAAAATGTCCCAAGAAATACCATTGTTAGGAGCAGAAAATACATCACTGCCACATCTCACTTCCTCTGAGCCCTCTCAGGGACTATTTCTGCTGCAAAGGCCTGGGGCCACCAAAGCAACAGGTCAACAAGCCCTAAACATGTCCACTGGAGAAGGGACAGTCCTAGCAAAGGCTGGCCCTGTCACCAAACCTTGTGGTATTCCCGCTGCTCTGGAGAATTCACTTCCTGCAGTCAGGAAGATGGATAGTGCTAATGCACAGCATTTAAAAAGGAAAATAAAAAATTAATTCTTTTTCATGCACAAAAATTCTTTTTCATGCTTTGGAGTCAGGCACAGAAGATTCACTGCTGCCCCATCGTCCCTTGTCTTGGAGCCCATGCCAGGCTTACAGTAATTCCTATTGCATATTCTTCCCATCACTCCATTACACAACGTCTCATTCTAGAAGAGTCATAAATCTGCTGCAATTGTCTAAAACTTTGGGTCATGTGTTGCAATTTGAGCATCTGCAGCTTCCTGAGAGGAGCGAATTGGGCCGGTCCAGATTTCACCTTCCATTGCCACGAATCAGTTTGTGCAATTGGCTGAGGCAGCACATGGCTAAAATCTTGGCTTCCCCTTGTTTCTTCTTTTTTTTTCCTTCCCTTTTATTTTAATTGACTTACGAAACCGGTGACTTTCAGTTTGTCTCTTCTGGCGGTTTCTGATTGTTCTATGTTTTTGTCTTTTTCTGCTTTGTTAAAAAAGGAACCATTGCAGATAAAGGAATTGTGGTTATACAGCTGCTCGAGTGTCTGATAACTTCTGTGATAAGTAGGGAAGCGTTGTGGTGCTGAGCACCAAACTGTATAGCTTTGGTCACTTGGTGCTTTAAAGGTTGCCAGAAATTCTCCTTGTGGAAAGCTCCACAGAATAAGGATTCCATGGCTGGAATTGTGGTGCTCTAGAAGAGTCCTTGCTCTCCCTGTTAGGTTCTGGGAAATGGGGTCACGTGAGGGAATCAGCATCGTTTAACATTGGCATAAGTGGAGTGGTTGGAGGTTATTGATCTGTGCTTTCACCACGGAGTTAAGGTTATTGATCTCAGTTCTCATGTGCCCATGAGCTGCAAGGTGAGAAAGTGCTGCTGTAGGTGGTGGGAGGTAATTCCCTGTGGGGCAGGATGTTCCCCTCTGGAGCCTCGAGGGCTGGCACTGGGGAGCCAGCGGGTTGTGATATCCAGCTGGAAGTAACCAGTCAGCAGCAAGGTGCAAAGCCATGGAATGCTATCTCCTCAGAGTTTTAAGTAGGCAAATATATCCAAATTAATATGTACCTGTAGGAACTCAGATTTATATGTAACTGGCCTAGAATTTATTAGTTCAAACATATAACTTTTCAAATACAACTTTTCAAATTATTCACTCGGGAGCTGATGTAGCATGACACAAACCAGAAATGCCAGTAAACCTGCATCAGTGATCTAAGCCTGTGCAGGAGAGAACCACTTGTAAAATCCTGTGACTTGTGTTTTCTAACAATATAACATTTGCAATTTCCCAGAAAGTCAGATGATGCATTTCCGAAAGTCAGTGCTTAAGGTGGAATCATTTCTTGAAAGCGATTGGGTCCCTGAGCTCTCAGGATCTGAGGTAAAGGCTATATAAAGCAGTCTCTTAGGAGGACTTGTGGCAGAACTGCATTGTTAAAGGTCACAGCACAGTGGGATGTGCTGAGCGAGCTGACCGTACCGGCACAGGCACGGCAGTGCTTGGATTGGGTATTCCTTGGGAAAATCACTCCCTGTGCAGGAGCCTGCCTGGTGTCTGCTTGGATAACGTGGTGGGCAGCCCCTGCTGCTGCTGGCTGCACTGGGGGAGGCCCAGCATCCCATCAGCCCGGGGCAGGTTTCTGGGCAGTCGTGGCACAGCCAAGACTCCGCTGACAGAAGGGAAACTGCTGACCTTGCAAAGGCTGTTCCTGCAGTGCCTCTGGCACAGCCCTCGTGGCTGGGCTCCCTCTGCTCTTGGAGGAGTTTCTATTTCGGGCACCCATTGCCTTCAGCAGTGCAGGTGAGGGGCAGCACATTCCCGGTCCAAAATAGAATAGCCTGAATTATTAATCCGTGTTTGCACGCTACCCCTGAACTGCATGGCTCAGGCCTTTCCTTCCTCCCTCTGGGAAGCAGCCTGGTCCTTCAGGGAGTAAGGAATGGGGTCATGCTGGCGGGGATGATCCTGTTTCCTTACCTGCCCTCAGTGAGGGCTGGCAGGGGTGGGGAAGTGCCTCTTGCTGCGGAGTTTGTGGAAAGGTGACACCGGCCACACGAATTTCACTGGACCTGATGAACAGGCAGGATTGCTTTTCCCGTGGAGCCTGAAATTTTAATGGCACAGATTAAATTACGGAACTTCTCCGCTTACTTGTGTCAATGTAACACTTTATACTGAGCCCAGGAAAAAGGGCAGGGGAAAAGTAAATACAGGAGACTTGCCTCCTAAATAACCTGCAGGTGAGAGAATGATTTCCTTAGCGTAGGATGCCGGTACTGACTTTTTGTCCTTCAAACCAAATGCTTCAAACTGTACTTAAGAAGGCTTCAAACTGTACTTAGGAAGGCTTCAAACTGTACTTAGGAAGTTGCTTTTTGTGTCCCCTTGCATATCCTTGGTCCAACACGTGCATTAAGGCACACGAACTCCTTACTGCTGCATTGGAATATCAGCTCACTTGATGCTTCCTGGCTTAGTTGCAGGTGCTTGGCAGGGCTTTGGTGCTGTGCCAGCCTAGGGAAATGAGGCTCTGCCCTCTCTGTCCTGATATGACGTGTGGAAAAGACTTTTCCCGCTGGGCTCTGAGTTTTATAGTTTTATTTTCCTATAGGGCACACAGGCATGGATCCCTGCTCCTGCAAAGCGCTGCTTCTGACTCAAAACCGTACAATTAGTACTGAATTCCTGCTATATGCCAGTCTTTTCCTAAGTCTGGATCCTTCAAACTGCTTTCCACGGATCAACTTCTGCAAAGGTTTGGAGTTCTGCTGAGTTTATGGAAGCAGAGGTGCCTCGTCCATTTATCGCTCACTGAGGGTCTCCCCTGGGGACTCCCAGCCAGCACCTGAAGGGTGCTCATGGACTGTGGAGTGTCTCAGCCTTCGGAGGGGCTGTGACCAGTTATCCAGCTTATCCAGGGGTGGAGAAGAGCAGTCCAAAGGGGCACAGTGTCTGCGTGTCTCCTGAAGCCACGTGCTGGCTGTTCGGCTGAGCCCGACAGCTTCCCAGAAACAGTTAATTATTCAGCAGGAGTCACTTACTTAATACTTACTTGTAGGAGTTGAATGTTGACTTCAGGAAAAGCAGATGGGACACAGGTCTCAGGGGACTGCAGGATGGCAGACTGTGGGTGACAGTGCTGAAATAACCCACGCCTGAGGCGTGTGTCCCTAAGCACAGCTGGATTTGGGAGCTGGGCTTCCAGAAGTTCTCACTCTGGCAGTAAAGGGGAATAGATCTTCTGAGTACTGGGCTATTTAGGAAGAACCTGATGGAAAATTTCTAACCATTGCAGCATATAAGGTATTCAGGTATCATTCATGTAGTAAAAATGATAGACACAAGAAATGCACTGTCAAAAAAAGCCCATCAGATTTCCTTCTGCTGGAATCTGAAAATGTGTGTAGAGGGAAAGAGAAGGATTTATGTCTATGGATGGAAAAAAATCCAAAATAGAAAGATCAGGGATTGCATGTCCCATGATACCTTCTGAAAGGAAACGGTATGGAGGATGTGGAAATTTCATGGAGTAAAAATATCAACCCACCAAGGAGAGCTCAGACTGCACTTGCGAAAGGCTGAACTGCGTGAGGAGGTTTATGGCACGTTGTGCAAGCCCGTAACCTGCTGCCCTGGCCAAGATCTTTCCATGAGGAGGTGTTACAGCTCAACTTGAGAGCGGGCTAAGAAAGCAGAGATTGCTTACACCATAAAAGCAGGAAAATCATCCCTCTGCCTCCCTGCTCCGTGTGCCGCAGAACAGAGATAAAGTGCTGCTTGTCTCAACTGCACTAAATCCGAGATAAGTGTTGTTTACTTCACCCCTCTCCAAGAGGAAAGGTCGCTCGTGATCTCGGTGGAGCTGCAGCAATTTCCTCCTGGCAGCGCTCACCTCTGGCCCGGCCTGGTGGAGCTCCAGAGCCTCTGCTCCCCTCCTTGGGGACACGCCTTAACCCTGTCCCTGCCGGCCCTCGCCCCTCTGCCGGCCCTCGAGCTGGCTCTGAACGCACAGGCGGAGCATGCAGGGTCTGAAACAGCAGCGAGATGGTGACAGGCTTACAGAAACACCTCTGGTCCTAAGAAATGGTGCACAGAGGGTGCAGTCCGGGTCATTTGTTCCTGCAAGTTACAGGCGAAGTGTTCTCCCACCTGAAATAAGAGTCTCTGTTCTCCTCCTGTCCTCTCCCGGCTTTCTCGGGTTTATATTGCCATATACTTAACCTAAACTCTCTTTTTTTGACTCAACATTATGTTCATATTTTCGTTTTTCTCTCGCCTTGTCCTTGCTCTTTATCGCTGGAAGGAACACCAGACGAGGAAGGAAGGAGCTGGCTGGGATCGCCCTTAAGCTGGGCTTTGTTAACATCAGGGATGACCACTCGGATTGTCTTAACCCCAGTGCAGTTCATTCTGACAAACCAGGCTGTGATACCTTCAATTCTCCTTCTGAAGAGAAGATCTCAAATGCTTTTGTACATGAGAAGGAGAACAAAAACCCCTTCAAAATGAACCAGGAACACACAAAGCCACCGCTGGCCACTGATGTTACACACATTCTTCCTTCTTTTCTTCCTTTGCAAATGAAGGACTGCAGAAAGCAGTGCAGTAATTACAGCCTGCAGAAATGGCTCGGGTTTTCCTCCATGGACAAGCGTGACAAAAAAATTATAAAAAATAATTTTTACCAACACAGCTGGTGTTCAGATGAAATTATGTGGTTAGCTTTGAAACGATATTAAAAGAGAAATTTTAATTAACCTGTACCACTGAGTCAGAAGATAATATCTGATGCATCTAACAGGCCTACAGACAAAATATGATAAAATAATTATTTGCAATTAGATATATGCATTACAGACAATGTTGTAATTAAAATGTACTTAATGTCACAGGAGGTCCTTTATTATCAAAATAATTTGTAGAAGGACCGTGGAAACAATGTGATGATTATCCATCCCTCTGGAAAAAAGAAATCTCAGAGTTTGCCAAAAGCCTGAAACATTTCTGGGTTTGGAGCAGACACCAGCATGGTCCAACAGCCGAACTCCTCTTTCCCCGTGCCAAGTCCATTTGCCCAGGGTCCGTTTGTCAGGGTGTCTCTCAGCTGTAGAGCAATTGCCAGATTTCAGTGAGGGGAAGCCAAAACACCAGTTCTGAGAGGATGCAGGGATTCCATTCTGCCACTTCCCACTGCCACATTCAAATGCTCACTGTAATGAGCCAGGCCAGTGCTCTGAGGCTTTTCGGAGTTAGTGTTTCTGCACGGAAATAGTTATTTCTTCGTGGAAATATTTATTTCTTCAAATCGTAAATAATAACGGAAATTGCTGTGAAATGAACTAAACCGGAGGAACGGCTGGAGGGGAAAACAACCCTCCAGTATATCATCACCTGGGTCTTTATCTCCCCCAGCTTCTCCACTTCCCCGTTTTCAGGAGAACAAAGAGAATGTGCTAAAGCTGCTTTGGGATTTCAATGAAAAATAATGAGAATTCATTGCTAATTAGCGCTCCGATTAAAAAAACTGATCTTTGCAGTGACACTGTTAATGAACTTGTGAATTGCAGCTGCAGACTCGCATCCCTATAAACATTCCCTGGGTTGGTTCCATGTGTGTGTGCAGGAGTGGTGGACTGGACGGAGGTGCTGGTGCCCAGAGCTGTCCAGGGCACTTGGGAAGTGGGAAATGCCAGGGCTGAGTGTGGGGAGTTGCTGAAGGCGAGGCTGAAGGCTCAGATTGCCATGGCATTTGTCTCACAAAGTATTTGGCTTTGTGAAAAAGAAGAATGGTAATTCAGGCATTGGAATGGGCTGCCCAGAGAGGTGGTGGATTCACCATCCCTGGAGATTTTTAAACGCAGATTGGACGTGGCACTGAGTGCCATGATCTAGTAAATGGACTGGATTTGGACCAAGGGTTGGACTCGATGATCTCGGAGGTCTTTTCCAACCCAATCGATTCTATGATTCTATGATTCTATGATTCACTATGCATTTTTGGTCAGTCTTAATCTAATTAGAAGCCTCTTTATTTCCTTGTGTAGTGCACTGCTGAGAGTGGCAGACAGTCCCAGGTACTCGGGGTGAGCGTGGATGTGTCACTGCCTCTTTGCTGGTGACAGCAAACAGCCAAACGGTGTGGACCTGCACCCTTCTGCCCTCCCAGGGCTTTGACACCAGCATGGATGGCTGCCACCACCTGCCTGCACGGAGCCCGGGCTGTGGGCATGTGCTCCAGCTCCCGGGGCAGGGAAGGAGCCTGTGGAGAATTAAATGAGAATGTAAATGTGCTGGGGGAAAAACTCCCGTTCCTTTTGTCCAGCTGCTGATGCAGGTACAAGCAAAGAGAGGCCCAGCCGGCCCTGCTGGAAGTCCAGCAGCGACAGCAGCCCCCGGGCCTGATCATTCCTCCCTCGCTCCCGGCTCCCCAGCATTTGCAGGAGGCAACATCCCCCAACACTGGTATTTTGTGCCAACACCCTGGTTTTGACCCTTCCCTGGAGAACAGTGTGAAACCATAGGAGGACAATTAGCAGAGGGTCTAAGACACCCTGGAACCTGATCAGAGGTTGGAGATGGCAAAACATGGATAAAATTCATGCTAATTGTACCCATTTTCCTATGAACTAGCAATGAAACAGCAACCCACACAGTGGGTGATGTTGGCAGGTGCCTCTGGAGATCACCTGCTCTGGTCTCTGCTCAGGATGCCCAGAGCAGGGAGCTCAGCAGTGTGCCTGGTTGGCTTTGGAATATGTCCAAGGATGGAGACTGTTTAGCCTCTCCAGACAACCTGGGCCAGCGTCTGACCACCGAAAAAGGGGGTTTGGTGTGCTTAACTGGAATTTTCTGTACTGCAGTTTGGGGGTGTTCCTCTTTGAAGGAGGGCTGAAGAAAAAAGTACAGAGCACTAGGGATGAAGTGCGACATGAACATCGGGGCGAAGGAGGGAAGTGAAACATTTCATCCTTGCTCGGGTATTAGTTTTTTCTGTTTCATCCGAAGGCATAGATTTTATTTTGGGAAGTGTGTCACAGCTGATGAGATCCATAATGGAGCCATTAGGGGCATCTCTGAACATGCACTTTTCCCACATATAAAAATATACCTGAAATTTTGAAAGATGGAATACTCATTTGCCAATTTAAAAAGAAAATGGAGAGAATGAGAGAGAGAGGCTCATGGAGTTGTAAATCTTCACAGAAAACCAGTGGAGAAGCACATGTACATTTAGAATGATGTTGACATTTCTGAAATCAGAGATATGGTGTTTTATCTAAATTACACCAAAGCCCTTCAAGATAATGTGCTGTGTAATGGCTGCAGTTGTAGGCACTATTTCATTTTCAATTTTCTGTACAAAAAGCATGATTCTTATCCACAGTTCCAGCTCAGTGTTTGACAAATTATTAGCATATACTGCCCAGCTGCACCTAGTGTAGGGAGAGCTGTACTTGAGGGGAAGAGGCTACATTTCCCCCCTGCCCTGCACTGGCTTTGCCAGCATTCCATGTTATCCAGAGAGGAGGCAGAGGGGGTGAAGCTCAGGATTGGGGAGTGGTGAGTGCCTCCTCCTCCTCTTGTGTGCACTCCTACTTGAACCTCAGGCTTGGTGCAAGCCCTGTGTCCCTCCTGGTGTGTCCTGGGGCTCAGGGGGACCCCCAGACCTGCCGAGCACTGCAGTGACCCCAGGGATTTGGACACACATCCTGCACGGGCAGGTCCTGCTGCTTTGAAGGGTCCTAAAGCACCGCAGGGCAGCAGATAAGTCTGGACTGGTGGGAGAAGGCCCTCAAGAGCTACTCAAGAGCCTCTGGAAGAGTTGCTTTGGTGTTTAAAAGTGGGTCCTGACACATGCCCCTGTGCCCCCCGTGCCAGCTGCTCCCTCTGTGGCTCTGGCTGCGAGTGCTCCCACGTGAGGCGTGTGCTGGGCTCACCTTACAGGGCTGTTTCCTTCTCTGTGGCAGCTGAAGAGGTATAAATCCTTTTGGCACCCGCTTGGCATCAGTGGTGGTGCCGCTGGCACGGCCTTGTCTTTTCCTGGAAGCAAAGCACCGTGAGCTCTGGAGAGCAGGATACAGGTGAACCTCTCCTGGATCCTCAGGGTGGCAGGAGGTCCCTGTAATTCTGACCAGCTCCTGGTGCCCAGGGGTGTGAGAGGTGAAATAACTACCCGTCTTTGGGGAGCCTCCTCCTTTCTTGTGCGTATCCGAGGGAACCAGCATGTGCTGGAGCAGGATACCCTTGGAGAGACAACGAGACAGTCTGACCCCCCCAAGTCCCTTGGCCCGATGCTCTTGTTTCCAGCACTGCTTGACCAATATTCTAGAAAAGTTTAGCCATGTGGGGAAGTCCTCTCCCAGTTTTGTGTGTCACAGGGCATGTCTGCAGGCGTGCTCCATGCCAGTGGTGCTGAGAACGGGAGCCTGGAGCCCAGAGTCAGGAATTCTGTTTAATCCCCATGCAAAGAGCAAGCTGCCCTGACAGAGCTGGAAAGGGTCTGCAGATGAGTTCGATGGTAGATGCCATGGGCTTATCTAAAAGGCAGGATTCCCACTCCCATCCCTGGCTGTGATGGAATGGAGAGCCTGCTCCCTCTGCAGGGAGCTCCGGCTTCCACTGCATGGATTTGTCCTCAGTGTTAGAGAGGGGAAAACTCCTTTCTCCTCTGAGAAGACTCTTTTGAAATACCAATGGATAAAATCTGGAAAGATGTTATTTTTTGCACACATACTTCCAGGTCAGTGGTCCTCAGCAGAGCCTGGGATGGAGGTGGAGCCCCAGCCACTCCCAGCTGGGATCTGCGGGGCGGGAGCAGGAGATGGCAGCACACCTTGTCCTCAGCTGGGCCAGGAGGGTTTTCATGACACCCAAACAGCACCAAATACAAATGAAACTCTGCTAGGGAATTAAATTCGAGGAAGAGGAATAGTTTCCTTGGCAAGCCTGGAGTAATGCTGGCAGCACTCAGACTGGTTGCTAAGTGAGGGTTGCAAGGAAAGGGGAGCAGTGGCTGTGATTGTTGTTGCTGCCTTAATAAATATATTCATTAAAGGCAATAAACCCATACTTTTAAACTGTGCAGGATGTGTGTTTGGAAACAGAGTAAGGGAACCAAGGTCAGAAGAGCCTTGGGATGCATCTCAGAGGTGATCTGTCTGTGGTTAAAATAAATGTCTTTGTTTCAGCTGGTCACTAGGAATGAATATATATAAGTATCTAAAAATGTGCCAAGGGTTTCTGAGCAAGGTTTGACTGGGTCCCTGTGCCCTGGCAATGGCAGCACGGCATCAGGAGGGGGGAACCGTTGTAAGGAACAGCTCATTGCTGGCTTACAGGCAGTGGAAGGGAAATGCTTTCATTAATTCTTTCCTGATCCAGGTTCCCCAGGATGGAGGCAGAGCTTCCCTTGGACTGCAGCAGGTGCGGGAGTGAGCCCTGCAAATGGCCTGCTGGAGGGGACAGAAGGAAATGGGAATTGCAGTGTTTTGGTCCTAGTTATGAATGATTGATGGTATTTATTTGTCTTCACCAAATGTTCCCCAGCTCACTGGAGTTTGCTCTTTTATACACATCCACCCAATTTTAGGGATAGTCCATGCTCAAACATATCTGTCTGCTCAGTAAGAGGGACTGTGCTTAAATCCAGTGAAGAATCAGATGCCAGATCTTCAGAGAGGAGCTGGGGGTGTTTAAGCTTCATCCATCATTGCAGCATCACAAAAGTAGAAAGTGCAGGGGGAGAATCTCTGGGGAAAAAAATAAACCTGAGGTTTGAGTCTGTCAGGTCCTAGCCTTACACACGGCCTGAGGGTTGGTTTGAAATAGTTTGATTTTGACATGCAGCAAAGAACTTTGTGTTTTGGATTCCTGTAGGACAGTGAGATCACAGTTGGACATAACAGGGTATGTTAATATTCTCATTTGCCTCCTAAAGAAACCAACCTGGACAAAGCCAGACTCTCGTGTCTCAGAGTTCTGGAGGACACTTCTCTGGAGGGTTTGTGCCATTCTGGATAACCAAAATGATTAAGGCACACAGAGAACTTGCAAAGTAAGACCTCTCTGGGTCATTAGGCCAGACACTTGTGCAGCCAGAAGGGCTACGAAAATGGCCTGTGGCGTAAAAGATGATACTCTTAACTCCCTGCTATAGCTGGTACCCCTGTAGAACACTGTAATTTGATTTACTATTTGGTTTTCTGTCCTACAGTTGTTGGCAGCTTCCATACAGATCCCTTGTTTTAATGTTTATTTGCATGTTTAATTACTCTATAATAGCACAATAATTACCATGTAGCTACAGAGGAATTACATGGTTGTCTGTAGTCTGTAAACCAGTGTCAACCTCCTCTGCAAACAAATAATTATGCAGCTAACATACCTGTTTAACTTCCACAGGAATTAGCAGAGGAACAGGGGAAATGTGAAACATGCAGTTGCTGGGTTTGTCATTAAATATTTATAATTGTTTTATAAGTAGTGTGCAAAATTCTTTAGTTCCTTGATTTCTTTTCCTACCATGACGTTAGACAATACGATCTGGAACCAGGGAAAATACTGCTGTGGAATTAAAGCTGCTAAAGCCGGGCTCTGTAACCACAGGCAGTGTTACTTCAGTGTTACATTCGTTCTGCAGCTGCAGGTTGTGGTCAAACAAATGAAAGTGTTTCCGAACAACTTCCCATGTGCTCTGTCTGCAGCTGTGAATCCTGGGAGCTCCCCTGGCAGCAGGAGGGAAGCCACGAGGTGGCAGTGTGCCCCAGGAAATGGAGCGCTGCCACCTGCCCGGCGCCCCAGAGAGCAGCAATTCAGCCCGGAGATCCGGCTGGGGACACTTGGCCTCTTACAGGAGCTGAGGTAGGATTCCAAGCACCTTTTCCCTTTTAAGAGTGTCAGTTTGTTTTTCCAAGGCTGAAGAAAAAGCCGTAGGGGTGAACATCTCCACCTACTGCATTGTTTCATGCCAGTGAATTCCTTCAATGTTTGCTTCAGCTTCAAACGCTCCCTGTGGATTATTTGGAAAACGTGTTGCCTTGTGTTTCCCCTTTCCTCCCAGGGGATCTGCTTCCCCACAGCCGGTTTCTGTACATCCAGTGTTGCTGGTGCTCAAGGTACGAGAGATGGAAGGACCATTCCAGATTCTGACCCAGCAACCCCTCTCCTCCCCTTTGCCTGGCTTGGGGTGGGGAATGTTTCCAGACCATGATCAAGGAAGGACTGTGTTTCTTGGGTACAGCAGGACCTACTGATGTGCTGTCCAAGCAATAATGCACTGGTGATGGAGACAAACTGGTTTTATCCAGTATAAATCAAGTGGCAGGTCTGGATTATCCCCAGGGATGCTGGGAAACAAAATCCTGCACAGTTCTTCCTCCAGAAGGGTGCTGAGTTTGTTTCCAGCTGTGTTGCTTTGGGGAGGGCAAAATGGGCTAATTTCAGGGTAGCTCTGGGTTCTCCTGGCACTGCAGGACTGGTGTGTGCCCGGCTGTGCCTGCTGCTGCACCTGGCACAGGAGAGGGCTGTGCGAGGCAGGGCATCCTGGTGGGATCCTGGGGTGTCAGAGCAGCCTCTGGCCATCCCCTGCATTGGCTGTGGCCTGAGGAACACCACCCACAAACCACTGCTGTCAGGTCTGCCACAGCAGACCTAGTTCATCCTCAGCCTCATTTCTCTGAGGGAAGGAGGATACTTGGCTCCCTGCTTTTTTTATGAAGTCAGCCCATTTATTTGCTCTTCAGAAAGCCTCTTTACAGCCCCTTCAGGACCAGTGGCGTGTGGCTCTGGGATGGGAGGCAGCTCCAGGGCTGAGTGCTGTGCCAGGACAGCTCTCCAGCAGCGGGGATGTCTGCAGTCCGACTCTGCAAATCCCCATCTGGGGGAGACAGCAGCAGAATTCAGAGTTTGACTGTTACCTGTGTCCAGCCCAGCCTAAAGCATTAAGACATGTTGGTGCAGTGCAAGGGGAATGTTAATCTGGCAGAACAAATGCTGTGAGTTATTGTGTGTTTGCTAATCTGGGGGCTGCCGATTCCCCCCAGAACGTCTCCCAGGCTCTTTGGCCAGGAGAAGCCCTGGCTGTACTGCCTCTGGGCACCAGGTGGCATCACGACGGAGCGCTGGGAGCTGGCAGGGAGCACAGGCAGGATGAAGCTTGGCTTCGAGTTTTTCTGGGCATGGTTCCAGGCAATAATATCTTTTCCTACCAGTTGTGAAGGATCTGAACTTTGGTTCGCATGAGAAGCTTAAAAAAGCAACTGTTTAAAAACTCGAGTCCCTCCTCTGTCCTGCCTGGTGCTCGAGGCAGTGCAAGGCTTCCGAGTGGGCACGGGCTGGGCGTGGGAGCCCACCAGCTCCCTGAACCTGCTGGGCCTGCTGTGGGGCTGGGGCTCTCCCAAATGGACCTGGAGCTGGGGTCACTGCCTGCCCACTGACAGCATGAGGCAAGCAGGGCTCTAAGGACATCACGGTCCGTCCTGGCCACAAGGAGAGCAGGAGCAAACACCTCGGAGCAGCACTGAGCACTGTTTGTACCCAGCTCTGGGCAGTGCTGCAGAGCCTCGTGGCACATCTCCCATGGCCACCTCTGGCCACCTTCTGTGGGTGGTTCTGCCCCTCTGACCGTTCTGCCGTGTTTTCCAAAAGGTATTGGTTCTTTTGCTGTTTGAGGATTTGTATGTGCAGTTGCAAAGCTTTGAAATGCACGGTGGTGTCCCTCAGAAAGCATTGAAGTGTGAGGGTTTTTTTCTGTGGAACAAGTCATCCCTTTAATTCTGGCTCTCTAGAAATGACATTAGTGCAAAGCGAGGATGTTCCTGCACAGCCCCTCGGAGGGGCAGGTAGAGAGGAGAAGTTGCACACTGCCAAGGTACCCCTGAGCTTTCAGCCCCTTGATTTGAAACAAATGGTTTTCCTGTGGGTTGATAAGGGCTCGGTTCAGCACAGGAACAAACAGCAAAGCTGATGTTCTCTCACACACAGTTGTGTCCCTCGAGAGGAAAGCAAGCTTCACCAGCCCAGATGATTCCAAAGGAGTCGTGGGGCTGGGCGGGGAAGTCAGAGGCACTTTCCTGAAGAATAGAGCCTGTAGTGTCTGCGCTGCAACACTGCTCCCCTTCTGTCCGTCTGTCTGTAGCTCTTTGTTATGTCAACATCTGTAGCTGTGAGTAAATAGCAGCAGGGCAGAATGCAGCTTGTGCTGCCGCAGCGCCGGCTGGGCGTGGGCCAGGGCCCGGCGGGGACTGTGCCGCCTCTGTCTGCGCCCGGCAAAGGCACCCAGAGGGCTCCCAAACCCCTCGGGTGGGATGAATGGGATTGCTTGGTGCTCCATTGACTGTGCAATCCGGAACAGCCTCTGGCAGTCCTGGGCAGAGGCTGGGTTGCTGCAGCCTCAGCACCTGAGGCTGTGAGTGTGGCAGGGCACGAGTGTGGCAGGGCATGAATGTGGCAGGGCACGAATGCTCATCTAGGTAGTCTGTGAAAAACATCCCTATATTCTCTTGTCAGCTCCCATCAGGAATCTTTTGGGCTCTGCTGATTCTTATTTATAAAAATTGTAAATATTTGTGGTTGTATAAATGCTCGGAACTGTTAGAAGTCATTTTACCAGTAAGGACTGTGCAGTCCTGCTCTGCCTGCCCGGTGCCGCCTGCTCTCAGCCAGCTGTGGGCAGAGGGGCTGCGGAGCTCTGTCGGAGCGAAGGAGAGCTCTGTGGAACCAGGCAGTGAGGGAAGGGGGCTGCCTCCATCTGCAACCTGCTTGTAGCGAGGCAAGAAGCCAAAGGCAGAGGGTCAGGGGCTGTAGGGGGGAGCTGCTGGGAGGGGCTCTCATGGGCCCCAGAGGTGCCGAGTGGGAGATGGACAGCGAGGGGCTCGCTGGCTTGGTGGCTCCCAGGGACCCCCAGTTGTCACCAGCTGCAGGAGGGACACAGTGCAGGAAGATGTCTTCCCTGAGCACTCTGCTGAGCACTGGGAGCAGCCACACAGTGCTGGGTTCCTGGGGCATTTCCCTGCTCAGGGAGCTGCTAATGAGCAGGTGATCAGCTGTGTCAGTGCAACCTCAGAGCTCTTTCCACAGAAATAAGGTCACAGGTACTTGCCAAGGAACTGTGTTGTGAACTATTAGTTAGACTGCAAAAGTAAACTTTGGAAGCTGTGCTTTGTCTCTCTTCTCCATTGGCTACTGTTGTATCTGGAATCAAAAAGCTGTTTTCCCTGGAGCTGTTTCTGGCAGCCCTGGCCTCTTCTGGGCAGGGCTGCTTTCCCTGGTCCTGCTGTGTCAGAGCTGTTCTGCTTTCCAGGCTCGGTGTATCTCCTGTGGAAGTTCACCTTCCAGGTGGGTTTGTGTGCTTGCAGCATCTCGAGGCCGTTGGACAAGCCCACTGTGGCACGAGGTGCTGTGCAGGTGAGTGGTGGGAGCCAGTGGATCCCTGAGTGCTGAGGAATGCGTTGGGCAAAGGGCAGGCAGGATCCCAGGGACCTGTCCGGGGCCAGGCAGCAGTTCTGGGCATGGAAAAGGGCTGGAGCTGGGGTGAAACATGCTCAGATCAAGTTTTGGTTAGACTTGGTGTCAGAATGTATCCTGGAGCTGCCTTTGAACAGAAGCACAGTGCCAGTGGCTGGGAGGCTGCTGAGGTGAGCAGCTTGTGCCACACACCGAAGGGCACGTTTGCACCCCAGCTCACAGAGGCTGGATCAGCTGTGCCACCATGGAGGCACGTGTCTGTGCATCCACACGGCTCTCCTGCCTGGCAGGTGGGAGCTCTGGGGTCCCTCAGTGCTGCTGGAGAGGTGGGTGTCAGCCTGAAGGAGATGTGGCTGGGTAAATATGCTCATGTTCTACTGTTTACAGAACACTTAATTATTTTTGATAGGTAATTAGTGTTCTGTGTTTTGATGTTTTTACATCGATCTGATACGTGCTACCGAAGACTGTACACGTGGAGTAGGGTGTTCTTCACTTGGTCAGGACCTTCACCTGTCTTTGTTCTGGTGGGTTCAGAGATGCTGCGCCAGGCCCACCAACCATTCTCTTGGTTCCAGCTGATTTTTTTCTTCCTTTGGAGTCTTGACAGTAGATTTTGCTTCCATTGAGCAATAAGGGGAAGACTTAAAAGCACAGAGGACTGTAAGGAATCTCATTGCACTGGAAGGCTGGGTGCCTAATTGCCCTTTGTGCCATTAAAAAAAATCTCTCCATATGTGTTTTGTTTTGTTTGTGAGCTTTTCCCTCCCCACATGGGCAAAAATCGATTGATCAATGTTTGTTACAAAGTTATGAACAAACGTCTCCGGGCTCTTTGCTGCATTGATGTCTCGCAGTGTGTTCTCCTTGCTAACAAAATTAGTTGCAAAGTCAGCAGGAGGTTGGGAGAACAGAGCGTGGGGTTTGTTTGCATAGCACACAGCCTGGCTGCTGCTTGAATAACAAACCCTGCCTCGCGCACACATCTGACCACGGCGCCGGGGCTGGGTTCTGTTTTAGGAATTGTTGTTTGAATAAAAGGTCATTTACTGCCGTACTGAGGGGAAAAACAACGGCATAAATGTACAGTGGTGTGCAGCACACTGGGGGTTTTCAGTGGGGCACAAAGGGGGTGGTGTGTGGGAGCTGTAAACAGCCCGCGGGCACAACCACGTGTGAGAGGGGCTGGGGGTGCCAGCTGGGGGAGCGGGGGGCTCACACCTCCGTGGGGCACATGGCAGAGAGCTGGGTGTGTGGGGCTCACACCTCTGTGGGGCACAGTGCCACAGAGGTGGGTGTGTGGGGCTCACACCTCCATGGGGCACATGGCAGAGAGCTGGGTGTGTGGGGCTCACACCTCCATGGGGCACAGTGCCACAGAGGTGGGTGTGTGGGGCTCACACCTCCATGGGGCACATGGCAGAGAGCTGGGTGTGTGGGGCTCACACCTCCGTGGGGCACAGTGCCACAGAGCTGGGTGTGTGGGGCTCACAGCTCCGTGGGGCACAGTGCCACAGAGGTGGGTGTGTGGGGCTCACAGCTCCGTGGGGCACAGTGCCACAGAGGTGGGTGTGTGGGGCTCACACCCCAGTGGGGCACAGTGCCACAGAGGTGGGTGTGTGGGGCTCACACCTCTGTGGGGCCCATTGTCACAGGGATGGAGGGGGGGGCTCACCCCTTCCTCGGACCTCAGTCACACCACACCTGTAAAAGCAGGTGGCTGGACGTGCTCAGCCTGGGCACCACCTCCCTTTTGGCTGCGGGAGGATCCAAAGGTGACTGTCCCTTGCCAGCCTGGGCAGAGGGGCTGTGCTGGAGCAGGGCTGTGTCTGTGCTCTCCCCAGAGCCCCCTCCACGGGCGCTGCCTCTGTCTGCAGTCTGTTTGTAGCAGGGCAAGAAGCCAGAGGGGGTGGGCATGGCTGTGTGGACACTGTGCCCGTACCTGGGCTGAGGGCAGAGCCTGCCCGGGAAGCCCGGCGGTGCCTCCTGGCAGCCCTGCGCCTGCTTTCCCTCCCGGATCAGCCGGGATGAGCCTCTTATCTCCCGTACTCCTACAGCCTTTATCTTTCTCTTCTCCTGCTAAACTTCAGCCTTTAAGACTCGCAGTAGTATTAAGCTGTCTTATGTTTTGCTTCACTCACCTTCAATATTTACATGTTATTTTAAATGTACAGAAACAAACGTGTGCCGGGAACACTGTCACGAAATGCCATTATCGCTTCCTCCCACCTCTTTCTGCAGCGTTTCTTGTGTTTCTGCTGTAACAGCAGGATCCCAAAATGTGCCAAATGAAGAGATATAATTTTAATTTATGGGAGTTCTTAAAAGGCTCCTTTAGGTTCAGATTAAACCCTACTGCAGGTTCAAGGGAAAGTTTAAGAAAATCAATTTTCCCAGGCTAAAAAGAGCAAACCCACTGCAGTGTATATAGTGCCCTTTGTTACTGGAATCAATAGCTCTGTTCCCAGGGCTGAATAATCACTTTTTTATATAATGTTAGTACACACACAGACTTATCTCCTCCAGACTTTGTTGTTGAACCTGCAGTAAAATATTTTTGACTGTTAACAGTTTCTTGCTCTTATCCATGTTTAATTTTTTCCTGTATCTGAGCCTTGCTCTGAGCTTGAAATGGGGTGATTATTCCCTGCTGTGGCACTGGCATGGAGTATAGAAATGTTTCAAATTAATGTTTTTCCAAGAAATCATGAGAAGTGTCAAGCATGCCAGTAGCTAAATGCAGTATGGTTTGGGTCTGGTTTTGGCTGGGAATGTTTTCACTGCCTGTTCCAGAGTGCTGGAGCGAGAGGACACGTGTCCATCGGGGCCAGGAGCCGTGTTCTGGGAGCAAATGCGTGCGAGGAAGAGCTTGTTGCTCCTGTCCTGCCCTGAGCCAGGGGGGCATTGCTCCCAGTGCTGTGTGGGCTGCAGATGCCGTGAGGGGCTCCGTCCCCCTTGCCCTCCACAGAAGGGGGGATGTTCCTCCCAGACATTCCCACCCCTGGCTGGGGATGGGAGCGTTCAGGTTGTGGACCTGTAGCAGGGTGGGTGTGCAGGTACCTGTATGTTAGGGGTGTGACAGGAGGATGCTCTGGCAGGAGGCTTTTCATGTCTCTAATGGTTCTGCCCTCTTAATTAGGATATTGCAAATCGCCTCGCGAGGACACAGTCCCTCGATCCCTCCGAGGGCCAGGCCGGACCCGCCTGGGAAGGGCGGGTGGAACAAAGGGGTTTGCTGGTTTGTCTCCGTAATTCCAACTTATTTCCGCTTTGTGTTTTGAGCATCACCTTTCCCACTTACCCCCAGCTCCATTATTAGGAAGGCATTCTGAGGCGGTGGCAGCGCGGCCGTGCCTGTCACAGATAATGGTTTGACATTTCAGATCACCCACGGCTAATCAGCCGGACGTGGCGGCACATCGCAGCGAGCCATTAGGGAGCTGTGGCTGCCACTCTCCCTCGCTGCCGGGGCACGTGGCAGGAGGAAAAGGGCTTCTGCAGGCTGGGGGTCATCCAGCAGTGTGCCCTGCTCTGGGATGGAGGTGTGGGAAGCACCCAGGCTTCCCTGACCACAAGGGCCTTTCTCCATCTCCTGAAGGACTGCAGTTGTGGAGACCTTCCACCCAAAATGATCTGTGGTTTCCACAGCTGCCTGCCTTTCTGACGTTCAAAGGGGTGTTCAAAGAAGCCACACAGTGTTCCCAGTCTCTCTGAAATCCTCCGGTGTCCAGGCCTGGGAGCCCAAAAAAAAAAGAACAAAAAGGAAGAAGTATCTGTCTTGCTTCTCAGGCCTCTTGAGTGGCAGAGTTGCTCAGGATATTCCTTGAAGTATTTAATCCTGTTGACTGCTGAGGAAACAGGATTTCTGCTCAGGTGCTGGCCAGGCTTGGCATCTGCAGCCAAGTGGGGAAGAGCTGGGTGCCCTTTGGAAGCAATGGGCCTCTGCCCCAGGATGTGGCACGTGCCCTCTGGGCTCTGCTTTTGTCAGGGATGGGGGCAGAACAAGGTGACAGACACTTTGTTCTGCAGACTGCAGGGCTTCTTTGTGGCTTTGCCTTTCAGGAGCTGTGCTGCTGCAGAGCACACCCAAAACATGCTGAATTGGCAGAGAGAGAGGCAGGTGAGGTCTCTGCTAATCTCCACTTAAATCTTCAGATGATTGAAGTATCTAGTCTTAGCGATGGCATGAAGAAGTCAATGTTGAGTGTGGTTCCTCCAGTGCCCACTTAAAGATAATGTGTTTTCATGGACACAGTTCAGCACATAAAAGACAAGTTTACACCTGGTTACAGCACCTTGGAGTAAATGATGAGTGCTAGGACTCTTTTTTTGCTGTGTTTTTTTCCTCTTCAGAAACAGTGAAATGGAAGTTGTTTACTATGGCTGGTGCTCCTGTAAATAAACATTTGCTCAGCACCTGGCTGAGGTCGTTGGAGAGAAGGTGCTGGGTGTTGGCAGAGCTGAGCTAGTGGCAGAGCTGAGCTAGTGCCAGCTTTGTGCCCAAAGCAGCAGCACTGCCTGCAGGTGACGCTGGGACCAGGGGCTGGATCCACCCACGGGACGTTTTCTATAGCACACACCATTTTCCTGCTCTGGACAGGGAGGTGTTGCCATGCTACCTGGGCTTGGGCTTTAGAGATCCATCAAAACTCTCCACTGCACAAAGTCCAGAGGCATCTGGAGCTTGGGCTGGAAGAAGAAAACTGTAGGTAGATGCTGAGGATGTGAGCAGTGAAGGTCTCTAGTGTAGTGGGTGGGAAATGCCCTCTGGGGTGTCCTGGCATGTCCTGTTCCACTGCCAGAAGGATGCCTGGATACCTGGGCTGCTTTTGGCTGTACCTCGTTACTCAGGCCAGGCCAGTTGTCCCTCGTGTGTGCCCAAGGGAAATCACTTGCTGGGGAGCCAAGTGAAATCCCAACTGTGTCACTGTGGGTTTGTACTGCTCCCACACTCCTGTGGTCTGCTGGCACCTCCAGCTGATGGAAACACTTCTCCCTCTGTACTGCCCTTCCTTAACTGCTCAAGTTCTGGGGAAAGAACAAAGAGAAAGCACGAACAAAACATCTTTGTTTTCTGGGATTTCTCCTCATCGGCTTAATTGCAATAACATTTATATCACATAATATAGTGCAGCAGGGTTGTAATTTTCCTATCATCCAAATTGCAGGCTGAAAATGGTGTTACGAAAGGACTGTAGAGACTGAATTGCTGCTTTCAAAATGACTCCTGTTAACTGACAGTGTGACCGGCAAATGGCTCCCCGAGGCAGGGTGGCTGGAGCTGCTCCCGCCCGGCGGGGCTGAGCACGGCTCGGCACACACTGAATAAAACATTGGGACCTGAAAGCAACTGTCTGCCTTCAAACACGCCTGCTCCTTGCAGGAAAACAGGGACACGGTGATGTGCCTGTGTCTGCTCGGTACTGAAGGAAATGCAGTTGAAAGGCACTTTTGGAATTCAGTTCCCACTGTTATTTGTGAATGGTTTTGTGTCCCCCCCGAGCCCCATCAGCTTCACCTGCTCCTTGGCTTTCCCAGGGCTGTGGTTTCCGTGCTGTTCCTGTGGGCTGCCAGGGGCTGCTTCCCAGTCGAATGAGTTAGAGACTCATTTGTGTAATTTAGGTCCTTGATGAAATGCCAGTGCTTCACCTCTGACCTCTGAAATCCCTGTCTGCCTTGGGAAACAGTGAGAGAAGGGCTGGAAACTGCTTGGATCATTGGTGACATGTTCTTCTACCTATATATTTGACTTCAAGTAGGCTGCGGAGCCCCCACGTCCATGCGTGGCCAGTAAATGATGAATGAATTTAACGTGACCGGTGGCTTCGATACATTAGAATAATTCTTACTTATTGTTTTGTAAAACACCAGTGTGGTCACACTCAGAATGAATGCAGGCCGTGAAATTGCCAATTTAATTAGTGGGGTTTGTGAGGGTACAAAAAAGTTGCGGAACTAACTTGATTTCTCACTGAATAGTCCCACCCTGTGTGTGTGAGCACGTGTTATAATCTCCATCTTGCTTCCAGGCTTAGTTTTAGATGTCAGGAAAAAAAATCTGATATTTGAGCCTCTTTTGAATTGTTGTATCCTGTTCCACAGCACCATTAGGGTTTCTTTTTTCTCCTAAAGATCCCAGGCGGGGTAAGTTTAGTATAAGGCATACAGTGGCTCTCACTCATGCTCCGATTGGTCTGTAAATGAGTTCTGTACACATTACTTACAGTGAGTATTAAGCTCCTTTTGCCAGATAAAGTAACTAAATGTTCTGGGAGTGAAGCCTTCTGCATGTATAATTCTGCCACAAAAAGCCCAAAGAGGCTTTTGATTATTTAAACCTTAATTTTTTTTCTTCCTTCCGTGACTTCTCCCTGGGAGAACTTTTTTTTTTTTTGCGCGCCACCAGAGCCGAGGCCTTAAAGTTTTGAAGCACCAGGTGAAGAAAGCAATTTCATGCTTCATGCCACCACTAATGTCCTGTTGTAATCTGCAGCCAGCAAGGCCCTTCCGCTGGAGTTGGGGATAATGAAGGGTTTAACTTTTCGGTGCTGTCAAATTAGTTGGGGGAGCGCGACGAGGCCGCTTCCCGTTTGGGCTGCGGAGATTGCGGGGACAAACAAGTGAGCATTACAGGTGATCCTCTGCCTGCACCGAGGTAGAGAGCTCCCATTTATCGCCATCAAATGCATTAAGCTGGGAGTCAAAGCCCTTCGCTTTCTGCTCCCCGCGAGTCTGGACCAGAAGACAATCAAGCCATAAGGGTCATTTTCTGCATGAGCTAACCTTTTCCTCTCGTAGGGTTTGAAGCCTTTGTTGACAATGAGATGCTCAGTGGGAACATTAAATTAACACTTCATATTCGTGGCTGTAAATTTACTGGCAAGCTGAGGAAAAGTCAGGGAAAACAAACACTCCATCATTTCTGCTTCATTTAGCTGCTGAATGGGGACACTCTCACCTGCAGAGAAAAGAGGTCAGGGCAAACAGGGATAATTTTAATCTGACTCTCAGCCTAGTCTTTAGTGGCGGTGGATTGTGTTGCGTTCTGCGCTGAAAGTAAAGGTGAGAGCGAGGTGAGAGCAAGAAAATGGATAAGTACTATGTGAAATGCTTCGGAGACCTTGTCGCGGGCAGGCAGGGAGGGATGGCGGGCTGGTTACTACGGAAACTAGCGGGCTAAATACTATTAATTTTGCAAACTACAGAATCAGTTTGCTCTCAGATAATGGCTGCACTAAGATTTCCCTGTGCCAGCCAGGAGATAGCACTGACTTCCTCCGCTGAAGGCTTTAAAAATGAGCTTTTTTCACTCCGATAACGATGCTCGATGTGACTCCATCCAAGCCGGGTGTTCCATGTCTCCTGCCTCTTTCCCGGGTCATGGCGATGGCTTTCAGGGCTGATGGGCAAATAATGCTCGTCTGCTGCAGCGCTGACGAGTGTGACAGCGCTGGGCTGTCACCAGCTCTTGGTGTGTGTGACATCGGTGCCCCAGCTCCAGAAACACTCAGCGTGTCTTAAAAATGGCTGTTCGTGGCTTTTGCCTTAATTTGCCGGCAGATGAATTTAATAAGTTCTGCCGAAAGGGAAACCTGAGTTCCGGAAAGGTGTTCGGGAACATAACACGTGTGACCTGCAGCGCTTGCGTCTGCTGGGGCTGCAGAGGCCTCGTGGATCAAAGAACTGTTAGTAAAAGGATACTTGGATTATTTTTGGTGGGTGTTGCTGCTCTGGCAGGAGATGATGATCTTGTTAGGGAGCTGAACGGACCCCCGGCTGCCCAGCAGGGCTCGCCCGGAGCATCCTGCTGGCCCGGCCGAGCATCCCCGGGCGGCGGGAGCTGCGGGAGGGAGGCAGGGAGCAGAGGAGAGGAGGAGATTAAAGCTGAGACAGTGACAAGCCGATAATAGGAAACCCTTTCAGTAGTCGTAATCCTTGGCGTGCAAGGACAAACAGCAATGCTTTTGTTCTCAAATTCAGATTAACTTTCGGTTCAGGAGTAAAACTTGAAGTGTCTCGGAGTGGCCACGTCTCCCACATCTGGAGTTCACAGCCCGACCTCCTGGCAGTGCTCCTGCACAGCCACAGAGGGAAAACAAGGGCATGTAACAGGTGGAGTGTGAAGCACGAGGTGATTCTCAGAGAGCCTTTCCTCCTGTTTGTGTTGGGGTGGCTGTCCCGTGCTGGGGTGGCTCATCCTCTCCTGCAGTGTCCCCAGCCGGTCTGTCCACCCCCAGCACGTCTGTCCACCCCCAGCACAGCTGGAAGCATCATTAATACATTTGTCAGTGCACTAAGGAGAGGTGAAGTTTGTAAGGACACACAGCCCTTCCTGAAGGTCTGAGGCAATGAGGAGAGACTTGGGTGGAGTGGGGACATTTTTATGACAAAGATGTTATGGGGAGTAGCAGTAAAGATCCTTAAAGGAAGTTGGAACGAGGGGGGGTCAATCAACTGAAAAATCTCTCTGAAGGAAGCCAGCAGTTTCTGGGAATATGTTCATGGCTTCTTCCCAGCACCATCCATGGGATGAGCTTGTGCTGCCTGAGCTCGCCTTGGGTGCAGAGCAAGAGTTGCTTTGCCTCTGTGAAAATATTACCACTTATTTTACTGGGCTCTTCAAAGATAAGGCTGAAACACGCAGTCCTGTGGTTGGGAAGAGAAAATAAAGAGGATCAGGCACGACCCCCAAGTACACATGATAATTTCTCGTCTTGGCTTATCTTGTAGGAATTACAAGATACTGAGTAGTAAATAAATCATAATGTCAGGACCAAATGCCATTTCCTTGCGTGGTGTGATTTGCAGCATCCCAGTCAGACCGATAGATTTCGTTCTCTCACGCAGGATTCTCCCCTTTAATTGAATTATGCCCTGGCGAGCGAATGGGATTCGTTCTCTGAGATACAAGGAAATTACCATTTGATGAAACAATGCTTTACTCCTTGCTCACCTGCACAAACATCCTTCAGGAAAGCTATTATGCAGATATCCTTGATTACAGACTATTGTTCCTTCTGTTCTCCATTTGGTGTGTCATAGCCAGGGATGTACCAGCGCCCGGGATTGTACTGGGAGCGCACGGAGTGCCCGAACTGCCCTCGGCAGGGTTTGCTGCCTGTTCCCTCAAAAGGGCCTTCTGGTTCCAGTCCATTAAAATTCTTTCTGCTGCAGGAGGACAATTGACAGGCAGGTACAGCCAGTGCATTGCTGAGTGTGCCACAGCATCTTCAGTCACTCCTCGGGGGTGGGGCATTGCAGGATAATTAATGCTAATGACTGCCAGGACCCCCATTTCCTCCTGCGTCACTAACTGGAGTAATCGGAAGTGATGGAGAGATTTCTTTGCTCACATCTGTGTCCCTGCCACAGGTGATGGAGGGGAGGGTTGCAGTTGCTGCAGTTCCAGATCTGGAGGATTGACTCCTGTCACTGCAGCCACAGGCCTTTGAGGTGCGTTCCTTGGGCTTGGAGTGTTCAGTGATCTTTGTCTGGAATTCAAACTTGCACTTAATTCCTGGTGCTCACAGCTGAGAGGAAATAGAGAGCCTCGAGAAGGCAAGGGGGAGAAGCCAGTCCATATAATCATGAATTTCCAGCTGATGCCATGGTCTGGGAGGGGAAGGGCTGACCCCTGAGCCTCGTGCTCCTGGGGCCAGCAACACTAAGATGTCTCTGCAGGAGACAGCTGACTTGTGGAGGAAATGCATAATGTCCTTAAAATGACAGATTAATTACCTTGAATAAATTGGCCTTGACAAACTGTGAAGGTTTTAAAACCGCTTTCTCCGAGCCCTGAGCGTGTGCCCAGCAATGCAGGTCCCCCTCTCTGGACGGGCTTGCTCGAGTGGGCTTCTAGTGGTGTTTGAAACACGAGCTAGGAACAAAATCTGTCTCAATCTACGAGGTGGAGGGATGGCAACTAATCACATTACAGTGATGCTGTTTCTAATTAATTTATTGGGAGCAGCCACTGCTCTGTGCCGTAATTATCAAGCCTGTGCTGTGCAGGAGCTGCAGTGAATGTACAGAGATCTGTCTGTGTGTGGGCAGGTACTGGGGGCAGAGGCTGGGACCCACCCTGGCTTTGGTGGGATCCCTGGAGCTCAGAGCTGCCTGGGCAGCTGCACCCTGTGGCTGGAGTGGGCTGGGGAGTGGCTTTCCTGGGCCTGGCTGCTGCTATCGACTTAGTGCCTCCACAGTGGTGGGGATCATGGAGTAATTCTGATTTCCCAGGGCAGCAGCCTTGGTGCTCACTTACACATCCCTGTAGCACAGGTTCCTCGGTGGGGTGTTCTGCTGCCTCTACACTAAACTGCTGGTTTGCTGGGATGTGGGTCCGCCCTTACTCCCACCCTGCCAGTAGCTTTCCATGGTGCTTCCAGGTGGAGAGCGAAGCAGGAGATGCCAGCCCAGCTGTGTTCCTGCCCCTCAGGAGCCGTGTGCCGGGCGGGAGATAGCACAGCACTGCTGGGAGGCTTCGAGTGCCACAAGTGCCAGCACACGCCGGGGGCTCCATTTGATTCCCCACAATAAAACCCGTGTTTGGCTCCCAGTCTAGAAACAGCCTTTGGAGAGAGATTGGGCTTTGGCTCGGGCTGAGACATGAATAGCAGCTCCAGCCAGCCTTCCAAGTGAGGAAATTACATTTTGAGGCTGGATAGGATTATAGAACAGCCTCTTTGCAGCCGACGTGTTCACAGAACTGAGCAAACTTTCATTTCTGCCCCTTGCCTTGACCAAAGCTTAAGGGCTCGTCACCGCTCACTCCTCCAGTGCCTGGTGGAGCTGACAGGGACAGAGGGCCCATGTTTTCCTGCTGTGCAGTGGGAATGCAATTTGCAGTGGGTAGCTTGTTTTCATATCTGTGTCTAAGGGATGAAAGAGAATAAATTTTGTCAGGATGCACATGTCCTGCAATTGATCTTTCAGAGTAATCTGAGATTAGTAAGAGCTCAGCTAAAGTTGCCATGATTTTTAACCCCAGAAGGCAGACCTAAACTCTGAAAATGTTTAGGTCCCCGTTCCTGTCAACAAGTGCTGAGTGTGGAGATGTCTCCAAGGGTCATGAGTAGTCGGCAAATGGTTTGGCAGGCGTGTTTCTTGCTGTGTAACAATCTGAGGTTTTTGGTTGAAGCCCTGCCAGAAGCTGGGCTGCCTGTGCCTGTGGTCATGGTTCTGTACCCAGGAGTGTGTGAGGGAAGATAGGCTGGTGTGGCAACCCCATTTCATTGAAGGTGAGGTTTGGGGAAGGCTTTTGGTGGCTGTGGCAGAGGGGAAGGCTCAGCTCAGGCTGCCTGTGGGGTTGGTGTGGATGCAGTTGCTGTCCTGTTTGTGTTTTGCCATGGCTCCCAGGGCTTGGGGTGCTCAGGGTGCTGGATGTCAGCGGGCACAGGCAGCATTCCTAGAGCAGGGGCTGTTCAGCAGGGAGCACGTCCCTGGAGGAATGTGAATTGCTCTGCTGCTGCTGTCTTTCTTGACCATGCAGTAACTTTGTAATTAATGTGTTAGCTGGTTGCCAATTAACACACAAAACCCTTTTGGCTGCTGAATGCTTTTCCACTCCCAGTATATTCCCTTTTCTCTGCTGCCTTTCATCTCTGTAGTCGGTGGGATACCTCTGCTCCAGCCATCTGCCCCTTTGCTCCAGGAATTGCTGTCGTAGCTCCTGGTCCCTTCCTGTGTCAGAGCCAGCCCCCTCTGGGCTTGCCGTACTGCTCCGTGAGTTTTCTTCCTCCCTGCGTCTCTGATCCTGCTTTTCTTCGCTCTTGGCTGCCTGTCCAGCTCTTTGGGATCCTCTCCCTCCACTTCAGACACTAAAATCCTGTTGCTCCATCCCAGACTCTCCCCTCTGGCTCTGCTCTCCTGCTCTGCTACAGCACCAACGATCCCTCGGCGCGTCTCCTCCAGTCCCCTCTTTATTCTCCCTGTCTGTGGGGTGTGTGTCTCTGGCAGGATAGTTATATAAATTCTTATTTGCCAGCCTGATAAAATTCCCGTTCGGAGTGGGCTGGGTGGGGTGACCCAGCTGCACAAGAGGAAATGTTTCATATCTCGAGGAGCGCCGTCTGTGCCCCCCGGCAGCCCCTCCCGCCCGCCTATCACATGTAGGGCTTAATGGGCTTAAGAATTAGAGCAGCTGCTTGGTGCAGAATTTATTGACTGACTGTGCATAACGAGGGGAATTAAAATCCTAATTGGCTGAGCTGCTCCCCGTCACTTGGAGAATTTTTACTTTTCTCAGGGCTTGCTGTTTTTATCCGGGCTCCTGGCCCCTTCCCTCCCTCCTGCCTTGCCCAGGTCCACAGCCTGCCCAGAGGATCAGAGAAGGGCTGTGCCTCTGGCCAGGCACTGCCCCCACCCCCGTGTCCCCTGTCACCTGCCCGGGACAAAGATGGGGCGTTGCCCCACGTTCCTCCAGGCCATCCCTGCAGGGGCTCTGGGGGATGAGCACAGGGTGCAGCTCCTGGGAATTGGAGCCAGGCCTCTGCTCCAGGCTCTGCTGTGGCTTCCAGAGACCATGAGAGGCTTTTCCTCCTGCATCCCTTGCTCTTGGAGAGGCTGAATGGGCACGGAAATGGCCTCACTTAAGGCTATGTCTCATTACTACATTAAGTCAACAACCACTTGAGTATCCAAGGATTTTGATCAAAGCTAGATATTGAAAGGGGGACAAAGAGTGGCAAACTTATTTGACTTCCACTTGTTTCCAGAGCCTGTTGAGCACTCGGCTGTTCTCCTCACCAGCCTGAAGTGTGTTCCTGGGAGAGCAGCCGCCTGCTCCCTGCTCCTCTGTGGTCAGGAGAGAGGCTCCAGGCTGAGGGGAGGGAGGGCAGCCCCATCCCTGCCTGTGCCTCACCTCTGGCACCCAGGAAGGAGAGGTGAGGTGCCCCCCTGTGCTGTCCCTGGGGACAGGGACCCTCCGGAGTGACCGTCCTGCAGGACACCCTGTGAGCATGCATGGGGGACACACGTGTTGGCACAGGCACCACGAGCTGCTGGGAGCTCCAGTGTGGATGGTCCAAAAAAAGGCAAATCCAGATTCCTGGCTGCTGCCTGGGGTTCAGTCAGGTCTCTTTAATTCCCTTTTTCCGGTGTGAGGAACAAGCCAACAGCTGTCTGGCTTCTCCTCGCTGCCTGCAGTTTCCTCTTAAGATGTGAAGAGTAATTTCCAGTGCGAGCCTCAAACTGAGCCCAGTGCAGGCTCATTGAGGGACCTGCCTCGGGTGGGGTTTGCCACCAAAAGAACTTGGAATTTTTGGGTGTTGCCCTTGCTGTGCCCAGTTCCCCTGTCTCTAACACAGCCCCTGTTCTGCCTCCAGCAGCCTGACGAGGCTGTGCTCCTGCAGGATGTCAGTGCAGCTCCGAGCACACCGAGCTGCCAGCACAGCAGCAAATGGTCTTTGGGGCTTTTTACATGGAAATCGATGGGAATTTCGGATTCTGGTGGAGGCAGGACCGAGGGGTTTTACTGTGGCTGAGCATGTCCTGGTCACCCCTGTCTCCTTAGTGCTCTGTGCCTAACGATGCTGCAGTAAAAATAAAAGTAATCTACAGTAAATGTATCCTGGGTCCCTATTTAATGATAAAAGCCCCTCAGTGCAATGAAAATAAAGTGTTAGTGAGTCTCAGCAGTGTCTACAAAGAGGGTACTATCTCTTGGATTAATATTGAGTCCCCTCCAACAATTCTCAGTGTTATTTGCAGAGGGCTGGAAAACAGCAAGAGGAGCAGCAGCTTTCATGTGGTATTTTTTCCTTGCAGGCACGTCTGGGCATCATCACTCTGAGCTGAATTAGACCTGTCTGAGCTTTCACCGTCCTGTCACAGAAGAGGCAAAGGAAGCAACAGGGCTCAGAGGTACTCCTGCTTTGCATTAAACCCCACTTTTGTTACTATGCTGGAAACCCTTTGGAAATATGAAAGCAGCAACCTGTTCTCACTGTGGCTGAAAGGCCACTGAAAGGCAGAGAAACCCTGAGTTTAAGGGGGGACGTCATGGTGAAGGCAGAGTGCAGCATGGGAATCTGCATTCAGGAGGGAGGAAAATGAGGGATTTGGGCAGAGAATAACTGATAGGTGCTGTGAATTCATTAAAAATAGGCTATAAAAGATACACTACAAGGTTCTGGTGACAGACCAACAAAGCTTTTTCTTCCCCTTCATTGTTTCTACTGTCACAGGATCCTCACAATAGCGGATAGTTTAGCCTTGTACTCCACGGTTCATTATCTATTCTTCTATTTATTAATGCATTCTTGGGTCTTAGTGATGTGATAAACCATCCATGCTTTTCTTTTGTGGTTTAATAGGATTCTTCTAAAACCCCCTCCGTGTTTACATAACCTTGCAATTCACAGTTATCTATCATTTATTTCCTACTTTATGCACCCTCGGTGGAGCTGAGGGGCGTTGAGCCCACGGGCTATCTGGGGTTGTGCTCCTCGGAACAAAGGTTTCCACAAAAACCAGGGCTGTCCTTCTGCAAGGGAGAGAGGGAATCCAGGTTTGGTGGCACTGGGAGGACTCCTCCATCCCTCTACAAGCAGGTGGTCGGGGTTCGTGAGGGTCTCAGGACAGAGGACTGGGGGGCTCCCATGGAGGGGCTGAGCTTGGCTCCAGTGGGCAATAACCAAGTGGGTGCTTTCTCTGGGAAAGGCTGGGGCTCCCTTCGAGGAGCTTGGCTGTTGGGATGATTTGCTGGTCAGCAGAGCTGGGGCAGTAACCCCTTTTTGGGCACAGGGGTGGCATCCAGAACTTTCTCCGTTAAACACCCTTTGGAGAAGGGAGCAGCGGCGTCACTGCTGGGCCGCTCTCCATCACGGGCAGAAAACCATCTAAATATGACACCAAACCTTTATTAACCATACCGGGAACTGGATGTGAGACCTCATTTATGATTTCATTCATAATCCCTTCAAAATGAGTTGGTACCAGTATGTGATAAGTGGATTATGTGTTAGGCCCAAGTAAAGCCAGACACAATTAGTGCTTTAATAAACCAGTTGTATGCATTACTAACAACTAAGTCATAAGGGAATTGGTGTATTTACAAACCCTAATTAGTAGTTTGTTACTGTGATACCAAATTTAAACAAATCTGTAGCATCACTGACCATCTGGGTTAGAAATCTCTGTTTTGAATTTAATTAGGAAATAGTTGTGACAGAAAATTGGTCCTTATTAGTTAGCTAACGATCAGCATTGCCCTAATTGAAATGAAGAACTGGCTGGCGGGTTTGTGAGATGTTTATAGATACAAGCAGAGACAATCAAAAAATCTTCTCTCACTTAGGACTTTGTACGCTGTGATGATTGATTAAATAACATCCCCCTGATATTTTAGCAGCTGAAATGCAAATGACCCAGTTATGAGTGTGCATGATAAAAACCTGGCAATTAGGGTTGTGCATTTCTGGGTTTGCTTTAAAAAATGGTTGTGCGGGAGCTGCCCTGGGCTGGGCGGCGCGGATGCTCCCGGGGGCACTGGCTGTGCCTTCACCTTCCTCCCCCGTGCATCCTGAGGAAGGGCATCTCCCATCCCGGAGCAGAGCCGGGCTGCCATCGCTGGTGCTTTCTCAGGAGAGCAGCTTGGCACTGCCACAGCACAGCCCAGCCCAGTTCTGGCAGCCCTGGGTTCTGGTGGGAGTTGGCTGTGTCCAAACCTGCAGGTCTGGCCTGGCCGAGCGGGTTGTGGGTGTTCAGTGGCTGATCCGTGGGGGGGAATGAGACCCAGCTCGTTTCCTGGGAGCACCCCCAGGGCAGAAGTGAGCATCTCAACCTCGTCACCAAAATACAGACAGTCCCTTTAAAACACAGGCTGTGGTTCTTAATGAATTTGCACTTCCTTCTTTTATGGTTCTCCACAGGACTAGGGATGTTAGGATTCCTGGTTTGCTTTCCAGATGAAAGGAAACACACATTGGCAATAACACACAGCCCAGTGCTGCTGTTGGAGCAGCACTGGATACCAAGGAACTCTTTCTGTCTTGGAACAGACAATGAAGTTTCTGTAGGGGCTTTAAATCACTTAATGTTGAAAGGAATTCCCCGACGGCTTCATCAGTCACTGTGTAAGATTGTTAGAGATCTCCACCAGCTAATAAATTTGATTTGGGGGTTGTTTCGCTGGCATTTGCACAAACCCTCCGAGAACTATAGTTACTGTATTCCCATACAGTATCTGAATTCCGAATGGAAATGCCTGTTCCCCTCTCCTCTGGGAGGGGAAATAAACCTTTGCCATAGAATATGAATGTTGGTTGTTTTTCTTCGTAAGCCGGTGCATTATTGTTTGAGGAGATATAGTGTTTGACAAAACCATTTATTTTGCTTCAAATATTTTATTGAGTAATAAAACTCGTTTACACTGCTGCCACATGTGGGGATTTGTGCCTGTTAGGATGTAAGGGAGGTGAGTGAAGGAATGGAAGCCTTACCATGTGTCCCTGGATGCTGCTGGTCCCTGCCCTTCTCTGTGAGGCTGTGCCTGGGGAGCTGTGCAAGGCAGGGAGTGCAGAGGGGCTGTGCTGAGCCCCCAGCCCTCACTGCCTCCCCCACGGAGCATCCTGCAGGCTCAGGCAGAAGTGCTGAAACATAAAGGCCATGTTGTTTCCTGGGCTGAGTGGGTTTTTTCCTACCCGGCACTCACAAGTTTATCATGAATGACCCCTTTTCATGGATGTTCCCATTCTGAATGGGAGAGAAGCAGTGTTTCAGTCTAGAAAAATCCCCTGTAAGCAGAGCCAAGTGCAGCTGAAGGAGGGTGTGAGCCAGGAGCCCTTGTCCATGGGCCGGGGCCGAGGGGGCTCCGATGGCAGGGCCAGACGTGCAGGGCGCGGACGGTCTCTCTGGATGGAAACCCTCTGCTTTCCCTCACTGGGCTCTCAGGAGCTGGGCTGGGGTTCAGCAAGGCTTGCTTCCAGCCCTGTTGTGTTTTGCTCTTTCCTCGGGCTCCCTCTCCTACCTTGGCATCTCTCCTCTGTGAGATGGGGCCAGTGGGAATCCTCTTGCAGCCCAAGGCTGCCCAGGGGACAGGCTTGGGGACATGATGCCCTCGGAGCTGTGTGGAGCATCCCAGGTAGGAAGGGATTTGCCCAAGGGGAAGCCAGCAAACCCTGGCTTTTGATTTTTGCAGTGTTTTGCTGCTTTATGTCTCTGTTTTACATAAAGATGTTCTCTTGAAGGGATCATGGTGAGTAGAAAGGGTTGAGTTCCCTGGTTTTAATGCGATTGGAACTGTCCTCTCCTTGAGTCGCCCGTGGGAAGCCACGAGAGGGTCCATACAGGTGTGCTGCCGGGCCCCTGCACCTCAGGGTCAGGTGCTGCTCCCACAGCTCCTCTCGGGGAGCAGTGACAGCCCCCCCAGCACGGGCTGGCAGCTCCCGGGGCCGGCAGGGCCAGCTCGTCCTTCACCCACCACCGGCTCGGGAGTGACACTGACTGTCTCCAGCGAGGAGCCCTCCTGTCCACCCCCCGCGAGCAGGATGACAGCTGCCATGAAGCTTTTTGAGGGGGGATAGGGTTTAATGCCCTGGAAAATCCGGGCCCCCGTGGAGCATGCAGAGGATTCGCAAATGGGGCGCGTGGCAGGCGCGTGTCATCCGCAGGGTGCGTCAGGAGCGTTGGCTGTGCAGAGCAGCACGTGGGGCTGACATTTCCTCCAGACCTGGGTCTCGTTCCCTGATAATGTGACGTGTCCTTGGCCTGCACAGTGTCCCTCGTGCCGTTTACTTCAGAGAGCTGCCCCCAGGCACTCTGGGTAGTGCAGGTGTTTCTCTGCCGATGCTGAGGCCAAGCCACAAATGTTGCTCACCCAATTTCAGTGTTTGTTGTGTACATTCAGCACCACTTTCAGCTCACCCCGGAACCACTGTTTCTTTCAGCCTGCTTTCAGTCGTTATGGGGCCCGGGGGCTTCCAGGCAGGCATTTCCCATCACTCCAATGCTGGGACGTGCTCCTTCTTTTCTGAAAAGGTACCACAGGTTTTGGGTGCCTGGTGGGAGTTACCTTGAGCATGAGTGGGAGGCCTGTCCCACCTGCATGTTCAGTATTTGCAGGGCTGTTCTTTTTCCTAGACTTTGCTACCAAAACCAGCACATGAGGTTGTTTGTAGGTGGGTTTTGGATATTTATTTTGTGCTTTATTAGCCTGGAGTGAGTATTTGTCTGCAGGCCACATTACCTGTAGGAAACGGTCTAGGATGCACAAATATGAGGAAACAGGGGATGCCACCTGGGCAGCAGTTGTCCTTTTGGGAGGGATTTTGGTCTTGTTTTAAGAAGATTTATCTAAAGGGGAGGTTTGAAATTGCGTCCTTGGTTGGCACCCTGAGCCACGTAGTTCACCTCTGTATCTGTCTGCCTGGCAGGGGTGGCTGGAGACACATCCTGGTGCTTTGAGGGGTCTTGGCCACCACCAAGTTTGTCACCAGCTCTCCTGGGAGATGGATGAAGACACTGCTTTCCCATGGCTTGTCATTAGTCCTCGCTCTGGAAAGGCTTAGCAATTCCTACCTGGTAAATTATGTGCCATTCCTCAAAAAAGTGAATTAAATAAATGGGACTAGAGCATGTCTTTTTTGCCCTGAGCTTTAACGTATTGATTTGGACATATTTCCAGGCCGGGAGTAATCAATTCTCGGGCAGAATAAAATAATTTCAGGCAAACTCTTCGAGCGACTTGTCATTAATTTGCCTTTTGCCGGCGCTCGTTGGGGCCGGGAGGGACGCGCTCGGCATCCTCGGGAGCGGGGCCCTGGGGATCTCCTGGGGCTGCCGGGAGGGAGGGAGGGGGCCGCCGGGGCTAATGAATGCGCCGTGTTTGCTCATCTTTACAGAGTCACTTATTACTGCTAATTGGGAGGGACAGTTCAAACAGGCACAGAGGAGCAGTTGTTGTGGGAGCGTGACTTGGGTTCCAAGGAGCGGCCGGGAAGGACGGCGCTGCCCGGCCCGGCCCCCCGCGCCCGGCCGCATCCTGCCTTTGTCGGGGACCCCCTCTGGAGCCGGCGGGCCCGAGGAATCCGGGCGGGACGAGGCGTCCCGGGGCGCCTCAGGCAGACGTGCAGCTGTCCGGGACGCCGGGGAAGTCACCAGCTGACGGAAGGGGTGGGCTCCCGGCTCCGCACCCGGGGTCAGGGATGTGCTCCGCATTAATGCGCCCTGCAGCGCCCGGGCTGCTGCTCCTGGAGAGCCCCTTGGATCTGGGGGGGTGGCATGCTGCCGTTGGGAGTGTGTCGTGCCTTCTTTTGGGGATGCTGGGAAGGGCAAAACACGCTCCTGCCTGCCTTTCCTGGACAGAGATCTCCCCTCCAAGCATAGACGTATCTCATCTTTCTCAGTTATTTTTGTGTTCAAGTGTTCTCATCCAAGCTCATATTCTTTCATTTATTGCTGCTTTCCCTAATTAAAACCTTTTGGATTATTCCCCTGCACGCCGAGCACTCCTTGCAGCTGGGTACCAATTCCATTTCCATGGCAGGGTTGACCCGTTACACTCATTTTTAAGAGATTTTTTTAATGTTACTTGGGAAAACAGCTAAGCATAAATGTTTTGGAAATAGGAGGAAGATGGGCTTTGTTTCTCAGACACACTTTGGGTTTGTAGTGCTGAGCAGCAAAGGAGAGTGGGCTCGGGGAGGCAGGGCTGTGGCAGTGCTGAGGGGCCATGTGGGAGGGCAGGAGGGCTCTGCCCCTCTGTCCTTCCCAGGGTCAGGTCCAGGGCTGCTGTGTCCCCGCAGGCTCAGCGTGTGCCCAAACGTGTGCTGGAGCAGATGGGGTGCCCCGGGTGGACTCAGGGCTGCTGCTGCTGGGAGGAGGGCCAGGATGGAGCTCCTGCCCTGTTTTGAGAAATAGGGTCTGGTTTGAGCCTGCATTTCCATTTCTGCCTCTCCTTTTCTAATATAAAAAGGAAGGCTGCCAAAGTGAAAACGAAAGGCTTGGTTTCTCTTTGGATGAGTAATTCCTCTCCCTTTTAAAAGAAAAAAACCCAAACCTTCACATCTCCTGTTTGTGATGCAGGAAGATGGAGATTATGTGCATCTGCAGCCTGACTGTAAATATGCTCCAAAGGCGTACTGTGCACACATTGTCCCTGAAGAGGATAAACCTAAGGAAACAATCTTAATCTCAGAAGTTCGCATCCACCCACTAAAGCCCCGGCAGAAAATGCTCCATGTGTGTCTCGAATCCCGAGCGCTGCTCGAGAGGCGTGTGAGCCCCAGCCCTGAGCACGACAGCCAACAAGAGGCATTTTTTTCCTTTTGCGTGTGTGGCGAAGATAAATCGAGTTTGTTTTGCAGCCCATTCTGCTTTAGGTTTCCTGTGTCATAACTGAATGAATTTGTTGTTCATTGATACCTTAATATATAGGTTGTTGGGGAGGTTGGTTTTTTTTTCGAGGAGGAAAACAATGTCCCCTTCACTCGTGGCTGAATGGATTCATTTATCCTCCGTACCCTCCGGAAGTCATTTATTTCTCCCCGCGACAGCTGCAGGGTCTGTTTGTGTAGGAGGGCTGCGGGTGCTTGGCAAGGCCTCGGCCCTTCCTGCTGCCCGTGCCCAGCGCCGGCTGCTCCTTGGAGGTGCCTTGGGAAGGGCTTGGAAAGAACTGTGCTTTGCCCCTCGGGAATGGCTCTGCTCTGCTCTGCTCTCCTCGGGGATGCTCCTGGGCATTCCTGTCAGTCCCTCTCTGTGTACCGTGAGCCACTGGCAAGTCCTAATCAGCAGCAGTTTAATTAACATACATGCCTTCACAGAGGTTGTTCTTCACTGTAACTTAGCAGTAACTAAGGGCTGTGTGGTGGGAACATGGGATATTTTCCCTTCATTAAAGAAGGAAGGGAATTGCTCACTGAGGAGAGGTCAGTGTTGGTCTCCTGCACAGTGAAGGCAGAGACTTCTGGGTATTCCAATGGCCAAAATAAAAATATCCCATGCTTCCCCCAAAACACTTCCAAGCAGCCTAGAGCCATTTCCTGAGAGAAATCCTGTATGTTTGCAGGCTCGGAGGTGCCATGCCCTGTGAGTTATCTTCTGTAAACCTGGAAACAGCTGTTGGAGCTGGTGTAGAAATGGGAGAGGGAGGAACTCGTGCTGCTGTTGTGTCGATGTGGGGACACATCCTCTGGCCTCCTCAGGCATGTCAGAAGTGTCTCTTAGCGTCACTCCTGGGCTTCCACAGCTCGGGGAAGAGAGGCTGAACGAGCATTAAAGGGAGTGAAGGAGTAACCCCTCGATAGAGGTGAGAGACACCAAGCTGTGGGTCCGTTGTCAGCAAAGCTGTAATATCCACTGCCCTGGAGATGCTCCCCCGGGCTCTGCCACTGGAGCAACGTGCCTCGGCACGGGTTTGACTTCCCAGATCCCTGTGGAACAAGTGTGTGCTCAGCATTGAGCTGCATTGAGACTTCATTCCTCCCATGGTAAAAGACTGCAGATCACCCATGGTCCAGCCAGAATCTCCTCCTTTCCCACTGCACCTTGTCCCTTGGCACCTGGAAGAAAACCCGGCTGTGGAGGTTTGGGGTTGTGTTCCCAAATTCAGTCAGTTCACCTCCTGTTATTGTCCCCACCTGTCATGGGTTAGGGTGCAGCACCACCTCCCTCCCCAGGCAGGGCTCTGGGCTCCTGCTGCCCTTGGGGACCAGAGCCAGGACACTCTTCCCTGTGGGCAGAGCGGCTCCATCACAGCTCATCCGGGGGCAGCATCCATCCCCTTGGCTCCTCAGGAGGGTGCACGGTCTGCTCACGGCTGCTGCTCTCCACGGATGCTGGCTCTCCGTGGATGCTGAGTCTCCGTGGATGCTGGCTCTCCACCAGTGCTGCTCTCCGTGGATGCTGGCTCTCCATGGATGCTGGCTCTCCACGGATGCTGGCTCTCCATGGATGCTGGCTCTCCACGGATGCTGGCTCTCCACGGATGCTGACTCTCCGTGGGTGGGAAGGAAGGATGGAGCAGCTCCCTGGGCTCGGCTCGGGCTGTTCTCCTCTGTCATCCCCAGGCTGGAAAGGCAGCAGCACTGACCAGCTGTGCTAATCAGACATAATGTGCAGCTTAGCAGAACTTCTCCATTAAAAGGTTTTGGGAATAATGTATAAAATGAATGGTTGGGGCGGCAGGGAGGGAGGGGAGCCCCAGCACCAAGCGCACAGTCACGCTGCGCCCAAACCTGGAGCTGGGAATTGGGTTTGATTTTTTTTTTTATTATTTAAAATTCAAATGTCTGATGTTCTTAAATTGAACAAATGATATTTTAAAAAAATATATCAGGCTCCAACATCTGCAGATTATGATTTGCATTTTGAAATTGGCTGCTTGAATTGAACAAGGATGAATACTGTCACTCTTCTTTCATTCGCTCCGTTTATTTAATGAAATGCTAGAGGTCAACCCTTTGTCCTTAAATTAGTTACTATAAAAATCTTTTTGTACTTTTCTGCTTGTTATGATGTCTTCTAAGCAGAAGAAAAGGTTGCCATTAATTATGTCTTTGTTGAATATGGATATCTATTCAGAGTTAGTTAAACAGTTTCAAACAAAATTAGCATCGAGCAACTCGAAGGCCAGCTTTAGGTTGGTTATCAAGAATTTTTTGCTAAGAGAATGCTCTCCTGCAAGTGTGCATTATCTAATATATTCAGCTTTCAGTTGCTAATTTTTTTTCCAGATGAAGATGGGCTTAATTGAGGTTGTGCTTTTAAGTTTGTAGAGCTCTTCAGCATCTCATACAAAAGCATCTAGAGGCTTTTCATTTGTCTTGAGTATGTTTTAGATGTACAAATATTATTTACTTTAAACTCTAAATCAAAAGGCACACTGTAACTATTTTAAATAAAACATTATTCTCTGCTGAAATATATATAAATTCAAAGGGGAGCTTTTTTTCATTATCACTTAATTTATGTGAAAGAGCTGCTATTAACAAATTTTAGGATAATATTGCAGTAGCGGTTTAGTCGCTGGTCTCAAACAGGCATTTAGTCATGTAATTTCCTTGTCAGAGATAGAGGCTGTGAATTACGGGAAAGATCCAGCTCCAGTTTCGTGTGTGACTGGGAGCTGAGTGCCTTTGGAGCGGGGCTTTGGAGATTACACCGCGCTCCTTGTTGGGAAAGTCGCAGTGTGCCGATAAAGCGCAGTTTTTCGGGAATAGCCACTCTGGGTGGGTGGCTGCCTCTCTGGGGAGGGGGTTTGGGCTGCTTTATTTTCCAGTGTCAGCTGGTGCCACCCACAGTTCCCAGGACAGCTCCTGGTGGCTTTCGGGGGGGGTGACAAGGGAGGGTGGTCCCCAAAATCCCTGAGCCAGGGATGCCCCACACCAGGGAAGGGACACACTGCTCTCTGCCCTCACTGTGCCCCAGGGACTGGACAAAAAATCCATTCTTGATCCCAGAAATGTTTCTTAACAGACCCTAATAAAGCAAAGCACCTACACTGTGTATGGGGGGGGAACACCCACATTTTGGGGGCTGTGTGGCCTGGGCAGTGCAGAGGGGCCATTGCCAGCCCTGGGTGATCCAGCCCCGAGCCAGACAACAACGGGCAGGGGAGCTGGGAACAGAGAGAGGAGAAAAAGCTAGGAGCAAAAAAAAGAAAAAGATAATTAGGAAAAGTAATAGAAAATATAAACGTGGAAGCAGAGGATTAGTCCCAGTCATTGGAAATGCAAATGATCTCTGTGCTCGCTCCCAACATCTTTTTTCTAAGCTTGTGTTTCAGAAAGGATTTTTCTCTCATTTTGTTTTTCCCCCCCTTTTCCTCCTCCTTAGACCAGGAGCGCTGCTTTCCCAGCAGCATTAAATATTCCCTGAGCCGAGACACTAACCTTGTAATGCTTTTAGGTATAATATACAGATTTTTTTCATTTTAAATGCTAGCTCATAATGACATTGTGGAGTAGGGATCCCGAGTCAGCCTTATTATCATGGTGTCTCCTTGAGCTGAACCTCTGAGAAATGTGAAGGGGAGACCTTTTGGAATGAACAAATCCTTTAGCTGCCTATAATTATTTATTAAAATAGGCGACTGGGATAAAGGCCGGGGAGGGGGAGGGAGGAGCAGCATTCCTTTCCCTGTCCGTCCCTCCGTGCAGGCACACGAAGATACAGCAAAGCCAGTGCCGTGGCCAAGCCTGTACTTTAGAAATATAGAGTAATGGATGTGCAGGCAGGAAAGATAAACCATGCCCAGGTGACACGTGTTTTTATGAACCGAAGGGAGAAGGCAGTGTCCTGCCCACTCGGAGCATCCCGCAGCTGCTGGGGGTCTCCTGGCAGTGCTGAGGAGGCTTGGGAGGAATGTGGGGATGGACCTGTGCTTAGGGCTCCGGGGGAGAAGGAAAATAAGAATGGGAGCAATGTTTTCCCACTGTGAGTGGTGAAAGAGAAACCATCCTGCTGCAATAGCTGGGTAAAAGAAAGAGGGAAAAAGGGAGACAAAAAAACCCACAAACAAAACCCAACAAACGGAAAAACAAACAAACCCCAAACCAAACAACCAAACAAAAACCAGGCAAAACAGAAACTCCCCAAACCACCGAGCAAACCTCGCTGGGATTTCATGGAATGCTCACGCAGTCCAACTCCGGTAAGCAGGCTCAGCAGCCCGGGAGCGTCGCGCTGCCGAGTGCGGCGGCGGCACCGGAACCCTTCCCTACGCCGGGAGAAATTTTATAAACTTCAGCTATTTAAAAAAAAAAAATCTTTGGGGTCAATTTTCCACTTGGGCCTGTAGCTCTTGAACAAGTACTTTTAAGGTTCCTTCTAACATACAGGATTTATCTGCAGCTCTGTGAAGGGCTTTGACATTTAATCCAGCGCTGAAGTAGTAATTTGTTGCCGGCGCTTCCTACCAGGCTTTTCTTTTAACTTTCCCGGGACCGGGCCCTTTGTGCCGGCTGCTAATCTGTGCCTCACAACGCCGGGGCACCTCGGGCTGCACCTCCGCTGTGCTCCCCGGCCGAGGAAGGGGACGTGGTGAGTGCCTGAGGACGGGAGCTGGTCGGGGGGCCGGGGGGCTGCTCCCACCGGCGGCGCGGGAGCCCCGGCACGGCGCGATCCCATCGCTCGGCTGCTCCGCTCCCGGCTTGTTGGGAGCCGGGCTTTCTCCACGTGTGTGCACCGAGCCGTCGGTGCACGGAATTCATAGGGGCTCCCGTGGCTTTTCTGCAAAGCCTCTGATTTTTTTTTTAGTCCACTTGCATAATGGTTTTTTTAAAATCAGTTTTAAAGTTCCTCTTACGCTGGGAATAGTGTTTGGTTTGGTTTTTTTCCTGGAGGACACAGTGCTATAGGCTGTCCACATATATTCTACCAGTTTTTAGAGAGAGGTAAAAATCAGGGTAGAGGAAAAGAACCTTGTACAAGTCTTCATTTTAATTGAAGTGTACATAGTTTTTAGAATAATTTTTAGAGTGAGAGTTTTTGCCTTGCAGATGCATGTCTTTTATATTAAAAATAGTATTTTTTGATCCCAGGTGATGAATGAATATTTTATTCCAGATACAAAAACATCTTGGGGATATGTTTGGACGTAGTAGAAGCATGTGAAATAGTGCCCGACAAATATGAAATAGTCTCTCATAAATAAAGATACCAAAGCCACAATATTAAAAATGGGGGCAGCTCTGCCCGCCTCCCTTTTATCACAACATTTCCAAACTCGACTGATATTGCAGGAGGCCTTTTGGCGATGGCTCAGGCAAGAAATGTTGCTGTATTTACATGAATTATGTCCGCACATTGTACTTTGTCTGGGGGCAAATGGATCTCTTTTCTGCATTGGGCAAATGTTAATGTCCAGCAGCAACTTCTGCTTCTCTTAAGGCGCTGCTAAAAAACCTGCTTTGGGGAGCTCTGTGCCCCCAGATCTGAGCAGGGACAGCCCCCCTTTCCCTGGCAGCCGCCACGGCACAGGCATTCCTGACCTACAGCCCGAACCAGGCGGCTCCAAACGGACGAGCCGCAGCCCAGGAATCCTTGTGAGCCGTAAAGAGGGGAACCCGCAGGTACAGCAGCACGTGGGGAGCTTTATGGGCATGATTTAGTGAATATGAGAACATATTTTGTGCTCCATTGTTTAGACTCAAGAAGGCATAAAATCTTTAACATCTATTTATCATGTAGCTATTTTAATGTAAACATTTGTCTATTTGGATGAAGTGTTTTCATTATTAAGCTAATTTCCACATGTTTCAGATAGACTGATGAGTTGGAAGCAGAGCACTTGCTGATGAGAAACGAAATTCGGCCGCGGCTCAGCCTGCTGTCAGATACATCTTCATTAGTTTTTGTCATTCACTGATGGCAAATGCTCTATAAATGAGATGACGATCAGGTCCGCCTTGATAACTTGCCTTATCTCATTAGTTTTCACATCAAAGTTAATCAGCAATGTGAATTGTAATTGCTGGAAGAGACAATGCAATAGATCACTCGGCCTTTTTTTTCTGCGTGGCATCTTGAAACATCAGCAGGCTGGTGTGAGTAGATAGGCTCCGAAGGAAAATGATGTGGAAAGCATAATAAGCAAGCTGCTCGGAATTAATGAGCTTACCCAATAAGAAAAGAATAACCAATCAATGTGAGCTGGGCAAATATAATTTAGGAATAATTGCTTGATTGGTTGTCTATAGTAGGCTGATTTGACCACACACAAGGATTAAGAATTAAGATGTCAAGGCAAAAAATAATTTGGCAACTGAGGGCATGTAATTTTTTGTTCCCCTCCCTTTATGACTGAAAGCGATGGCTGTTTGATATGTTATTCCCCGGGAATGAAAACATTAGACGGGCGCGCGCTGGTGGGTGGGGTTTTTTCCCTCTCCTTTATGCTCCTTTTATCATACAAGGTCTTTCAAACCTCCGTGGGGATATTGCAGTACGGGACATTAAAAAAGGAATGGGGAGGGGGGGAATAAAACTAAAAAAAAACCCCAACCCCAGCCGTGTTGGTTGGTGAGCTCTGCACGGCGAGGAGCTGGGGGCTGGCAGGGGCTGTGCACACCGCGCTCTGCCGGGGCTTTGCAGAGCCCGGCCATGCCCAGCTCCAAATCCGAAACGCAATTCCTGCGCTACGCACGCTTTCCATAGAATTTTCCCCACAGCCACTGGCCAATTAGTAAAGAACCCTTATATTCTTCTATCTAAACTATAGGGAAGGTTCAGCCAGAAGGTAAATTTGCTTTGATCTACATTACACCTAATTGAGTCACCACCAATGTCTCTATCCCAACATCAAGAAATGTGAAAATGTTAGATTATTTCACTGGGGATTAAACCTAATTTTCGCGTGTTCTGCATTAACCTATTAGGCTGACTCATCTGCATTGCTAATGCGGCTCAGGCAGCTGTCACTGCTAAAGAAAAACATGATCATGCAATCCTTGAATGAATGATTCCAGCTCTGATTAGTGTTAGTGAAGTTAGCTGAGCCCTGGTGATAAGGCAGGAAAATTCCCAGGTTGCCAATAGCTTTGAAAATTATCAGACTCTGGGCAAAATGTAGCTGGCGGCGCGCGGGGCCTCCCTCGGAAGGCGGCATTATTTAAGGCTGTCTCTTCGGGTGCTCGCAGGAACGTGGCTGCTGCTTCCGAGGGGCTGATGCCAGGGGTACGGATTAAAATGCTAATGGGGAGCGACCTGAGCGCGCCCGCCGGGGACAGCCGAGGTTCTTCCCTGCCCCTTTCCAGACGGGAGCGGCGGCCGTGCCGGAGCAGCTCCGGCCGGGAGAAGGGGCTCGCGGGGGCCAGCGAGGACCACGGCCCACGGCTGGGCTCCACTCTTTGTTCACCGCCGTCAGCTCCAGCCATTCCTGCTTTCTTTCTATCTGTCAAATTTAAATAGGAGGGAAAAAAAAAAAAAGAAGCAACAATGACCCATCCCCTTGAGATGGGAAAAATTTAGGAGTGAGTTATCCCCGAGCAATAGAGCCAGGAGCCAATTTAATCCGATTAGTGCCTGCCGACAATGGATGCTCCTCGCCCATTGTGGACAGAAGCTTTCACTTTATTTGTTTCTATTAGCCAAGGATCCCAGATATTGGAAAAGTGGAATTTTGCCCCGACAATCAACGAAAAAACAAATCGAGAAAAATAGTCTTAAGTGTCAATATTGATCTTTTGGCCTTGACTCTGTGTGGAGAGGACTTGTTGAGTGCCCAAAGTTTGCAGCTCCCGTCCCTGCCTGCTCTTGGTGCTCCCAGTCGTAGGGGGTGGTGGCAGCTCTTCCCGTCGGGATGGTGGGTGCGGAAGGCAGGGGCTGCCGAGGCAGAGCAGGGGGGTTTCACTGGGAAAAGACTCGCAGTTGTCGCCCAAATGGCAGCACTGATAGCAAATGTAACGATAGCCTCCTTCCCATCACATTTCATAGGAAGAAACTCCGGGTTTTCATGTACCTGGAATGCATTCTCCTGTATCCCAGCCCAGCATGGCACCGATATCCGTGACTGCCACAGCATCACTGAGCTCCTCTCCCTCCCTGTGTGACTGTGGCATCCCCTGGGTGAGGACAGGCCAGACCTGGGCTCCGTGTGGTGCTGCTGGAGTGGCGCCAGGCAGCGAAGGGCAGGATGGAGGTGGAGACCAAGATTTACAGAGGGTGACCTGTCCTGTGCCCAGGGCCCCAGGAATTCCAAGGGGAATAGGAGGAGAAAGACAGAGGGCACCAGCAGCACCCTGTGCCCCGAGGGGCCTCCCTGGCGACTGCCACCATGGGCTGGCAGTGTTGGCCAGGGCAGCTGGACCTGGCCCTGCCCTCGGGCTCGTGTGGTGCAGACCCATCAGCTTTGGGGTTTTGCCCCCAGGTGCCAAATGCTTTGCTGTCTGGAAAAGCACAGACCTGCTGAGCAGACCTGTGCCCCCGGCAAAGGTGCTCCTCTGCAGTTTGGGAGAGGTGTGTTTTACCATCCCAGGCTCCTCGAGGAGCTGCACACCAGAATCCCATCCTTCTGACCCACATCCTGCCAGGCAGTCGTTGGTTCTGCAGGTCAGGGATGAATTTCCCTGCAGAGCCTGGGAGCAGCTCTCCCTGGGCAGGTGTGTGAGCACCTGTCCTTGTGCTTCCCTGAGCAACAGCCTGCGCGGGGGAAAAGTGTCAGGGGGCATTATTCCCTGGAGCTACCCCAGGAGAGGTACTGTTTTCCTAAAATGAGATTTTTTTTTTTCTCCCCTCTGTTACAGTGAGTGGCTCCAGGTGTCAACTGAGCAAACTCAGGATCAGCTGCAGCTCTTCCAGAGTGCGTGTCCACGTGCAGAATATTCCGGAACAGGTATTTCACTTTAAATTCATGCCCCGTCTTATTCCAGAATATTTTCCCTGTGTAGAGGAGCACTTGGCTGGGGTCTCTGCTTGCTGCCGTACTAGTGATAAGATGGATTGGCTGATCTAATAGGTCTTTTCAATCTCTGATTTTGAAAGCTAAGATTGGGAAATTAATTTCAGAAAGGTCAAAACAGAGCAAGGCTATCCTGCCGCTGTGTGATGGATCCTATTTTTTTTTAAATCTGCCTATTGAAGGAAAGGTTAGTTATTCAGCATCCTGCAAAAGAAAGAAATAAATAAAGCGAGCCGAGGAACACAAAAGTGTATAGATCTGCTGACCCATCCGCAATCTTCAGTTAATGAAAACGCCGGGAGCGGGAGCGCTGAGAGCCTGCCGAGCTGGGGGGCACCGACCCCGCGGGGATGCTCCCCCCATTCCCGCCCGGCATTCCCGCCCCGCCCCGCACGCCGCGCGTGTCCGCCGCTGCCCAGGGGGCTCCGGAGCGGCTCCCGCGGTGGCCCGAGCGTGGGAGGTCTGCTCTGCTCCCACCCCGGCCCGGGGGGGCTGGGGGGTCAAGGGCAGTTTGTGGAAGCGCCGAGTAAATCCCGGTGGTGTTAAGGAAAAGTCCAGCCCGAGGCACCGAGGGGGAGGAGAGGGGCGGCAGCGTCGCTCCGGGATGGTCATGGGGAGGTCTGGGGAGTCGTACCGTGGGTTGGGGGAAAGCTGGTCGTGGTTTGCTGGGAAAAGAAACAGAAAACTCGGAGGAAGAGGGGACAAATAATGAAAACAAAGGCTTCACGTAGGTATTTCCCTGCTTTTCATTTCTTCTGTTCCAATGCACAAGCCCAACAGTAAAATGGAAGGTAAATTGCTCCAGTCATTTTAAAAAACAGGGAATCAGGGAGAGCAAAGGGGGGAATCACTTCTTAATTAAAAAGAAAATAGATTTCTTTTGTTTGTTTACTTTTTTTTTGCCTCTCCACCTGGTATATTCAGTAACCTGCCGAGCTGCCCTTCCTCTTTTCCCTTCTCTTATTACAGATCAATATGTTGAATTTTGGGAAGTGGGGAGAAATCAATTGGTTTAGGTAGCACTGATTAAACCCCTGCCCTGCCCTGCCAGTGCCGGGGATATTGTGCCATTCCTGGAGTCTGACACACGGGGAGAGTCCTGGACTAAACCAGGAGGCTGCTGTGCCTGGGATTGCTGTGCAGCCCCACATCCCAGTGGGATACTGTTGGGAAAAGCCAGGGGCTGTTGCAGGGAGGGTTGGTGTGTGGGACAGGCCAAGTGAACTGCAGCCAGTCCAGAACTCATGGAGCACCTTTCCTTGTTCTGTTAAGGACAGAATTCCTCGTGAGCACTAACTTGGGTCTCCAAGGAATTCCGCTGAATGCTCTGGAGGTAGGATCCTGACTGGAATACCTAGCCACAGCAATGTTAATTAACACACTCATCTTGGATTTAATTCACCCTTGAACCTGTATGAGTCAATCTCACTTTACAGTTCCCTCTTTACGGAGAAATACTAAGCCTGTATGGATCTGGGGCTGTTCCGTGTGGAAGCGTGCTTCCCAGCCATTCCTGAAGCTCTCCACTTCTTGCTTCTCCTGTTGCTTTCTGCAGTCAGTTATACAAAACCAAAACAGGAAAAATGGGCAAAACAAATATCTCCAGTTGAGGATTATGCTCACAAGTTCAGTAATAAATAGCAATTATTAGTCAATATATACAAACAGCTGAATTATTTTAACACATCAGGCCACACTGGAGATAAAGGATAACTTGGGAAATGGATTGTTGCATTTATCATTCTGAACAGAAGATACCAAGGAAAATGCTGGAGCACAGAAACACATCTGGCTCCTTGGCAGGGTTATCTTTTCCCAGTAAAGATCCCGAGCAGGTTTGACCGGACACCAGAGCACCCCATAAATCAGATTGAGCTCCCCACAGCAAGGGCTGGGGAAGCTGCCAGGTGTCACTTAACCTGTCCTTTCTGAGGCTTCCCTCACTGCTAATTCCAGAAAGATTGGAGCAATTCAAAGGTAAAGAGGTTTCCATACTCGCAAATATGTCCTGCTCCCCAAAGCTGATGCTGGAATTAGGCATGGATTAATCTCCTAGCATCCAGTGGAAAAAATAGGAACTTAAATCTCTGTGAGTAGAAACATAGATATTTTTAGGGTGAATGTTGGCTTAGCTGGAGGAATCCGTGCAGTGGGGGCATGGGGGGCCCGTGGGTGCCGTGTCACACACGTGATGTGACGTGACGTGGGTCCTGGAGTGACCCGGGAGCTGCTGCTGGATCGGGAGCTGCTCCGGCTGCCGGGGGAGGGCCGTGCGTGGGGCCGGGGGGCCCCCGGGGCCGGGGTTTGTTGTCAGTGTGTACACACGGAGCTGCAGCTCAGCAGGCTCTGGGAAAGGCTTTTGTAGGGACGTGTGTGTGGTCCCTCGACACGGAAAAGGCAGTGAAGAGCCACCGGCTCCGGGAGCACCTCCCCATCCCGCAGGGTCCTGCCGTGCAGCGGCTTTCCCGCGGGATGCTGTTACCCCCGGGAGCTGTGGCTTTCCCTCCAAAGCAGGAACTCAGAGGAGGTGCTGCAGGTGGGGGGCAGGAGGCTTTTTTCACAAGAATCAGAGATTCTGGCTCTTTACTGGCACGTAGGTGGGGCTCATTTCTCCCTTGCTACAGAGACAGGGACAGGGCTGCCACAAAGCAGGATTTTCCCAATGTTTTCTGTGCTTTTGCCTTTTTTTCAAGCCCTTATATGACACAGAAGCTGAGCGGCATTCGTGTATCTTGGGATTCCTTCCCGTAACTTCCAGGGAGTTTTTCCCAAGTCCTCACTTTCCTCCCCTATGAAAGTGCACCTTTACCTGCGAGAGGATCCAGGTGTGCCAGACTCAGGCTTAGGGTGACAAAGGCATTTAGGGCTTTGTAGTCCTCTGGTTATTTTTATTCACGTGTTGTGGATTTTTTTCAAATTCAACCCCCGCTTAACCACAGCATCTCTGTAGCAGTTTGAATGTTTTATTATTATTAATGTAATAACTTCACATCAAGTGTGCACTTGCAGCAGATTGGCATGGGAAAACAGTAATTCTTGGTGAGGGTGCACGAGTGAGATGCCACACAGGGCGTAACTCTGTCAGAGGGTGAGCAGCTGTGGGGCACGAGGCCCCTGAGCACTGTCCCTGCCCCAGCACGTGCTGCTCCTCAGGTGCAGCCCCGAGTGACTGTGCCAGCTCCATCGCAGTCCCACACCACCCTCCCAGCTTTCCTGGGTGCTTTGCCCTGGCCGAGGGTCCCAGCCTGGCACTGCTGTGTAAGCTGTGGGTCCTCAACCTCCACAGATCCCGGGAACACCGGGGGAATAGCTCTAAACCCCATTTAAATAGGGAGTGGGAGGGAGGGAGAGGGGAACATTTATTACCATCTAATCCTGCTCAGATTTTCTACACCATATGTCTGAGCAGCAGAACATGTGAAATGTGTACTAATTACTCTGCCTGTGTCATGTGTGTATATTTTATATGCAGTCCCTGACCTTTTTGTTAATAACTTCACATTATATTCATTGACCTGAAACAAATTGAATTCAGTGGCACTCACTCTAGAATTGAATTACATAGTCTTCTTAATTGGTCTCTTATTTAAATGTGGAAAAGTAACAGTTTACCACCTGTAATTATTTTTTTGCTTAAGAAATTCCTGCAGAGAGTGTGCATGTGCGTGTCCGTGTTGGGCTCGTGTCCGGGGGGAATTATCACAGAAACCCCAAGCCCATCTTGTACTGTGGGGTGGAAAAAAACCCAGAAGTTTTGTTCTTCTGAAGCAAAACCACTTGTAAAAGTGTGTGAAAGCCCCAGAACAATCTCTCCTCCTCGGTGGGAAGGGCAGTCCCGGGTGAGCATCTCCGTTCAGCCCCCACGAGCCGGCTGTTCCCCCCCTTTGCCAGGTCCCATCCCAGCTTCTCCATCCAGTCCCGAGCAGGGAGAGCTGAGGTGGGAGTGCAGGAGGTGCTCTGGGAGTGCCGACCCAGCCAGGGCCTCTCCCGCCGCGCAGGAGAGCGGAGAGCGCGGGGCTGGAACCTCCGCTTCGCTTCTATCCTTCCAAGGCCCAGTTAATTGCCGGAGCCGGAGGAGGAGACTTACTCTTTACTTACTATATTTAACTTAAAAATGCAAATGTTATTAGTGTCCCGATCAGTGATAAGAGTGCCTTTGTGCCAGGCTTTAACCTCCATTAGGGGGGATTAGGAGAACGTATCCACATTGGCATTTTCCAAGTGTCACTGTGACAGCACTTGCTGCACAAATGCCTGGCTGTCACACTGAGGTTTATCACCAGGTTTTTTCCTGCGAATGCAGACTAATAAGCCCAGAAATTACAATTGCCTCCCTGCCGAATCTGTGATAGGCGGAAATAATGATATCAGTGCCCTGCTAATCTCCTGCCTCCGCGCTTGGCACCAGCCTATTGAGTCACCTGTCATACGCCGCTTTGATGAGGCGAATTCAATCTCTCAGCTATAATGACAATGGAGCCATTTTAATGTTTGGAAATGATTATGTGAAGGTTTCTCTTTGCTCTGTCTTGGCAAGCAAACCAGGTCAGCGTTCCGGCTGTGTCTCCTGCCGCCGCTAACGACTTGGAAGGAGCCGGGCTGTATTAAGTGAATATGCCAAGTTATTAGAAAGGAGACACTGAAGGCAGAGGGAGGGGGGGCCGAGATTCTTTTTATTTCCTTTTCCACAGCAAAGCACGAGCCTGAGAAGATGCTTCATACACGTGAGCATCTCGCCCACGCCCACGGTGCCCGCCGGGGTGTGAGGGCTCTGCGTGCCGGCCACCGCAGCCACCTGCCCCCAGATCCACTCGGGAATCGCTGGGTCTGCACAACGGGCTGCAGGCAGCTCACTGAGCAAACCAAGAGCCCAAACCTGTTCCAAGGCAGGGCCAGTCCTTCCAGCCTGCTCGAGTGTTGGGAAGGGGCTGGTGGGGAGCTGCACGCCGGAGCCTGGCTGGGCGCTGAGGGAGAGGATCTCATGCACCTGATTCCTGCAGGGGTGTCGGTTTCAGTTCACTTTGCTGTAAACAAACTGATTCATTTGTTGAAACCAGGTGACACTCCAGCCTTTAAACTGCAGCTGAAACGCTTGGTTTGTTTATTTGTATGTAAAAGGGAAATAACTACATTTCCTCACACTGCCAGAGGCCCCAGATTCATGGAGGAAGGCACCTCCGGGATGAATGAGGGCTTAAGTCGTCTTGGAGAAGTGCAGGGTCTGTCAGTGCCCACAGCTGGAATTCCATAGGCTGTGTACGTTTTGGGGGCTCTCCGTGCTGCCAGGGCTGCTGGCTGGATGGCCTCCCAAGGTGCTGTGGGATGTGTGTGACGTGGCCATGGCCCAGTCCTGCAGACAGGCACGAGTCCCTGCTGGAAGTGATGCTCCTCGGGCAGTTCCCATCGCCACTGCCCCGTGGGAGCCTCTGGCACTGAGGTGTGGTACCCTCGGGGAGGGAGAGGGGAATTCCTCACCCTCCCTCTTGCCCTCCCTGCCGGGGCATGAGTATTTATTGACTTGACACTAATTTTCTGAAGTCTTGACCAACCCTTTGCTGAGGGAGGGACAAAGCAGCGGAATTTCAGATGTCAAGCTTTTATTAGTGCGAGTGTTGGAGGGCACCCCTGGATGGGTGTTCCGGGCTGCCGTCGTTCCGGCTCTCCAGCGGGTGGGAAGCAATTGTGGGGCTGGAGAGAGAGAATAGAGCAGAAGCCAATTGACCCAGCGGTGCAGGAAGTACCACTGAGCCCATTTCACCGAGGGCCCTCTGGAAGAAATCTTTTTTATTAGAGATGAGTGCTGGAATTATTTCAAGGAAGTGATTATCTATCTAATAATTGTACCCACATGAGTGAGTGCCACGGATGAAATTAAGGCAGCAGATTTGGAGATGGGCTGAGCAGGCGATGATGCCGACACGCAGGGCTGTCACCTGGCACCTGTGCTGAGGGATGCTCGTGGCAGGAGCTCGGCTCTGCGCGGTCACTCCGGTGGGATGGGTTGGGTGGCGGGACACACGCCTGGATGTCTGTGTTGGGTTTCGGGTACAGCCTCGCCGGGCCTGGCTCGGGGCTGGCATCGCCCCTCTCCTCCGGGCAGCCTCGTGCCTGCGTGGCAGGGGGCTGGGTGCCACCCCCCCACGCACCCCCACGTCTCCCCTAATTAAGGCAGCCAATCTAATTAGGGCGGCGTGGGGTGCAGCCGCCCCGTGGGGGCGCATCAAAGCCGGCGTGGGGCGCGAGCGCGGGCAGCGCAATTACCCAAGTTAAGAAAACATCCCTGTAATTAGCGAGGCAACTCTAAGCACAAGGAATGGAAATTAGTCACAGCGCAATAAATTAGTCGGTGCATATATTATGTGCCGGGAGCGCCCCGGGGGCCTCCTGTTTGCAAGGCTTTGGTTTGCAGCCCCATGCCTCTCAATAAAGCATTCATCCCTAGGTGATTATGTGCCAGCAAAAGGAGTTTTTAACTGAATTACAAATTTTCTTTTCTAATTCTTTTGTAGGCAGAATTGGGATCCCTCACTTTTTTCTCTCTTTTTCATTTTTATTTTTTTTTTTTGAAGGTCCGGGGAGCAAAGCCACTTCCCTCCCCCTTCAGCTAATAATTAATTTTCAGCTTTTCAGGGTGCTTCAAGACCCTGCATTGTTTGCTTTAATTAGGAGCGGTAGTTAAGGAACTATTTCAAAATCCCTCCCCAATTTTGAACTATTTTAGCTGTCGTTTCTTTCCTGGGGGAAGAAAAGGGGAGGGCAAAGCAGGAAATTGGACTGTAGCAGCACATAACATTTGCATCAAAATAATACAGCCGGCAACAGAAAATCACAATCACATCACTCAGAAGGAAGGAACAGAATACAAATTAAAGGAATAATGTAAATTTTTTGCCATTAAGCTTCAATGACCATTTGAAATGGTGCAAGGCACAAAGGTTTTGATGAGCATCATCCAGTTTGATTATTCATACTTGTGCTTCTGCTTGAATTAAAGTAGGAGTGCTAGAGCCTGTTAGAGCAAAATATTTGAATTGGTAGTGAACTCTCACCTTTACTTGCATCCATTTACTTTTCAAATGAATACCAGATAAGTTAGTGCATTTTATAATCGGCCTGTTTTCCAGTGAGTGCTGTCATTACATACCAATTTCTTTTAGAAGTGCTTCCTAAGAAACATTAAATACTTACAAATAAGGATCTGTCGATCACTGGCAGCAGCCCTCTCTGAGCAGTGCTGGGTGATGCAGGCAGGCTGTGTGTCCTCCCTTCCAGGGCTGTGTGTGTGACTTCTCCGACCTGGCGTGCGGCTGCCAACGGTGTCCGACCCCGCTCGCGAGCTCCAGGCTCCGCTTCCCGCTGGAATCCGCTTCCCACCGGGCACCCGGCCCCTTTGCCAACACCCTGCCTGGCCAGCGCCTGCCCTGGCCTTGCTGCTTTGCAGGAGTGATGTGATTTCCTCCCCTACTCCACTCGTGTCACCACCCTCTCTGACAAAACTGCCCAGGTGTTTGTGTGCCAGGAACTGAGGAGGTACAGCAGGATTTTGAAATGGAGGACGTTGATTAATGGCCTCAAAACTTGCAGTTGGTTTGGATATTAGGAAAAATTTCTTCCCCAGAAGGGCTGCCAGGCATTGGAACAGGGTGCCTGGGGTAGTGGTGGAGTCATCATTCCTGGAGGGATTTCACAGATGTGTAAATGTGGCACTTGGGGACTTGTGTTAGTGGTTGCCTTGGCAGTGCTGGGGGAACGGATGGACTCGATGGTCTTAGAGGGCTTTTCCAACCTAAATGATTCCATTAAAAAAGAAAAGCCAAAAGGCAGCCTCAAAGTCACCACACAGAATGCCAAAAGGGTTTGAGTTGGAAGGACCTAAAAGTCCACCTTGTTCCACCCCCTGCCACAGACAGGGACACCTTCTGCTAGATCAGGTTGCTCCAAACCCCGTCCAACCTGGCCTTTGACACTTCCAGGGATGGGGCAGCCACAGCTTCTCTGGGCAGCCTGATCTGCTAAATAGTAATTAGGTTATTCCTAATGAGCAATGAGCTGGTGATGCCACTCCTTCAACTCCATCCGCTTGGAGATGTCAGCAGAGCTCCTGCCCCTCCGAGGGTTGGCAAACACCCGCTGCTGGAGCAGCCGGAGCTGCGGGATCCCTCACCCTGCCCCACTCGGGAGCTCTATAAAATGCCTTTTATTAAAATGAGGGGGGGGAATCAATGCAACTACACATCAAAACCGAGCAAACCTCCGGTTTAGCAATTCCCAAGCAATCCCTCAGGAGCCAATGAAGGCCGGGTTATTTAAATGAGAAAGGCCGGGGATGAATGCCTGCCTTTGTCAGGGCGCTTCCCCAAGGTGATCTGGGTTAAACCCGTGCTCTCAGGGTTAATTATCAGCTGCTTTTCTTTTAAAAATGTTTTTTTCCTTATTGACACAGGAGAGTTGATTTATGTAATATCCATCATAATTCCCAGATTTCTGTAGATTACAAGGTTATCCCCATGCCCTGCTCTGCTGGTGGAGGAACATGGGCTCCACACCGGCCTCCCATCCTGCTCTGAGGGGAGAGCCGGGTCCGGCCACCACCACTCACCCTCCTGCTCCCTGGCCCTCCTTCATTAGGGATAATTAATACATGGTGCTCTGGGGTGCAGTTAGAACCAAATAAAACAAAAGAGCAGTATGGAAAAGCGCAGCCCTGCTCTTTCCTTCTGCTTTCTCCCCCTCTCTGCCTTTCCAGCCCCCCAGGGGTGGTTTCTGGGGACCACCAGCCCCAGCCCAGCAGGAGCCCAGACCTGCTGCCCCTCTCCCGTTCTCCCCAAAGGTGGAGGTCATGTTTGGGATCGCATTTGGGGTCACGGCCCTGCACATGAGCCTGGAGGTGCCACGGGGTCGCTCCTGTCCCCACCAGTAGTTTAATAAACCAGAAGGAGAGCCCAGATTGGAATCCAGCTCTCCAAGCAGGTCTTCCAAGCCTGAACACCCCGGTCCTGGAGACTGGGAGGGATGTCTACCCCCGCCCAGCCCTCAACAGAGGCAGAGCAAGGCTCTGACCCCTCTGATCCCAAGGTTTGAGATGCCCCAGTAGTGTCCAGGAGGTTTCCCGGTGCCTGGGCACAGGGAAAAGGAGTAGGGCAGTGCTGGCAGGCGAGGGCAGGCACACACAGCTCCTGGCACCCGCAGTGCCAGGGCCTTCGGGAAGGAGCATTTCCTTGGGCTTGGCTGCTCCACCCTTCTCATCCCTCCACACTTGTTTGTCTTCCTCCCAGCCTTGGGTTTTCGGTGCTTCCTCCCTGCCCAGTGCTTCAAAGCTCCGCTGTCTTTCCGGGCACTTCACCACGTCCCTGTTCTCCGCGGGCTCTCCAAAGGCGCTGGGCGGGCACTGGCCTGCGTGTGGGCAGCCCCGGGTTTATGGACACGCCGAGCGCTGCTGCCGCAAACCGCTGCTTTCAGGGATCATTCCACTCGACTGGCTGAGAAGAAAACTGCTCGGATAGAAGCTATGTCATAATAGTTGGAACTGGATAACGACGCCCCGCCGCCGGAGCTGATTTATTCTCCCGTGCCAGCGCGGGGAATTGGTCTCCACCAAAGCAGAAAATGGAGCCGGCTCTTCAGGAGGGTTTAAAATCAAGCGGCTCTGGAGTCACCACCTGATTATCTCAGTAACCTTTCTGCAGCCAAACCATTCCCTTTCGTTCTGGGCGATGCAAAGCAGATATCCCACAGGATCAAACCGGAGCTCTGTCCCCCCCACTGAAGTCTAACTTTGGTTGTCAGCTCCCCACAGCGGCACCGCTGGGGCTGGGAAGGTGCCGGTGCCTCGCAGAGCAGCCCAGGGGGAAAGTGGAGAAGTTTAAGAGCAGCAGCCCAAGCGATGATGAGAGGAATGGCAAATGTTCTGGATTTACTCAGAAATCAAGAACATCTGCCTAGGTTTGCTTTGGAAAGGGAGACATGAGGGGCTGCTTGAGAGTGGCATTCCCGCCGGGCAGGGTGTGCCGGTGACCTGCCGCTCAGCGCTGCAGGGACATGGGGCTGCCACGCTGGCACTCCAGCCTGGCCAGCACCTCTGGGGGCTGACACCCCTGGGAAGGGCTCTGGGCAGTCCAGGGAATTGGTTTAACTCTGCGTCTCCAGTTTGGTTTTCCAGAGGAGCAGATGAAGCCATCGCACAACCGGCCGGGCCACGGAGCCTGCAGCAGGTCCTGCTGGTGATTCCTGGCAGTGTCCTGGCTGGAGGCTGTTGGAAAAGTGGCATTTGGCCATGATCCAGCTCCAACTCACCCGGATGCTGAAGCAGTCCTGAAGCAAGTTCTCTGCTGCTCCCTTTTCCCAGCACACTCTGCGCAGCTGGAGGTGGCTCGTGTGATAAATGGACAAGGTTCAAAAATACAACTCCTCTGAACTTTTTAACCTTACACGAAAGGGAGGAATTCTAAGAGCAGTGGATAAAATTCAATTAACTGAGATGACAGAAAATAATCTACTAAGCGCGTACATCAGGCAATTGGAAGCTTTCATACCTTTCAAAAAGGAAATAACCTATTTCTTTCCTTGTTATCTAATGACACAGGAGTTTATTTCTCTGGAAGCAGTTACAAATCTACCTAATGGGGCCTAAATGCTGTTGCCAGGCAATTAGGGGTTTATTGTGTGGCTAAATCTTTCATTTCCATGGCGGTGATTGTGGTGACAGGGGAGCTGCCCCTCGGCCCTGCGTGTGCCTGTACCTGCTTCTTTGGGCAACCTGTGCCAGGGCCTCACCCCCCTCACAGGCAAGGATTTCTTCCATATACCTAACCCGAATTTCCCCTCTGTCAGTTTGAAGCCATTCCCCCTCGTCCTGTCACTACAGTTCCTGATGAAGGGTCCCTCTCCAGCTTCCTTCAGATCCTGGAAGGCTGCTGAAGTCTCCTCTGAAGGCTGAACAGCCTCAACTGTCTCAGCCTGGAGGAACTGAGGAACTTTCTCCTGTGGGAATGTGTGGTTTGAGTCCCCTCATTGTGCCAGCCTGCTGATAAAGGCGTGTTGGGGTTTGCACTGTGCTGGTAATTTTCCTTTTGGTGTGTTTGCTGCCATGACTTATTTGGTGTCTGATCCATGAGTTATCCCATTTCTCTGAGCTGATTTTAAATGTTCCTGCGCAGTCTTTCTACAGCCTGGGCAGCTTTTGGTTATGAATGAGCGCAGAGACACACGCAGGGGTATTATTTATATAAAATATATAAGCAGGAGGAATCTTCATAAATCACAGACTGCTATTATCCTGGGGTTCATGACAGCCATATCTTTTTTTTTCCCCAGAAACCCAGAATACATTAAACACCCTGAGCCTTGGAAAGGGACCTTTCAAACCTGTACAATTGCTCTATTTATCCCATTCCTAGAGCAGGCAGCATTTAATATCTGAAGTCTGTTCTATACAAATCAATCTTAGAAGTAAGATTTAAGCCAGAATTTATTGAGGGAAGCTCCTGTATCTGCCTGGAGGGGTATTGTGGTTTATGACCCAAGGAATAGGGTGGTTAATCCTGGAGGGAGAGCCTTTGGAAAGCTGTTTTACATCGGGCTCTGCTGGCGATCTCGGGCCTGTTTTGGGTAATATTGGCATGTGTGTGGGCAAGGCTGTGCCTGGAGCAGGATGCTGCAGGGGGATGAGAGCTGGGATGCTGTGGAAGGGCCTGGATGCTGCAGGAGCATCACTGCCCTGCAGTAGCACCTCACTAGATCATTCCAGAAGGCCCCTGCTCGGGCTGCACTAATCAATAGCTGTGCCCAACAGTTTACTACAGCGTTTAATTAAACAAATTTACCTTTTGAGGGAAAATCCATCGCAAGCAATTTGGGTCCTGGTGTATCACAGCCTTTTTTGAGGTTACTAGTGCTTTTAACCACTGTCTAAAGTGCAGGCGGTGTTAATTAGCATATTTAGGATTAAGTAGATTTAGCATGCAGTAATCATTCCCTAATTCAGTAAGAACTATCTCTGGTGAATAGTGGACATTAATGACAGTTGCAAGAGCTTAGATATTACATAATCACTAATTACATTCTGCACAATTAGCGGAGACTCCTCAGTGTGAATGGCTAATGGCTGATTTGTGTCAGCAGCCTGTTCTGGCTGTACAGAAATATAAACAGTCTGCATAATGTTCCGAGGGAATTAGCATAGGGAAGGGGGTATTCCATGGAGCTGGGAGGCCAGGAGGAGGGCTGATGGATGGGGTGAGCCCAAGGACAGGGCAGGTGTCTGGACACACCCCTGCCCTTCCTCACCAAGGACCTGGCAGTGCTGCCTTGTGCTTTGGGGCTCTCTCGGCTCTCACCGGGTGGGTGGAGGGTAAATCTGGCACCGAGGGGCCTCTGAGGGAGTCTGGGGTGTTTATTGACTGCTGAGCCAAGGGGTGTGGGACCCTAATCTCCTTGGAGACCTCGGGCTCTGTGCTTGGGGGAGCAGCCGGGAACAACACACAGCCTGCCCGGGCAGGAATAGGGACCGACAGACCTGGAAGTGCTGGCTGGTTTGTCTGGGGTTTTTTTTCCACTATTATTTGAAAATACATTCAGCACACAGCCACATTCAGCATTTCCTCGCCTTTAACCATTTTCTAAAAGGATGAAAAAGTAAAAAAGACTGAATTTTGTTTTTCCCCATCGTGTGTGCCAAAGCTGCCCCTTGTGGAGAGGGCCTTCCTTGGGCAAACCCTACAGAGGTTTGGGCAACAGAGGTTTGGGCAGGCAGGAGAATCAGTCCTTGCTCCACTGATTTTTAGTGATGTTTGGATCAGGACCACGGTTCCTTATAATTCACGCTCCCACGTTTGTTGTGTGATTAAAATGAGGAATAGTGGTATTAAGCGGAGGGAATTGTTTTGGACAAATCCCAGGCTGGAGACCAGCACTGGGCCCCTATACCTTGAGGTATTGGGTATTTTAAATTAAGATTGCATGTGGTTTTAAAAGGCATTGTCAGAGCAAAAGCAATTTAACAAAAGGCAATGTATCTGACGGCGACTCTCCTGTCTGCCAAGTGCTCTTCTCCGCGAGCGCATTGTGGGGACGCAGATTACATCTCCTGAATATTTTTGTCTGTTGCTCGGTTCATTTTCATAATAATAACTCGCATCCGTCTCCATCCTTTCATGTTGAAGGGTTGCAAACTATTACACAAACAGACCCGCTCCTGATGCAGCCACCTCGAGGGGACAGCCGGCGGCTGCGGCTGCGGGGAGCGGCTGCCCCGGGGGGATGCTGAGCCCAGTGGCCTCTGGGCGGGGGGCCCAGGGGGTTCTGGGGACCCCCATCTGCAGCACCCCCCACCCTGTACCAGCAGCACGTACCTGCCAGCGTGTGGCTATTGGGGAAGCCGAGAGCGGGCGATCCCCGTCCTGCCTGCACATGGGGGGACCCACAGCAGGGCACAGGTTGCCCAGAGGAGCTGTGGCTGCCCCATCCCTGGAACTGTCCAAGGCCAGGTTGGACAGGGCTTGGAGCAACCTGGGATAGTGGGCGTTCCTCTCCATGGCAGGGGGTTGGACCAAGGTGATCTTGAAACTCCCTTCCAACGCAAACCCTGCTGGGATTCTGGGATTCTGTGTCCCGACAGCAACATCTCGAAGTCCTGGGAACCCCTGTGAGGCTGCTGGGCTGCCTCTGCCCCAGCACACGAGTGGCTCTGCTCAGTTCCACACCACCAGGCAGGAAGGACTTTGAAAGGGTTTATAACATTTGTAATGTTGTTTCCCACCAGCTGGGATGGCAGAGCATTCCCAGTCAGGCCTGAAAATATTGGCCTTTGAGTGCCCTGTGTAGAACTCTGTATTTTTACCTCAGTGGGGCCGGTAGCCGGGCTGATGTGAGTTAGGGCCGCCCTGGAAGCAGTGCTGGGGCTGAGGGCAGCAGGATTCCTGCCCCATGTGCCAGGGAAGAGCAGTTCAATGGGGCAGCTGCAGTATGCAGAGCGTCATGTTTAGCTATGGATTCCTCAAACCCCAGTTTTCAGTGTCAGTGATGGTGTTTCCTGGTGTTCTGACCCAGCCCAGCACAGTGTGTGCTGTGCCCTCCCTGCCACTGGCCATCAGAGCCTCCTCCAGGACTGACGCTGGGGGGCTGCACATGAGCCGCAGGCCCTGGCGTGGGGCAGCATTTCCCTAAGTGCTGTTTGTGGAGGCAGGTGCTATTCCTTACATTATCGCCAGGACATTTAAATCTCCCTGATTGGCATTGTTGTCTCAAAGACGGTGTTTTTCCTGCTGAGAAACTGCATTAGATCGGCAAACGGAGCTCATTTCCATTCACTCAGCAGTCTCTCTAGAAATGACATGCAGTGCTTGAAACTGTTTATTTCCAAATTCAGGCCTCCTCCGCATCAGTCATCAGCTTCAATTACCAGTTTTCCGGAGCCGAGCCATCAGGCAGTCTGACACGAGGGTCCAACCTAATTCCCACCTTCTCCAAAGTCAAGAGCATAATGTGCAGATGAAAAGGTGGAAAATAGCCTGGACTTCATTAGCATGCAGAGCCCGGCTGTTCATTTGCTTGCTGCGAATGGAAGTTCTGACACTCGGCGCCTTCTGCAATATGAGAAAAGTCCTCTTCAGAGTATATGATGTCCTCACCAGCCAGCAAAGGTCATCAAAAAGGCAGGCGCTGACCTTGCTCCCTGCTCTTCATGACTAGTTTATTGATTCCAGGAACACCTCATTACATGCCGGATCAACATATTATTGCCATGTTCAGCGGCTGAATTGTTTACAAGTGTCTTTATAACCAGCAGAAAGCCTTCCGGATGATGCATGACTACACTCATTTGGATGTGACCTGCCAATTAGATGTTATCCGATACGGTGCCGTGTGTCTTGATCCCTGACCGGGCCCGCTGCCCTGCATCGGCACGGGCCCATTTACTACTTCTTTCTAACGGCTCTTTGGGAAAGTGTCCATTAGCCTGTCAGTCTGTAAATATTTTATTTTTGTACCTCGGCGCCGCCGGCGCTCCCGCTCCGTCATTTGCTATGCATGAGGTTCATAATCAGCCGGGGACGGGGGGTGTTTTATGGCGGCGGCTGATAACCCACCCCATTTGCAGTCAGCGTGCGCGGCCAGCGCTCCCGAGCCGCGTGCCGGCCCGGCACACACACCCCGCATATTTTATCCAGGTGCCCGCACCGCCAGGCTGCTGATTTATCAGCAGGGGGAAGGCAGGAGTGAACCCCCCCCTCCCCAGCCTGCCTTCCCCTGCCTCTAAAGGCCAAATAACTTACCACCCAGCACTTCCCCCTTCCCCGTCCTCTGGGTGGTTTCGTTCCCCCCTGTTAATGCATGGCCCGGTTCCTCATCCCGGCCCGCGGCCGGGCAGCTCGGGGCATTTACACGTGTGGGGACACGAGAATTTCACAAATAAATCACACGGCACGACTGCTATTTTAATCTCTCATTACAGACACTTCTGGGGCTCCATAAACCAGAGAGAGGCACGGCAACTCGACGGGCGAGTCTGTAAAGAGGCATCTCGGTGCCAAAAAGTGGTACTGGGAAAGTGCCTTCGAGGCACCCGTTGGCACAGGCGGGATTTGCCTCTTCCTGCCTCAGGGTACATCACCCTGAGATGACAAAGGGAACCCCGGGTGTGGCTGAGGTGGCAGTGCCAGGATTTCCGTGGGGTTCGAGGCCCAGCGAATGCAGGCGCACGTAGAGCTGTGCCCAGAGCTCTGCAAACATTAATTAAACTACCCAACACTGCTTGGCAAGTGTCAGTGCTGAAATCCTCGTGCTGGGGTTCAATCCAGGGACCAAAGGGGCTTAAGGGCTTCCAGGGTGAGCCATCAGCACCGATGATCTCCAGTGTCCTGCACTGCAAAGCCAGCGTTGCATCTCCCTGATCTCCAAACTTGCCGTGCCAGGCCAGGCTCCGTGAGCCCTGAGCCACAGGAACGTGTGAAGAGCACCCGTGCTGGGTGCTTTCTGGTTCCCTCCTTACAACATGGAGCATTCAGGCACCAGGGCTGGAAAAGGGGGATTTGCATTCCTTAAAGCAGCACATTTACCTTCCAAAATAAAACCTGGGTTTGTGTGTAATTAGAGCTGGGGCAAAACACGGTCTCAGTCTGAACAGCCACAGGCTCCAGAGACAGCACAGTGCATTGATCTCAGTTTTGGAAAGGAGGAAAAAAAGCCTCCATTTCCTGGCAAATCCATGGGTCTGGGCAGCCCTGGAGCTGCTGATGTTGAATATTCAGGGGGCTGATTCACCATGGTGACTGTGGGCCTTACCCTGGCACCAGCGCTGCAGCCAGGTAACAGTGTGCCCCAGCACAGGCTGGCACAGCAGCAGTTGAGTCTGTGAGATCTCCCCCTGGGGGCTGGGATCTCCCTCCCCCAGCAGAGGTACCAGGTCTTGGCCTGTCCCACAGCACTGTGCTGAGCCCGGCATTATTTATGCTGTGATAAGGCTGCAGTGGTTTATCAAGCCCCAGACATCTGTCCAAATTTGGCACCTGATCCCTTCACTTCTGTTTACGGCCCTATTTCTGGATTCCTGCTCATGGTGTAAATTCTCTCTTTAAATGGGAGAGAAAAATCAGCTCTTTATGACAGCAAACATGAAAGTTGCGTGATTATGGAGAGGAGCATTAACCTTTCCTTTAGCCTGGAGAACTTCATAATCTTTTTAAAATCAACTTTCTATTAATTTTAGAGTGATGCTTAATGCCTGAAGGGAGTGAGGAGCCATGGCATCTCCAGGGGAACTCTTGGCAACTGTAATTTAAGGTCAGGCCTGGGGTGCTGTGGGAGCCACGATCCTGCCCTGCTGTCCTGCCCCACTGCCCAGGGCAAGTGGCACCAGGAGGGGCCACAGCCCCCCCATTTTGGTGGCCTCACCAGGAGGCTCCTTAGCAGAAAAATTAGGTGGTCACTGCATTTATTCATGGCACCCAGTGTGCAAATTTAATTTTCCTTCTCGTTGCACTCCAACAGAGTAATTGGGCAGGGCAGGGCAGGAACAAAGGACAAGGTCAGTCACTTGTCTGGCAAATGGAATTACACGTCGCTCCGAGGAGAGGTTTGGAAACCACATTCCCTGGCTGTGTCCCACCAATGTAAAAGTCAGAAGAGATGGGTAAGGCAGGAGAGGTGCTGGGCAGCCCCCTGTGTTCGTAAGGGTTTGGGTTGTTTGGAGCTTAGTGATGGTGCCGACGGGGTTGAGTGTATCTGGATGAGAACTGGGGCAGGTGGCCTGGTGGGAGGCTGCTCTGGACCCTCAGCCAGGGTGGAGAGACAGCCAAATACTCTGTAAGCAGCTGAGAGAAGTCTCACAGTCACCAGCTCTTGTTATGGGGGACTTCAACTTACCAAGTGTCAGATGGAAATAGGGAACAGCAGAGAGGAGACAGTCCATGAGGTTCCTGGAGTGTGTGAAAGAGAAATTTCTGACTCGGGGGGCTGAGGAGAGACCTTATGGCTCTCTGCAGCTACCTGAGAGGAGGGTGTAGCCAGGTGGGGCCGGTCCCTTCTCCCAGGTAACACATGACAGGACAAGAGAAAATGGACTCAAATTGTGCCAGGGGAAGTTTAGTTTGGATATTTGGGAAAATTTCTTCACAGAAAGGGCTGTCCAGCCCTGGCACAGCTGCCCAGGGCAGTGGTGGATCCCCATCCCTGGAGGGATTTAACAGCTCTGTGGATGTGGTACCTGGGGACATGGGTTAGTGGTAACCTTGGCAGTGCTGGGGGGAACTGTTGGACTCGATGATCTTAGAGGGATTTTCCAACCTTGACAATTCCATGATTCCGTGTTTGCAGTGCGCTGGCTCCGATTAGTCCTGGGGCAGGAGGAGAGCCAGGGCTTCCAGGAGAACCCGTCCCCTTTCCAGGCGGTCGTGTAGGGAATGAGGCAGCTGGGGGGCTGTAAATCCTGCCCCCAGCAGGGGTGATTCCTCCCTGCTCGCAGGGCACTGGCACTGGCCACAAACCCCCCCGGGATCCCTGGGATCCCCGAGATCCCCGGAGCGGGGGCACAGCCTGGCCCCACAGCACACACCGACCTCTCCCAAGGGGGGCTGCGGCCCCTCCTACCCGGGGGGGCTTTATTAATTACTGGTAATTAGTTATTTTACATATTGCCACTGCTGGGGGTTTGTTGCAGGGAGCTGCTGATATTTCAGGGATAAGGAGGGTGAGTGTGTGCCGTGCAGCTGAATCCAGGACAGGCTCCAAAGCCCCGGCCGCCGGCACAGCCCTCGCGAGTGTTTCCAAACTGAATAGTCATTGGGTTGGCAGATAATTCAGAAACTATTTGTATGAGCTGTTTATCAAATTATTAACTGCACAGATGTTGTTTGGTTGAAGAGCAGCTGAACCTTCTCTCTGCCAGCCGTGGAGACAAAGGTCTGCAGGAATAATTGGAGATGTGCATGGAATATTAAATTAATTTACTGCTCTTAATTCTTATGCAAATCCTGACCTCTGATAGAGCCTATCAATTACCCTGCACACAGGGAAAAGAAAGGAGAACAGTTTCTTTCTTTTCTTTTCCCCCCTCTCCTTTTTTTCCCGTTGTTCTCCAGTTTGGGGTTTTGTTTCTTTTTTTCTTTCTCCCTTTTGAAAGGGAACTTGGGAAAGGAAATATTTGGGGCAGGAAAAAAAGCCATTTATTTGTGGGAGAAGCAAAGGGCTGGGATTATTTAATTGAATCTCCTGGTTGCAGCGATGTCCCCCGGGGAGTCCGGGTGCAGTCTTTAAGACTGGGGTGGCTCAGGGAAGGCCTGGGAATGGAGGCCAGAGCTGGGCTGGAATAGCTCCACACACTTCCCTAGGAGGGGCTGGAGGGGCCCAGCTCTGCCAGCACCGTGTTGGGCTGCAGTGGGACAGGACTGGAGGCCCAGGTTGATCCCGAGTGGGTTTTGGTGGGATTGGGGGCAGGAAGGGTCCAGCTGGGGGTTCGGGTGGGTTATTGGGAAGGGCTTCCTGCTGCTGGGAGCTGGGCTGGTTCTGCCGGTAATTACCAGGGAAGAAGAAAGGGAATTTGTTGTCACATCTATTGTGAGGTGCCAGGTAAAATGAAGCAGGATTTAATTGGTCCTCATTAAACAGAGCTGGTTTTCTCATACGGAGAAAGGCCTCGTGCGGGCAGCGTTTAATTGGGGTTGTGTGCGCGCTGCTCAGCCAGCGCTTAAAGGAGCACTCCGGGCCCTGTTCTTTCATCGGGGTTTCTAATAAGGGTAAATAAATAGGATGAATAATGCCATGGGTCTCTCCCTCGACCCCTGCAGCACAGCGCTGTTCCCCCCGAGCCGCTCCCCGATATCCGTGGATCCAACACAAGTGGGATCCCTCGGCAAGCAGCACCCGGCACAGCCCCGTGGGCTCCCTTAGCATGGGAAAAGGGGAGCAAAACCCCCAGTTCCACCACCACGGAGCAGTCTGGCGGGGCTGGGATGGGGAATTCCTTGGTTAGTGACTGTCAGAGAATGGGGATGGGGCCCGGGGGGAGGGCAGGAGGGGAAAGAAGGGAAGGAAAAGAAAGGAGGGAAAAGAAAACGATTTTTTTTCCTTTTTCTTTTTCTTTTTTTTTTCTTTCCCCGACCTGTAAATCCCGGGAAGCGCTGGGAGACTGCACTCCCCCTCCCACGCAGCCCACTCGGGTAATTTCATTTATCCCACAAATCTAATTAGCAATCCGTGGTTGACATTAATACGGATCTAATGAGGCCGGCGATGACCAGATTTGCGGGTGAGCGCTGACAGAGCCTTAAAGGCACATCGCGCCCTGGCATCGGCGGGACCCGGGCGGGGGAAGAGCTGCTTTAGAGGGGGGAAAAAATGAGGACGGGAAAAAAAAAAAAAAAAAGGAAAGAAAGGAAAAAAAAAAAAAAGGAAAGGCCGAGGGAGGGGGAGAAAAACATGAAGAAAACCCCCGCGGGTCAGGCTTGGCTTATTAAGGGAGCTGGAGCTTTGCTGGGCGCAGCTTATCCGACAGCATCGGGCCTCCGTCCTGGCTTATCCCGAAATACTGTTCTTCAAAGGAGAAAAAGGAGGGGGGGAAATAAAGGGGGGAAAAAAAAGGAAAGAAAGAAGAAGCCAGAGCCCACGGAGTCGCTGTGCAATTTATTCCGAGGGGTGGCTGTTGAGAAGGCGGCAATTTGCGGCGGCCGGGGGTTATTTAGTGCGATATGAAATCAAATGATCCTATTGCTCAAATAACAGTGTCTGGGAGGAGAAGCGAGCCCGCTCCAAAGGTAATTGTCTCCAGATGATATTCCCATTATCCCCCAATCCCGACCTAAACGCTGCCAGCGCCGGGCTGGAATCGATACGGGGGGGGGACCGGGGGGGTCCCGGGGCCGGGGGGAAGCATCCCCGGCACTGACTCCCCTCGGGAAGGGCGGCAGGGCTTTGGGAAGCTCCTAATTCCCCGTGGCTGCCGTCTGTCCGTGCCTCGGCGGGAGCGGCCAACGCCGGCGGGGGAGCCGAGCCCGGAGCCAGGTAAGGGGACCCTGAGGGAGCGGGGAGACGAACGCGGCCCCCTCGCTGCCCCCCGGGCACCGCTCACGGGCGGACCGTGCTGCCTCGCTGCCCCCGGCCCGGCCCGGCGGGTCCGTGTCCCCCGGTGGGACCCCCGCACTCCCGGCTCCAGCCCCGCCGCGCTCGGGCACTGCCGCGGGCACTGCTGGGGGTCCGCCCCGTGGCCCGGGAAGAGCCGCTGGAAGAGCAGCCGGATCCGCCCGGAGCGGGGGTTCGGCACCCCCCCCACGCTGCTGCGGCTTCACTGTAAACCCTCGGCTGGGGACGGAGCGGCGGCCCCGCCGGCCGCGGCGCTGCCCGGCGATAACATCGCCGGAATTCAGCGTCTGGAGGGAGGAGACGGGGGAGAATCCAGGGGGACGGAAGGCGGTGAGCGGGAGGGGGCGAGGCCAGCGGCACGTACCTGGGGTCGCCCCCGGGGCGGGGGGTCCGGGCTCGGTGCGTGGCCGCTGCGGCAGCGGGGACCGAGCGCTCCGGGCGCTCCCCAAATTCCATCGGTGCATCCCCCGCGTCTCCCGTGGCGGGACGGGCTCCCCCGGGCATCCCCCTCCGGCCGCCCGGAGCTGGGGCTTTTTGCCTTTCTTTGCCAGCCCTTCGCTCGGGCGGGCAGCGCGTCCCCCGCTCTTCGGGCACAGAGGATAAATGTGCTCCTGCAAAAGAAATAATGCGAGTATTGACGGAGCGAGACTCGGGGCTGGTGTGTCGGGAGAGTCCCGGCTGGTGCAGCCTCTGTGTTCTCCGGGGGCTGGAGCTTGCCCTGGCCAGGTAACAGCGGGAGTTATTGTGCTGAACGAAGGGGGGACTCCGGGGGGCGGCAGGAGGAGAATGCTCGAGGTCAGATGCCCCCCCGCAGGGTCAGATCCTGATAGGAACAGGGCACAGAGCACCCTGCAGGCCACTGGGAGAGGCTGGTATGGTGTGTGTGTGTCTGAAAATGGGCAAAACATTTGGGACCCGAACCCCATCAGTGAGCCCCAACCTCTGCCCGCCTGTGTGTCCACCCCATACGAGTCTTGCCTCGCAGGTACATCAGAAATGCATTTTTGAGCACTGTCAAAATGCACTGTTGGAGGGTTTTTCCGTCTGTACTCAAGCCTTTTTGCCAGGCTTGTACTGAAGAGAGCAAAGGGCCCCAGGGGTGCCAAGCTCTGAGCAGACACTGCTTAATTAATGGAATAGTCTTGTGCCTTTCTCCTGCTTTTTTCGAACAAATGAACGGTTTTTATGTGTGGATCCTTTCATTCACCACCAGAACAATCCTCTGCACAGGAGGAAAATGCTTAAATAAGTCACAGCAAAGATGGGAAGCGAAAAACACCACGTCCACTGGCAACTGGATTTCCCAGAACTCGAGGATTTGGGGAGGCAGCGTGTGGGCATTGCCCCGGGGGAGCCCTGGGCTGGCTCCGCAGGCAGTGCTTGCTCAGAGAGCAGCCAGTTCCCCCAGCCCTTCAGTGCCAGGGAGGAGCTTGGGGTCCCCACGGCCGAGCTCGGGGCACCGCGTTCATCCTCCCCCTTCGGCCCTTCGGCTGAGCTGCTCCCTTCCGTTTCCCAGAGTCGCTGTGGACCTGCAGGGGTTTGTGCTGAAATACAGATATCTTGAAGAGGCTTTGAGGATTTTGGTTTGAGGTAGCGAGGGGTTCTCCAGGGACTCTGTGTTTGCCAGTGTGTCCCGAGCCGCCGGATCCTGTTTCCTGGCCCCACGCAGCACCAACCGCACGGCTTGCCCAAGTGCTTCCCTTTGTTTCAAACCCTTGGAGCCTGGAGCACTTGTTGAACCTGACAAGTGCATCGAAGTGGCTGACAATTAGGAAATAAACAAATATCATTTGAGGCATTTTGGAGCAGAATCCAGTGTTACATAGACGGGCTCATTGCTGTCGTTATCATATTGAATATTAGCCATAGTTGTGATGTTTGTGCTGCTCAGCAGCGTTCCCGGCACAGCAAACACCACATTATCTCGCTGTGCAAAGGCTTCATTAATCAAGCCAGACAATAGGCCAGACACATCCCTTTGAGCCCAGCGTTGGGATCCTCCAGGCTTTTCACCTTGTCCGAATGCCTCGTCCCTGCCAACGCAGGCAGCAGCTCTTCAGAACCACTCGCTCAAAACTGCAGGGCTGAAAGGGAAACGTTACCTAGTTCAGCTAAAAGAATTCCCCAGTTATTTTATATTTTCCCTTTAATTTTTCATGACTTGTAGAAGCAAAACTTTTTCAGTCTTTCAGTCAGTGCGGGAGATGAATCCGCTCATTTGTTAAAATGCTAATGAAAGAGCCTGATAGATCTGTGTCCTTTAAAGCAGCAGCAGCAGCAGCAGCAGCAGCAGCAGCAGCAGCAGCAGCAGCAGCGTTCAGACCGAGCAAGATGGAGTGGCCTGGCCAGGCCGTGGCCTCGCTGGCAGGAGCTGGGGAGCGGCCGGTGGCGGGAATAGCGTGGCCGTGAAGGTGCCATCCTTCAAAAAGAGGATCCTGGCAAAAACGTGGCTTAATGCAGGGCACTGCGTGGCCAAGGCGAGGTAGGGTGTTGTGTGCCAGGAACGAGTGTGGGTGCAGAGTGTCCCCTTTCCCTCACTGCAGCACCACGAAGGCGCAGCCGCGTCCCTCGGGCACGGAGCTGGCAGCGGCACACTCGGGCACGGTTTGAGCCTCCAGAGGGATATTCTCCATCCCAGATCTGTAAGGAAGGGGTTAACTCGTGGTGCCTGTGGCAGGCTCTGCCTTGTGCCAGGCTGTGGCACCTCAAGCTGCAGCTGAGAGGGACCCTGTCCCTCCTGCCATGGGACCCCAACGGGCACTCGTGGCATTGAGCGTGGCCCTGGATTAGAGAGCCATTTCTCCTGCCCTCTGCTTGGTTACTGCAGGCCTGAAAGAGACATTCTGTAATGAGCCAAAATAGTCTTTCTTGCACAGAAATACAGCAAAACTGATTCAGCTTGAGGAACAGAAGTTGGAGGAGCGGTGGCACACAGTGCTCTGGGGTGTGAGGCACAGATGCTTTCAGATAAGATGGCAATTGAGACCTTTGTCTGTGACGGGTTTGGTTCAAATTCAGCCTCTGGGCTCACACCTCAGTTCAGTTTAGTTCTCAACTTAGTTCTCGTTTCTCCAGGAACGGGGAAGTGCAACATAGTCAATCTCCTCTTTCCTCTTCAGACAGCAGCAGACACTTAAACTAGGACAGGGTAAGTCCTCACATCTGCTTGGACACAGGAGTGACTGAATTACTGAGGAAGCAGAGAGACCTGAAATCTCCTTGACATCCTCTCTGGATGCTTGGCCTTGGAACAGCCTCAGTCGGGCAATACCTGCTCCCTTCTGCTCGTGGAGCCTCCTGTGCCACGCGGGAGACTGGAAAAGCACTTGGAAATGGCTGAAGAGGAGGGATGCTTCCTGGCAAATGGTCTCTAAACCAGGTCCTTTCCTGTGCTGTGGCTTTCCTGGGGCTCACGAACAACACGGAGCCGTAAACAATGATATGTGCTCATATCTCAATCCTCCAGGATTAATTCAAAATCCATGCACAATGACGTGCCTGAAGGCTTTTCAATTATGTCACTAGGCTTTGGCTAGGGCCCTGACATTTTTAATAAACATTATATAGCTTTAAGTGCTGCAGTCTCCAGGTTTTTGTTTAATCAGCCGTTGGGTTCTGCATTCCAGGTTCCTGCTGGAGGAACTCGTGTCGCCCGCCCCGTCACAGCAGATCCCACCCGCTGCAGCGGACACTGCGTGTGCTCTTGGTGCATCAGAAAGGAGGAATAACAGCTTTCAAGGGACTGTAACATTTAATAAAAACATCTTATTACATTTAAACGTATTAAAATGTAAACATTACATTCAACACGTTAATTACTGTTTCCAGGCATGGCCACTGAGAGCTGGATCCTCTCAACTGCTCTGCTGAGATTGGTCTCTGCTGTTACTGCTCTCTGATTACTGGTGTGTTATTAGTGCTCTGCATTTGGGACTTGAGGCATTAACAAAAAGGATTTCTAAGGGCATTATGTAAATTTTGTGTATGTTTTGACAAAGCTACCAGGGCCTGTGCTATGGGTCTAATTGAGAAAAAGAAAAGCAGATGTATTCAGCTGTGCCGTGACTTTTCTGGGTCCAAGGGGCTTCCCCTCCCTTCCCTGGCTCTCGAGCAGAGGCTGGGGCAGACTGTGCAGATGCACTGCTCAGGAAAATCAGCAAATCCCACGCCGGGGACCCCTGGTAGATGAGAGGCCGAGGGAGAGACAGGGGGATGATGTGGCACCTGGGGAGGAAAAGCCTGGAGGAGATAAGCAGGGCAGGAAAAGCTCTGGCAGGGACCTTTCCTTCTCTCTCTCCCATCCCTTTTTTCCCCCTGCAGGTGAGCACCCTGTGGTGCTCAGCTCCATGAGGTGAATCCCGCACCTTTCGGGATACGGCTACACCCCGGAGGAGAGCAGGATGCTGAAGGACACGTGGCTGCCTCCCTAAATTAAACAGAGTGTGAAGCTGTTAAGATTAGTGCACATCAATCCCTGCGCTTGAATCAAGAGATGCTTTGGTTTGGCAGCTACTGGGGACAAAAACCACCATTTCATTCAAAGTGTATTTAATGCGACAGAAGGAGGCAGATTCCTTTGACAGTTTTACAGCTCTTATCAGATTACATCAAAATTAAATTAAAACAATCTAAAAGAAGTGTGAAGTACTGCAGGGAGAACACAAACAAAACACTCCTCTTTGTAGGCTTTCAGGGACAGGGACCACGTTCCTTATCGGGGAAGGGAGGAATAAGATTATTCTTGAGTCAATTATGAGCCTGTCTGTGGGATCAGCGGCCACAGTGAGCACTGAGACATGAACAGAGTGGGAAATACAGCCAGGGAACCAGGCTAAGGCTCCTTATTTCCTTAATTTTTGTTAAATAAACAGCAGGGGTTGAGTTGTTCTTTCCTGACAACACCCTCCAGCCTCTCACAGCGAAAAAACCTCCCAGGTTTGGGACAGCCCAGGAGACAAACAACCCCAGTGGGTCAGGGATCAGCCCTTTTCCACCAAAACCTGGAATCACCGTTTGGGGATAAGGTTTTCAGTGTGTTGATGCAACCTGTGTTCAGCATTTTAGACGGCGCTGGAAGCGCTTGGAGGTTTTGTACTACTTTAGGTATTATTTTAGCAAGCACAAATATTTTCAAAAGCAGTTGAGTCTCCCAGAACCAAACCTGGTGTGTGGCTGGGACAGGCTGAAGGAAGTCAGAGTCTTTCCTGGCTTTGAAAAATAACAGAACTGTGGTGTGGGGCAGTGTTTTCTTGTGCAGCCTCTGACAGTTTCAGCCCCGACACACAGCGACACGTTAAAACCCGTGTCAGTCCCACAGAGCACATTTCATGGCTGATACTCTGAAATAATAAATAAAAATGAAATAATAAAAATAAAAAAAATAAACAGTAAGTTTTTTGTGTCTCCCCTTTGTGTCAAAGGGGAGAGTGTTTGTTTTGATGTAGATAATCAGCAATGAGAAGCCTTCTGGAGGGGGAAAAAGCAATTTTAACTATGAGGCAACCATGAAAACCTTTTTATTCATATTTTATCTACCCCTGGGACTAAGGAAGAACCTTGTGCTGGACCAAGGCTCCAGGGAATTCGTAGCCCTACAAGTGGCTCTCTGAGGGCAGAGATGTCGTGTCCACGGCTGAGATGCCAGAGCTCCATGTATTTGTAAAGGAAAGGACAAGCTGTGGGGGGCTGTGGTTGTAAGGTCGGGATCTGGGGGGAAAATGCCCAGCTTTGGAAATTCAGGCAAGCTCAGGGCCAGATTTCACCTGTGGGCTCTTGTGAAGGTGTGAGATCTCCCCAAAACACATCTTGGCTTTCAGTAAACAAAGGACTGAGTGAACAGTGTGTCCTTTACGATGGGAATTCAATACCTAAAAAAGGCTCCCAGATCTGCAAATCCATTGCCTGGTGATCCCTGGAGTAGGAAAGTTCTGACCTGAGCCCAAGCCTTCCACATCTTGCTGAGCCTGTTATTTATACGGATACACAGAGGCTGAGCCAGGCTAATCTGAGGGCTGCTGAGTCCCGCTCCCTGCATTCCACACAGCTCTTTACTCTGAATTTAAGTCTGGTGGAGCTGAGTTGGTAGCCGAGGGTGTTGGAAAACCCAAGGAGTGCTGCTGGATAAGCAAAACCCGGCCGAGGAACCCCCCAGGTCCAGCCCAGGCCCTCAGGCAGCGCCTGCAGCTCCAGCTGACGCTTTCATGGGGCTGTTGTTGGCCAGAAGTTCTAACGAAGGATAATTATGATGATGATCTCGCACTAATTGTACACTGATTGCTGTTCTAATTACGCTTAAGCATTTCATTGCTCTCCGCAATTTCGTCTATTGATGTAGCATTTCTCCCTAATTTCAATTACTCCCGCGGTATTCAGACTTTATTGGGGCACTGGAATTCAAGCGCTAATTTGGCAACTTCCTTTCAAAGGGATTGAAGTTTTTATCTGGAAATGAAAGATGAGGTTTTTGTTTTCATTCCCAGCTGGAGATGAGAACACTGGGGGGGGTTGTCGGGGCTGGAGGTGTGTCTGTGGCTTCTCCCACATGGATTTTGGTGAGGTGACATCACCAGAGGGACACGATGGCACTCCAGAGGATGAGGAATCAGGGTTTTTTCGTGAAAAATGCAGCATACAATAAACTCAGGGAAATCAGCTGCTAGAGGGGGGCCGTGTTACTGTAACTGTTGACCAGCTCCCGGTTATTTTTGGAATTGGCGCTTTGCAAAGTCCCTATTTCCCCATTTTCCAGGGGCACAGATCCCTGCCTCGCCCCAGGTCTCCTCCAGCACCAGGCCGGAGGCTTGTTTGGGCCCCACAGCCCCGCGAACAGCAACACGTGAGGTGGCAGGTGATCCTGACACCGGGATGTGACACCGGGATGTGACACCGGGATGTGACACCGGGATCGGACAGAGCTGGAACGGGCACTGTACATCCCGACAGTCCCCGAACCTGCGCCGGCTCCCCTGCTCCAGCAACACTCTCTGACCGGTTCGAAACCACCCAGGGCTTCAAAAAATGCCATGAAAGCTTTAAAAACGCCATAAAAGCTTAAACACGCCCCAAGGGGCTTTAAAGCGCCCGTCTCCATGGCAACCTCGGGGGCGGCACTTCCGGCGTCTCGCGCGGGGCACGGCGGGAGCGGCACGTGGGCACCGGCGGAAACGGACCGGCAACACCGGGAACACCGGGAACACCGGGAGCACCGGGAACACCGGCAACACCGGCTACCACCGGCACCCTGGAGCGCTGGGGCCGCCGGCGGGACCGCCAGCCCCGGCACCGGCTCCCGGCACCACCGGGCACCGCCCGCGCTGGCACCACCGGCCGTCCCCGGGACCGACCCACCGGCACCGCCGGGCACCGGGACCCCCGGGACCTCTGGGACCCCCGGGACCCCCGGGACCCCCGGCTCCGCAGCCTCCGCGACAGGTGAGCGGCCCCGCGCGAGTCGGAACGTTGTGTTTCCAGCGCAGGTGAATCCGCGAAGGAGAATCCAGCGCCCCGGCTGCGCCGCGTCCCGTCCCGTCCCCGGGGGAGGGGGTGCCGGGGGTACCCGGGGCGCCCGCAGGGCGCGGCCGAGGCTCCGCTGGCGTTCACAGGGGCTCTGGTTCACTTCAGCAAACCACGCCGATAAACGCCCTCCCGGTGCCGAGCGGGCCCGGGCAGAGGTTCTCCTGCCGTGCCTCTCTCGTCTCGGAGCACCTGGACGGTGTTTCTGGGCGCCGCAGGGGGTGCGGGCTCAGGGAAAGGCGCCTGTCCGTGGGGATGGGGCTCAGAGCCCCTCGGAGCTCCGCGGTGCTCCGGCAGTGCCCGGGGGCTGCTCCGGTCGCAGCGTGCTCCGCCCGGGGGAACCCCTTGGGATCGCTCCTGGCTTACAGGTAGTGTTCTGTCTCGCAGGAGGCTGGTGCTGGGGCTCAGACATCGGCATTGCTGTTATTTCTGACACCGCCCGGGCCCTGAGGATCCGAACTTGCAGGTGGCTCGTGTTTCTACAGGGCTGCTGTGCATCGCTTCCCTAATAATCCTGTTGTGGTTGGACTGCCCTGAGACTCGGGCAAAACCCGTAACTGGACCTTAAAGTACACTGCAGACACTGTTTGGTGTGTTACAGTTCCTAGTACTGGCACTTTGTCCGCTCTGAACACAGAAGTGCTGCACGCTCAGGGCACTGTGCAGGGGGGTGGGATCCCTGTGCTGTGCAGAATCATGAAGGATTAGTTCTGAAGAGCCTGAAGTGACGAGGGAATTGGGGCAGGGAGTTTCTCTCCCGTGTTCATTGCACCCCCGACCCTGTTGGGGTTGCTCAGCACTTACTCTGCTGATTACTCAGCACTTACTCCTGGGCAGCTGCAGTGAGGAGGGCAGGGTTTGAGTGGTGTGGGCATGGAGTAAATGAATTATGCAGTGAAGTGCAGCACTTAACTCCCTGAGTAACTTGGTAATTAGAGTAACTGGGCAATTAGCTCAGCTGTGGCAGCCAGGCGGGTGCCTCAGGTGCTTCGGGTGCTCCAGGATTTGCAGGGAATGTGCACAAATGCTGAGGTGTCCTAAGCACAGAGTGGGAACCGTGTGGGGCTGTTCCATTCAGGAATGGAACCTGCTGGTGTCAGCTGTGTGAGGAAGAAGCTGCCAGACAGGCCCCCTCCCACCCTGCTGGGGCTGGCTGAGGCTCCGGGCTGGCGAGGTGGGTGAGCTCCATGCTCATTTGGTGTCAGACTGGTGCAGGAAAACCAACTGTGACAGTGACATTTCCCACCTGCACGGGCAGGTTGTGGTGCCCACGGGTTGGGCAGCTTTCCATGGACTTATCTCACCAGTGGCTGGAGCACTGCTGCTCCCACACTGTGGATATGCAGCTGGAGCACAGCTGGGACCTCAACCGCTGGGGCACCTCAGTCCTGCTGGTTTAAGTGGGAGGTGAGGGGTCAAAGTTGCTGCAGAACAATGCCTGGGGGATGGCAGAGGTTAGAGAGGGCTTGTGGCTGGCCAGGGAATTGAATTCTGCTCCCAAATCCCAAACTGACACTCTCTCTGTAGACTGAAGACTCAGGGTTGTTTGAAAATGAGCAGCCTGGATCCTTACAGAGCTGTGCCAGTGCCACGCTGGGCACCTGGAGGGACCCTCTGATGCCTGGAGGGGGCTTGTAAGGCTGTGTCTGCCCTCCAGGAGCCCTTCCTGGTGCATTCCTGTGCTGCCTAAATGGCTGCTGCAGGCAGGAGTGGGATGCTGAAAAAGCTGGCTGGCAGGAGAGAACAGGCATTAGGGAGCTGAGGAACGTGCTGTGCCAGCTGTGGGATGGGAGGGTGGGAAGCAGGATGGGAGCCAGTGGCAGTTCTCACCCCTCGGCCTCCCCGTTCATCAGGGTATCTGTGTTCTCCACTGGGGCAGCAAAATGATTTCAGGAAGTGTAAAAACAAGCTGTTGAGGTCTGTGTTTGCCTGGCTGTCCGTGGTGAAAGAGGAAATTGCAGGGATGAGATCCCAGGTGGAGTGTGGCTCTTAAACTGTGTACATGACATGAAACCCTAATCGCCTTCCAGGCGGTGGCAGGATCAGGTGGGTAAAATGGACGCCTTGATGTCTCACGTGGAGCAGCAGGAAGGGGTTTTCCTGCCTTTCCTCTGCACAGGGAGGCTGGGAGGAGATGTGTTTGTGTGTAGGGAGAGCCCAAATCTGTGCCCAGATGTATGGAGATGTGATCTCCTGCATGTGCCCCATCGTTCCCACACCCTTTCTGCCTGTTCACAACTGGTTGCTATTTTTTAAGAAGAACTTGGGTTTTGGCTTTGCTCGTGGCAGGGTTTGTAATGGGATCTGCTGGAAGTCTCTGCCTTAGCTCTTGGTTATTTTATGTTTTTTTGTTCGTGGGATGGTTGCTCCTCCTCAAGTGCAATTTGCAACTATTAAATAACAGCAGCTTTGCTCTGGTCCCAAAAACAGCTTCCCTTTGGAATGGCTTTAGGTGAGGTGTTTGTGTTTCAGCATGTGACTGTCCCCACAGCCTGTGCCCTGATTTGAAGTCCAATAAAATACTTGGCTGGCACATGGGGTCTGTGATCCAGTGAAGAGCTGGCCGGATTTGGAAGTGTTTTAAGGTGTTGACCTGTCCCTGTGAGAGGTTCTGGGGTGTTGTCCTGGGAACAAGTCCAGCCAAGTATTCCTGCATGGAAAGGGGTCTGCTGTGGGATTGTGTGGGGGAGAAAAGGAGGGGTGAGCTCAAGAACTGCCTTCCCTGTGGCTGGGCAGGGTCTCTGGCTGTTCAGTGGGTCCTGTGTGCATGTTCAGGCCTCTTTTCCCTTTACAGCAACCCCGTTCCAGTGAGGAACAAGGAGGGAAGTGAAAGCTTTGAGGTGCCTGCTTTGTGCTGAGCTGGGCTGGCAGATCGTGTGTGACTCCCGGCAGAGCTGAGCTCTCTGCTCACCAGGGGCTGTGCTCTGCAAAACGCTTCACTTCTGGCATTCTGGACACTTTAAACAGTGAAATATTTTTATCTTACTCTGTGTTTGTTTGTTTTCTTGCAGTGAAGCCAAAAGGCTGGAATTAGAAAGGCAGCTGATGGAATACACAATGGCTGATCCATACCTGTAAGCCTGTTTAAAAGCTCCTTGGATGTTATTTTATTTTAAAAAGGTGTCCCTGGCTCCCGTTTCCCCGTGTTGGCAGGAAGGCTGTGTGGCTGCCCTGGAACCAGATAAGGGAATGGGCCTGGCCAAAGGGGAATGTGGTTTGTAGGTGGGTGAGAACTGGTTCTGATGGATTTTTCAGTGCCTGTTTTGGTGGCACTGTGGATTTAGGCAGCTGTGAGACCTCAGGCTCAGTGTGGCTGCTCGTGTGACTCCCGGAACACGTTCCTCTGTGGGCAGCTTTCATTGGGATTCAGTGCGACATGAGAACATAACCCGTGTAAAACACACATACAAGAGGTTTTTTTAATGCTTTTGCCCTTTTGAACACCAAAGCCCCTGTGTGAATCTGCAGGGAAGTGGCACATATATGTGTGTATATATATATATATATATATATATATGCAGGAGAATGTGTGTTTTTGGAGCCCTGGGGGCAACTCCCCTGTCAGTGCTGTCGCGTGTGAGGAAAAGCGGTTGCAACAGGTGCCTTTGTTTTATTGTCACGCTTTCTAAGTGCAGCTCCTGTTTCCCTGTAGGATGCAGGTGAAGTCCCTGGAGCTGCAGAAGCACCTGGCAGCAGTATCCGAGCGGCAGCAGTGGGCGCTGCGGCGGAACCAGTCCTACCGCCGGGAATTCCGCCGGCTGCAGGAGCACATGGACACCACAGGTTTGGAGATGATCCGCAAGATGGAAGTAACTTTCTATAAGACCTGCTGCATTCATTGGTGTTTGCTGTTGTTGTACTAGCAAGGAGATTTCTGCACGTGCAGGTGCTCGGGGCGAGCTGGCTCAGGATCCCCGTTTCGGGTTATAGAACGGGGGGCATCTGAAGCACCTCAGACTGCTAAAAATAAAGTCAAGCCCTGAGGACTTTTTAAAAATTATTATTACGTTGTCTTGCTATTCCCCAGCAAACAATCTGGGATGTTGCAAAGTGGTATCGTATGGTGGTGACTTCAGATTTTTAAAAACGAAGCTGTGACTTGTGCTCTCGCCACTAATGCACAGAGCTGGGGTTTTGGGGAAGCACAGTCTGGGAGGGGAGTGAGCAGTGGCATCCTTCAGAAACATTTGGCTGTGTTTATTCCTCACACAACTGTCACCCGGGTAGTGCCTGTTTGGATCTTTTCCTGGCTGCAGTGAACCCAGAGCTCAGACTGTCTGTGGAGAGGGTGTGGTTCCCCTCACTCTGATTTTTAGTTGTTACTTGAAGCAGAGCAGGAGGAGGGGTGTGCCATGGTCCCAGCTTTCCCCTGCTGTTTTCCAGGATTTGTTTTTTTTCTCAGCAGCCCCAGTGCACACCAGTTTGACCAGAGGCAGGTTGTGGTGGTTCTGACACCCTGGGTGTGAGTCCCAGTCGTGCCAGGGGTCGATCTGCACGTGGGGTTTTTGTTCAGTCCTTCCATTTTGATGTTTCCGTGCCATCCATTTTATCTTTGCCAAGTTACAGTTATTTTTCTGAGCTGCTGAACAAATGACATCTCCTCCATGCTAGTTATGAAAAGCAGAAGAGTTATGGAGCATGTAATCATTTAATCTATCGTGGGAGTACACAGACAGAAATTATTACTGTTTTCTCTTCTTTTTTTTTCCATAGAGAATGCCCTTTAGGAGTGCTTTATCACAACTCTGGGCACATTTATTATGTGGCTGTAGCTCACAAAACTTCTTTTGTTTCTGAAAGATGCACTTTTGTTCCCTGTGTTTGTCTGCAGTTCGGTCAGTAATTTTTAGGAGTACAAATAAATTCACTTAAGCTTTCAGGAAAATTCAGGAGTTACATTTGAGCTTCTTCTGAGCATCCCTAATTGTCACGTGGTGAGGTTTTGTTTGTTAAAATTCCATGTTTACAGTTTCCCGAGCAGCCTCTTACCTGGGAACTGAACGCACCACTGGAGCAAAGGGCAGAGCTGGGGGAAGTTAATTGTGTTAAGGATTTGTTTTCATGCCTGTCACCTGCTGCAGAATAGGTGCTGAAGTGCTTTCAAGGCCGCCCTGACACGTTTGTTGGGGTTTGCAATTAGGAACAGACAGGATTAATTGCGGGTGCTGCCCGTGCTGTGCCGAGCCCTGCTCCCGGCGCGTTACTGCTGCTCCATTAAACCCTGCATGGGCAGAGCCAGGCCTGGGGGAGCAAACACTGCATGCAAAACATGCAAACATGCAAAAACCTGCCCTGCATTCTCCCTCTAAGGGCTCAGCCAGCTGTGGGGTGGTGTGTGACAAACACGTCCCAAAGCTGGTTTCACCCCACGGCAGCCGAGTCGCTGTCTGGGGACAGCAGCAGTGACTCAGTGTCACAGATGATGGCTGGGATGCCATAAATTCGAGTCAACAAGTTAACTGCTGTTCCGTGGGATTCTAAATTGCAAATGAATAAATGTGTGTGAAAGCCCTGCAGCAGACTGTGCACAGGCCACGCTGCTTGGCCGGGGGAGCAGAGAAATGAGGAGAAAATGGGATCTCTGGCTTTTTAAATGTAGTCTGAGTGAAAAAGGCTGCGAGGGCTTTACATTTAAAGGTACACAGGTTGCAAAGTAATATCTGTTGGTTTGTATGTGTGGGGGGTGGATTTTGGCCTCCAGTTTTGTGTGACGGATTTGTTCCCATTTAGGCATGGTATGGAAGGGAAATTAAAAGCCTGTTATCCCTTCAAGAGGGCAGCTTGTCAGCAGGAGGTGACAAGGAGGAAGGATCCAGCGAGCAGGTAATGGGGGGGAATGGGCTTTTTTCCAGGGCTGTGCAGCCTTTCCGTGGGGATTTCAGTCCTGGCGTGTGCAGTGTGAAATGGTGTTCAGCGCCTGAGTGAAGGAGAATCACCTGGGTAAAAAGTGCAATTATTTCAACCAAAGAGCTGGAATTAAAAAAAAAAAACAAACAACCCTGATTGTTTCTGCACGTCTTGTTGGGTTTTCTAATTCCTGTGCTGGATAGTGTGAAAATGGTCGTGGCCAAGGGGGAGTGTTCCTAACGAGGGGTATTTGTGGAAATGCAGTGGCGGAGCCGTGCGGTGTGCTTATAATTTTGTGTGTTTTGACCTTTCCTCAGAAGAAGCAGAAGGAGATTGCATATCTAAGGAACGGACAAAAAGACTGACAAGGAATACTTAAAATATCTGCTGCCATATATCTGCAGTAATGCAGGCTCCTAATCCCTCCTCCTATCTCCATATAAATGATACAGTTCAAGACCAGAGCCGCTTCCTCCACTGAAAGCGGCAAAGCCCTTTTAGATGAAATGTCTAAAAAACCATCTGGTAATAACTGGGAGCGTGCTGGCAAGAGTAGTCACTTGTGACTGTGTGTGGGAGCCCCTCAGCCAGGCGGCGCCGGCACGGGCAGGACGGGAGCGTCTCTCCATGTCTCTCCATCCCGCCGAGGAGCCGGCGGCGCCGCGTCCCTCAGGCTGCAGCATTCATTAAGGGGAGCTTACTGGGCTGAAAGCTGGGAACAGATGATAACGGGATATGATTTTCATATTTAATGCATTCCTTGGAAGAGTGTGTGTGTGCTGCAGATTGATAGAAGAATCAACTGCTACTTTGCTAAAAGACTTTCTAGTTTGCCCTATAGCTACCGATGGAATCATTCAGCCAAGAAATTAACTTTTTCCCCTTTTACCTGCTTTATGTATCTGCTAAGCAGGCTGCTGGCTGCCAGGGAATGTTATTATGCAGTTAAATGTTTGGTATTTAAGACTCTTATCAGAAAAGAAACAGAGGCCACACTATTTTGTTTTTATAGTAGGAGGAAGGTTTTTGCTTTCCTTTCTTCAGTGCATTAGCAGTCGTTAATCTGAGTTTATAGGAAGTTTTCCCCATAGATTAAAAAGTTAAAAACCTTGAATTTAGAGCATTCTTTAAACTGTAATATACAAAGCAATGAACCCGAGCAGCCTTGACCTATATAGGCCAGGCCTCCAGCAGGGTGGGAATGGCGGTTGGAACTGGGAGCTGTGGGGAAAGACGAGTTTATTTTGGAATGCTGGGTTGCTCAGTTAAAGCAGGTGGTGTGGGAGATGAGATTTCTAACCTATGGAAAAGTTGACATCGGTACTAGAACGTCAAAGGCTCATGCTGTGACTTGGGATATCCAGGATATGGATCACGGAACTGGTTTCATTTACCAGCACTGGAATTCCTTCAGGCAGGTTGGGATCCAGGGACTGTGTGATGAGCCCATCAGTGGCACATCCTGGGGACTAAGGACAATCCTAGAAACGGTCTTCCAGTGATGGTCAGTATCCCAATGGCCTGAATGCCCCCAGGAATACCTGGACATCTTTGAGATGGGGGCTATGCACCCTTTTGGGGTCCCAGTTTTTGTGGGAGTCCTTAAGCTCAGAAGTCCCGCACTGAGGAGGTCCATCCTGGCTGGCAGAGCTCCTGAAACCTTTGTGCTATGAAGTCTGGCGTCTTCAACTTGCAGGCACTTCCTTGAAGCCTCCTGAAGATGTTGGACTCCTGCAGGCTGGCACTGCTGTGTCTGTTGGCTGTGGGCACCTCCCAGGAAAACCTTGAGCCCCCTTTCCCTGGGAAAGGGGTGTTCCCAGGTGAAGGAGTGCCTGGCAGGGACAGGCCTCTCACTGGACCTGCCCTCCAGAGCTCTCACCTGGTTGTCTGCTGCCAGGGGACACTGGGCCCTTCTGTCAGCCCTAGTGGAATGGCTTTTCTTGTCTCTGTTCTCCTCAGAACACTCTGATGACAACCAGAGCGATGGGGTTTGTCCCTGGAGGATGGTGGGAGCCTGCCCTCCAAACCAGGCGAGGACTGAAGGTGTGTGTTTGTGCAGAGACTTTGTTCAGCTCCCAGCTGGGGTGACCTGAAGTTCAGCCATTTGGTGACTGCTCTGGGCAAGACACCTCCAGGTTTGCTCTGTTCTGATGGTAAAAGCAGTGCCTGGACCAACATAATCTGTCACATTTCTGCTTTGAGAATGCAAAGGTGCTGAAGGGATGACTATTTCTCTGCAATCCAAGAGAAGCTCGTTAGGGATGTGTCTGCTGTGACTCTGCCAAGAGCTTGTGCCTGTTTGAATTCCATTTGTTTTGGAACACTGCATCCAGGAGCTGCCAAAGCCATGCAGGACTGGCAGGAGGCATTTGAAAGCATCAACTAATTAATTAGGAGGAACCTGAGAGCAGTGGTGATGGAATAAGCTGTGAACTTAATCTGAGTAGCAAACCTTTGCTTCTCCTTAAAATAACTTCATGGCTTTTTGTTCTGCTTCTTGTTACGTGGAATTTGAGCTTTTTTTAAGGAACCTTGGTCACAGACCAGACAAGATGCCTTTGTCTCCTTTCAGCTGGGCTCGGCAGCTGACTTTGTGTGGGAGGGAGAGGTCAGGCAGTGAAAGAGAGGGGAGAGGTGTGGAGGTGACTGTAAATTGTCCTGCTGGGATTTGGGGCTGGAAAGGAAGCCCTGCTCAGTGTGAACAATGGCATTACGATGGCTAATTTTGGCTTTGCATAAACTGGTGGTGACCCTGCAGTAGTGGTGGTGGCAGTAGCCACTCCTCCTGAATTGTCCTGATTGAGTAGGTTTGCAAAGGAAAAAAGGCAAGTACTAAAACACTGGGATTTAGCAGCAGAGTGGTTGTACTCCTGGACCTGGGTTTTTTGTGCAAGTTCAACAGTTCTTGGAGGAAAGTGCCATTGGAAATGTGTCTGGTCGGTGCCCCAGGAGGGAAAGGGAATGGTGTGAGCTGAGGAGCTGCCCTTCCTCTGTGCTGTGGTCTAGCAGCCAGGCAAGAGCAGAAGGCCCTCATTTTCACACTGGGATGCATGGAATGCCTGCCAAGGGATTGTGTAATATTAATGCCGTGGCAAACACTTGAATGCTGTGGTAGTTCTCTCTCCAGAAAGCAGTATGCCATCCTCCAGAAGCTCCCCTTGCAGCAGGCTCCCCATGTGTGTCCTTCAGCCATGTCCCACTGTGTTTCAGGTGCCACAGGCTGGAGGACGGGCAGGAATTGGCACCGAGGCAGCCGTGCCAAGAGAACGGTTCCATCCAGCCACAGCCTTCCTGGGCTGCCCCACCCCAGCTGTCTCGGCCCCGGGAGGTTTGGGAACGCAGCAGGAGCCCCCCCAGCCCCCATTCCCTGAGGGATGTGGTGCCCAGAGCCGGAGCAGCGCTGCTGGAGAGACCGAGGGGTCCCTGGAGGGAGCACACGGGGACCTGGCTGCCAGCGAGGAAGGCTCTGAGCAGCTCCTCTCCTCAGCTCCTGACCCCACACCAGCCACCCCCGAGGAGGGACAGCTGCAGGGAGGTGTTCCAGGTACGGCAGCAGGAGCAGGCAGTGAACTGCAGGGTGTGGCAGCCTCAGGGCGTGTGTTCTGCTGCAAGGTTTGAACACTGGGAACAGTCTTGGGGTGCACTCCTTTCCCCTGAGAAAAGCTTTTTCCAGCTTCTCTGTTTGATTGTTCCTCCAGAGCTGATTGGGTCTGGTAGCTGGTCTCTGTGCCAGGGTGGTTTTTGAGGAGTGCCACGTTTGTTCCCAAACCCCAAAGGCTGGAGCCTCCCCAGACTCCCCCTTGTGAGAGGAGTGTGGAAGGACACAGGGCTGTGGGCAGGGAAACCCACAGCCAAGGGAAGCAGAAGGATGGCTGGATGCTCACACACACGTGTGAAGGGACAGGGCTGAACAAAAAGTGTGGGTAACCTGGGTTTCATTTCCTACGCTAGGATACAGTCCTTGGTCCTGCTGACGTTTTGGGAAGAATAATGAATTCCTCTTTTTTTTTTTATTTATTATGACAGGATCAAAGTCTGTGCTGAGTAACTGGTGGGCTGGCCCGGAGGAGAGCAGTGCAGAGCTCCTGGTGTCCAGCAGTGCCGAGGAGGGGGCGACCCCCGGCACTGCCAGCGTGGAGCAGGAGCCGGACGGGGATGCCCAGGCTGGGGAGGGCTCCCCACTGCCCCCACTGAGCCCTACCCTGGCACAGCAGGAGCCCTGGGACAGCTCAGCACCACACAGGTATGGCCTTCCCTGCTTTCTCTCTGCTCCAGAGGCTGCGGGTCAGCCACGCTGCTCAGGGCACTACAGCCCAAAGCCCTCACCTGTCCTGTGGGACCTTGGACCTGTGCTGGGGGTTCAGTGGCTTCAGGTACCTCCCTCGGGTCCGAGCTGGCCGAGTGAAGGGTGTTTGTTGTTAAAATGCAATAGCTGTTCTTCAAATGTACACAGATCTTACCCCAGTGGCTCTGGATGGCAAGTACCTGTCACTCACTGAACAGCCTGTTTTGTGTGGACCAGAACTGCCAGCTGGTTCAACCTTTTGGCCATTTGTCTGGAAATAGAAAAGGAGGGAGAACAAGGGCAGTGCAGTGCAGCCCCATGTCCTCTGGTGCCGTGTGACAGTGTGGGGCTGTGTGGCCAAGGACTGCAGTGCCACAGCAGCGCCTGTGACATCCAGCACAGCCGGATTGTCGGCCTTGCAACGCCCTCATGAGACAGGGAAGTGCATCCCCATCCCAGCAGGGCAGTGCCCACCCAGAGATGGTCCCTGGGGCTGGCCCAGGTCCCTCCTCGTGTCCTTTGCCAACCACTGGCACCCCTTCCCAGGTCCCCACTGGGGTTTCAGTGGGACATCAGGCAGCGACCACACACAGAGGAAACCAGTGCTTTTACCCCTGGAGAACAGGGGTAAAGTGCTCCTGGGGAACCAGTTCTCCTCTTCTGCCACTTGGCTGAGTTTTTCCATCCTGGTTGTTCGCAGCTCTCAAACCTGCTCAGTGCTTCTGTTCCCCCAGCATTCCCGGTCCGTGGTGTCGGTGCTGACGTCAGGGTTAGTTGGAGCGTTAATAGGTGACAGCTGAGCAGAAACAGGCACTCCTGTAACTTTATCAGCTCACATTTGCATCGGGCCGTTGCTCGCTATGGAAACATCGCCTAATTTACATGTAAATAGCTTTTCCCCAGTGTTTCCTTTGTATCACACCTGTTAATCACGGCGGGGCCGGGGGAGTGCCGGTCCCTGCCGGGGCAGGGGGAGCTGAGCACCGGCAGTTCAACCTGGTGTTCTGTCCCTGGCCAGGCCTGGCTGTGCCGAGGCTGGGGAGACGTGCAGGGAAATCACACACGAGCTGAAACCACGGCAGGGAGGGTCCCTCCCCGTGATGCCGAGCTGAAAGCTGCCCTTCCTCAAGGCCGGGGGAAGTGGGGTCACCACTGCTGGCTGTTTCTGCAGCAAAGATGCGGGTTTTGATTTGTTTTACCTGAAAATTGAAAGGCACATAAGCTGGCAGGAGAGGAGGATCTTGTGGAGGGAGGAGCAGTAGTTCCCTTGTTGTCCTTCTGGCCGGGTGGGCTTTCCAAGGCACCCAAAATTCGGTGTGTACCCTCGAGCCTTGCAAAATAATCACTGAGCTAAAGAACTTGTGGAAAGGCTTCCGAGTGATCAGTGCATGAATGTCAGTTGTACAAGTTGCACACACTATGAGAATGCAGCTTTCTTTGGTCAGAGTGTATCATGCCATGGACTCACAACAGCAATAATTCCAGCCCCTGTGGTGTTCTCTTGCCAAATTCCTACTCCGGCTGCAGAAATGTGCTGACATTATACCAAGCTCTGGGTATTTGCTGTCTGAAGTCAAAATCTCTGTAACCTGGGCTCTCCCACTGCAGCAGTGTTGTCGCTGTGGCATCCAGAGGAAGCACTGTTCCCTCTCCTGGAGCACTGGGGCTGTTTGTGCACTTTTGGGGAATTATCTGAAATGAGTGCAAGGGATGGCCTTGAAAGGAGCAGAGACCATGGCTGACTGCAGAGGCAAAACAAAATCCTTGTTGTGTGCCAGGAAGTCACAAGTTTTCATCTTTGGAGCAAATGCCTCTCCTGTCTTACTGCAGAGATGCCAGTCTCTGTTTTTTAAAGAGTTTTGGGTTTTTTTCCCCCATGGTTAAAAGTTGGGAGGTCACGTGTTAGCTCTGGATGAGTTCAGCCTCATTTCCAGGTGCCTTCCCCAGCTAAAGGAGTGGTTACCCTGACATCTGGATGTTTTCACAAGCAGACCCACGTGAGCCTGGGCTTTGTTTTCTGGTGATCAGCCTCCACCATGTGGGGGCTCGTTGGGCTTGTGAAGGCACCAGGACTGCCCTCCCGACAGCCCCAGCCCTCGGTCGGAGCTGCTGATCCGAGGGGAAAGGCTCCGTGTCCTCTTACCATTCCTTGCAGCACCCAGCCCTTTCTTTGAGCCTTAAACCCGGGGGGGAGAGAGGCTGGGGGAGAGGGTCTCTGAGAATTAGTGCAGAGAAAGATGATGACTATTTTAAGGCCTGTGCTGAGGGGGTGGAAAAAGGCAGAGCTTATGCCAGTGCTGCTTCAGCTGCATTGAGGGGGACTTAGCACAGATGGATTGTGCATTACAAAATGTAACACATAATTCAAGCTGTCAGCTTAATCAGACTGTTTCCAGGAAGCAACCTGTAAAAGAGAAGGACCTCTTGTTTGCTGACCTCTGATCCGTAGCCTGCTGCAGATTGTCATACATTTTGTTTTTCTTTATGTTGGTGTCCCTTCCTTCCCCTTCCCTTTTTATTATTGTATCCCTCTCGAGTGGCACCCTGGAAGGACCACCCAGCGGGAGGAAAACAATGGGAAACGAGCCTGCCGCTGGAATACAGGGTTTGTAAGGCTGGGGGAAAAGAGAAAGCACTGTTTAACTGCCTATGTGATCTCCCGGGTATTGTTTTGCTTATTAAATGTCTAGGAAACTCGACCAAAGGCACGGCAGCTCCCACTTAATTGTTCACTGTTGCCCAACACTGCGAGGGAAAGCACAGCTTTGGGTACAGCTCAGCCCGAGGGCGAAAACGCTGCAGGTTTTTGTGCTCGGAGCTGCTCAGCCGGGGCACTGCCAGCCGGGGTTAACTGTGGAAACGTGGCAGCTCCTGCACACGGAGCAGAGAAATTAAACTCCCTCCTGCCCCAGCTGGGGTGTTCTTCGCTGGTGGAGACCTGGGCTGGGAGCCCCACAAAGCGGCAGCCGGGGCCCTGAATAGCCATTTACACCCCTGGTCCGGGATTAGCCGCCGCATTGTTTCAGTGGTTAAGTCCTCATTTGCATCATTATAGAGGTGCAGCCTCATCAAAACCCCTCTGAGGTCCCCGGGCTGTCCCCATACCTGTAGGTGGTCAGATTTGTTTCGATTGTGGAGGTGAAGGAATTAAACTGCTCGGCACAGGGGTAATTTCCATGTGGCATCTCAGCCCAAGGGCTGATTTTTGCTGGTTTGTTTGCTCGAGTGTTTGGGGTTTTTTTTTCCCTTCCTACACAGCTCGGGCAGTGTGGTTTTGCTGTTTGCTTTGAAAAGCTCAGACGAGGGTGTTTTTTTTTTTTCCAAGGGCTGCAACGGGAATGTATTTACAATACCTGTGCACTTCGGGTGGCTCCAAGCCCTGTTTGTCTATCCTGGGATGCTGGCAGGGCATCCCGGCCCTCCGGAGGCAGGGAAACACAGTAACTCCAGAGACTTCTCAGCCAGTCACTCCTGCGATCTGCAGCGCGAGTCTCTGGACAGGGAACATGATTTCGAGAAGCAATTCTATTTTTCTACGAGGCAGGAGATGCACGTGGCCTTTAAAAACAGCAAAAGTGCGTTTGGTTTGTTTGGTTGGTTTTTTTCCCGGTGCATATGGCACAAGGACAAGCAAGAATTAGTTGGGTTTTTTTCAGTCTCTTTAACGCAGGAACGAGAACAATTTCCATTCTGTCTTGCTTAGCTCCCGTCTAGACCTTCCTCCCGTCGCAGGCTCCGCAGTGCTCAAGTGCTGGCAGGATCGGGGCACTCGTGAGCCTGAAGGAGGGGCTCTCTGCCGATACCTGGCTCTCCTGCCGAGGCTGATACGCCTGCCGGCACTAATACCTTGTTGTGTCTCCTGAATGGTTTCTTAGGGACAAACACTTGTGGAGTTAATTGGAATTCACTCCTCTGTGAAACTTCACTGGAGCAACTGGAAAAACAAACATCTTTGGCAAACAAGGTTGCAGCGCTGAGATTTTCTAGGTTAAAAGAGGAGCCAGGGGCAGTGGGTGCTCAGCTGTGCCCTGTGGAGTGAGGCCTCAGGGATGAGATAGGGATGCAGGAAAGGTGAGGCGTGTCTGGATCCTGAGCCTCAGGACAGGGACAGACACCGTGACAATGGTGACCCCGGCCCAGCTTCCTCACGTCTGCAGAAGTCACAAGTGGCTTCTTACAGTTTCCACTCTGAGCATTTTCAAAGTAAAAAGTGGTAATCAATGACAAACGTGTGATGGCTTTTCCCACCCCCTTGTCCAGACCAAGGAGTCTCACGCGTGGGGTGTCCCGCTGACGGTGCTGGCTTTGTTCCTCAGGGACACGGTTGTGCTGCAGAGTCACCTGAGCCACCATTCCCTGGTCCTGGAGCAGCACCGGGCTCGGGCCCCGGAGGGAGCAGCAGAGATGTCTGACGACCTGCTGGCTTTGGAGGCACAGGACAGCCAGGTGGGCACCCGCACCTTAGAATATGTAATTTTGCCTTTTTTTGGCCCATGGCGGTGACTTCTTTCTCTGAGGGCTTTAGGGTGTTCTGGGAGCCCCACTGGGTGGTGGTGTGCACAGCTGGGCTGCAGGGGAAGGTGCAGAAAGGGGCCTTTGAGCTCTTGATGTACAAATGGAGCTGTTGAGTCCGTCAGCACCTCTGGTCTGAGGCAGGTTGGTGATGACCAGCAGCAGGTCCAGCTTCCTCGTCTCTGATCACTGAACCACGTCTGTCTTCTGTTCTAACTCACTGTCACATCGGTGAGGAGGGAGCAGACGCAGGACAATAAAACGTTTTGGCTAGAAATCAGTTACAGATCAGTTAGGAAACCTGGAGTTCTCTGAGGTTCCTCCTCAGCACCAGAGGCTCATGGTGTTGTTAAACAGCTGTTTACTGAACGCTGAGTTGGAGCAAAACATCGAGTAGATTTCACAGACTCAAGTCCGTGTTTTGTGTCCCAAAACAAAGGCCAGAGGAACACCCTGCAAGTAGGGTAATTTAACACCTAACAGAAACACGCTGGGAACGTCGGGGAGCACTCCAGGTGGAGAATAACGGGCTGTGGCTATTCTTGTTTTCAATGCTGCAGGCTCTGCCGGTGCTGAGAGAGGCCCTTCCAGGAGAGCGTGGGGATGGGTCACCTGTCCAGGGTGAAGAGTCGTCCTGCAGTCTGCCATCGATCCCGACAGACGGCGGGGAAGGGGAGCAGGCGGAACGCGCTGCCCGGCTCACCGGCACGGGAGAACCAGGTAACGGTGTCCCAGGGCTGGCCCCGTCCCCAGGTTCCTGCTCGGGACATGGGTGTGTTCTGCCCAAATCCATATGGGGCTGTGCCATAGCCACTGGCAAATTAGTGTGGATTTGTAATAGATTTGGGGGATTTTCCTAAATATCTCAGTATCGCTTGTCATTCTGGTTACTTCCCAAAATTAGTGATACCTGTGGTGGTGGGACTTTCTTCAGGAGTTAAAAAGCCAAGCCCTGTGGTGTGTGCACAAGATCTGTGGGTGTGCACATGTTTACAAAGCATCTCCTGTTTAGAAACTGGAGGATGTATTTGCTGCCTTTTGTTACTAAGCCAGACTGCAGAAGGACTTACCAAAACCAGAAGGGTTCATGGAGGGGGAAGTGTGCACAGCTATTTCCCAGCTCAGGAGGTGAAGGTGTCTGGGAATCCAGTTAATTTCTGTGGCTAAGGAAGGAATACATCGGTGCAGTGAGGGCAGCTCACTCGCTCTGCCCTCGGAGCATCCCTTCCATCCCAGGCTGGGCACAGTTAGGCTGCCGTGCTCTTTACACAGCAAATGCAAACACACTGCTTCAGGTCTCCTAAATTCATGCAACTGTTATTTGCAGAGGTGGCACAGACTTTGATTTAGGCTGATTGCCACGGTGGGTGTGATCCCCTCTGCTGCCGCTGGACAGGAGCGCAGCTTTGCCGCGGGTTTGTTGTTTCCCAAATCCCGTCGGGTCTCCAGTTCTTTAAGATGTTTGGTTGGCTGGGCCTTGTCTGGGGAAGCTACAGAGAGGCAGGGCGGCTGTGGCACGAGGTGAGTTCCCAGTAATGGATAGTTTAGATCAATAAAGAAGAGATAACAAAAGTGAGAAATTAAAGGGAGTGGGGCTCAAAAGCAAACAAACCGGGTCTGATCGCCGCGCTTTGAAAGGGTTTCATTACGGCGCGTTCACATCCAGGAGTCACAAGCTCGTGTGAAGATGAGAGCAGGGAAGAAAGCTCAGTGGAAAAGATTCCCATTACAGGTGGGAGGGGTGGCTGCATATTAACCTTGAGCCCAGCATCCAGCCTGATTATCCAGCCTGATAACCGTGGTGGTTCGGTGCTGCGGGGCCGCTCACAGGGGGTACATTCGGCTGCTGCACACGGAGCGCAGAGAGGAAAGGTCAGATCAGACAGTCCAGCTCACACTGGCACAAACCAAGGTGGAGAGCAACGGGGCCTGTTTGGTTCCTTGTAGTCCTGTTGCACACTCAGCCCGTGTGGATATCCGGCCGTCGAGCCTTTCGGGGCCGGGATGGGTGTTACGGGGTCAGTCTCTGTGGGGAAGATCCAGTAATTATTGGGCAAACCACACGTGTTCCTGGTTTGATTCTCTCCTCGAGGAGTTGACTGGAGTTGTTAGAACAAGTGTGGGGCAGAGCCCTGCTGGTGGGAGCTGTGCCTGTGCCAGCCAGGAGCTGTGGCTGTGCCTCCTGTACCAAAACTGCCTGAGAGCATGAATTCTGGGCAAAAAGGCTTTACCCTGCTCTGTCCCCCTGCCCAGCTCCCTCACGCTGTGGTGTTTGGCCACAAAGGTGCTGGTGCAGGCGTGTCCTCAGCTGCTCCTGCAGCCCTTGCTAGGGCTCCCTCCAGCCAGCACCATCACTGATATTCCCAAGGAGAATTCCGGCTCCCAGGTTTGGATCTCTGTAGCTGCCAAGGGGTTTGGTTTGCTTCTCCCCACCCTGAGTTTTATGACTTGCCAGTCCTGGTTTTAGCCACTGAGTGTGTCAGGGAATTCTCTGTTGCAGATTTTCCTGCCAGGGACCCTGGGGGGCTGTTCCATGTCAGTCAGGCAAGAGCCACGTCCTGGTGATCATCCCCCTTCCCGATCTCTCCCAACTCTCTCACAGAACAGACATGCAAACACAAATGCTTCCTATGTGTAAAAATGGCAATAAACCCCTTAACCAAACCCAGTAACTGCAGTTTACATCCATCCCTTCCGAGGGTGCTGTGTTGGCTGTTCTGCAGCCACGTTGTCCCCAGGAACGAGGCTTCTCACCCCTCACTTGAAAGCCGAGTTGCTCCTTTCAGACACGATTCATCTTCAGCCCATGATCTTCTCCAGGCTCCTTGTTGTGCTCCCTCTCCTCCCTGCCAGCCAGCTGCTCTTTCCTTTTTATCATCATTATTTGCTGTGGCCCCAGAGCTCTGAAGTTTTCTGTGCCTAAAATAGAAGCAGTGGCTTTTGGGCTGGAACAACTCGTTCCAGGGTTTTAGTTGAACTGACACTTGATGTCCATCCATATAAGATTATTTTGCTGTGCGACTTTTTCTGTGCTTAAGGGATACAAATTTTGGGGTGGGTTTTTTGGTGGTTTTTTTTTCAGTATTTGCTGAGTTCTTGAAGCTTTGGTTTGAAACACCAGAAGCCTTTTGAGGCTTTGGGGTCCGATGGACTTTGCTGTGGGAGCCGTGTGGACGCGCTTCCGAGCGGTCTTTGGGATGGCACTTTAGGAATGCTTCTGGGCTTTTGGTTTATTAAAAAGAGAACCAAAATATTTATTTAATATTCTGCAACTATTCCTGAAGTATTTGTGTTGGCTCTTTAATGCCTGTGGGGGAGGAAGGAGGTGGCTGTAGGGAAAGGGATTTGGGGTGTGGGATGTCCCTCAGAGACAGCCTGGGCTGGGACCTGGAGCTCCTCTGCACAGAGGCTTGGGCAGGGATCTGCCGAGCACTTCCCACCCGGAGCAGGACACGGGAGCTCTGAACACCCCTGTCTGTGGTCAGCTGGGGGCGTGGGTTTGTTCCTAGAGCCCTGTCCGGAGCCCCTGGAAGGCTGTGCAGGGATAACTGGCTTTAAAAGGATCATATCTGGTGCACGGTCTCGCCCAGAGAGGAGCTGGGCTGATAACAGCCACCTCCTTTGATACCAGGTTATGTGAGGATACAGGGGGATATCTGGGCTCCTTCTCATCTCCTCCGAGGACGCTTTGTTTTTTATCAGGGAAGACGCGCAAAAGAAATTGTTCAGCTCTTTGGCTGTTCCTGAGGTAGGTGAATAACGTGAGATTAAAAAGGATAAAAATCCATTATTTCTTGTTTTGCTGGATGGCTGCTTAAGAGTCTCATTTATGAGTAGGAAATTGCTGATTTTATTGAAGGGGCAGGCTTGTTAAATCTTTAACAAAACCAGATTCTCTCTCTCTCTCTCTCCCCCCTTCATTTGTGTCTCTGATTTGAACAGACATTAAGGCTATGCAGGATTTGAATAAAAATGGTGTAACTGCTCCACTCATTGGGCTTTGCTTTCCCAACGGCCTGTGTGTCACCTTCCAGCTCCCCTCCAGGTGTAAAATATCCAATATAGGAACAAGGAGGAAAAGCCCTCTGAAGAAGAAATAAATTAGCCCTTCTTTATATACCCTAGGGGAACATGAAAGAGCACCAACCCGATCCTGCTTCCCTTTCCAGGCCACCTTTAATGAGCCAATAATCCTGCCAGCGCTCTGCCCACGCCCACGCCTCCTTCCCCATGGGCTCCTCCTTTGAGCTGGAGGCTCAAAGGTTCCCAGGCTCCTCTTGGAGTGCACTAATAAAGGCATTAATAAGTCTCACCCAACTTTTCCCTTCGTTTGATATCTTCCATTCGCTGTGAGGGAGGAAGTTCCTCCCTGTGCCACTGGCCGTGGCTGCTGGGGCTGCCAGAGCTGCCCTGGGACAGCACCAGGCTGGATGCTGGGCTTAAATCAGGCTGGGGGACACCCTCCAGGAGGGGGTGTTTGACACTGAAGTTCCTAAAAGACCCCAGAGGCTTTTTAGAGTTGTGAATTCTGGGTGGAAACTCTTCCATCTTTAAGCAGAGGCAGCAGCTTCTGAAGGCATCCTCAGTGGATTGCCTGAGTCCACTGGGCAGCCCAGAGCCTCCTGGTGGGAGGGAAACACTGTACTGTGGAGGACTGTTTATAAGAACATTTATCCCTCGATTTAATTGAAAGGATGAGGACATATCTGTTGGTGTTTGACTGCAGGCGCAGTGGTCAGGGTGAGGAGGGTGGAGGAGCTCGTTCCTCTGTGCATGAGCACGGCTGTGTTCCCAGGAAATCCAGCAACCTGGAGATCTACCTTTCCCATTTCCAGGCAGACAGGGGCAGATATGCAAAGTAGCCTTTTTAAAGTGGGATTTGTGCTTGAGCATCGTGTGCTTTGGAAACAAATATAAAGATGAGCAATTGTCTGACTCCAGTGAATGAACCCATTTGCTTCTGCCTTTTTATTTTAAATAGATCTTTACAGAATGGAAATGAGATCCACAGAGCAGGGGGGAAAAGGGAAGAAAGGAAAGTGTGGATCAAAGGCTTTGAAATAGTTGTTTGGTTTGCCCTTTAAGTCATAAAAATCCCAAGTCACGTCTAATCCAATTTTTATTGAATTTATTTATTTATTATTGTCTAATAATTTGTCTAATTCAAGAGAATGATTGAAAACACTGAGACATCAAATAATATTGAAAGAACTGTAACATTTCAAAATAATCTACGTTTAAGGGGAAGGAGAAAAGAAATAACCTTGCTTCTGATTAAAGTAAATGGGAACTTGGGGATTAAAAAAAAAAAGAAAAGTAAAAATACTCCAGAAATCCTTTAAGCTTTGCTTAGAGTTGCCATGATCCAAAACAGTTCTGAAGAGAAGCTCCGTGCTTGCTCCTTTTTCTGAAACGAGGCAAAAGGTGTGTAAAACTTTCCCAGTTTGGAAGAAATCCCCATCCCAGCCTAATTGCTGGGGAGGGAGTGCTGTTTCCCTGCTTTGAGCTGATTTCCACTCCCCCAGGAGCAGACCCTCTGGAGGCAGCTGCCATTGCTGCTGCTCTGCTCACACCTTGGAAAACCAGAGCTGCACTGCTGCGGTGGGATCTGGCTGTTGGGATTGGGGTGTTCACAGCTCCTGTTTTTCCTGCCCAGGTCGGGATATGGACAATGACAGCTCCAAAGCCAGTGACAGCCGGGAGGCACCTCTGGAAACCAGCTCTTCGTCGGATGGAATAGTCCTTCCCTTCTCCAGGTAAGGGCATTGGGTCTGTGACACTGGAAATGCTTCCACAGCACGAGAAACACTGACAGGAAATCACCAAAGCTCCCGTCATTTTTTTTTTTTTTTTAATTGTTGGTGGGTTTTTTTCACTTGAACCTGGGTTGAAGTTTGTGTTTCTGTTCACGTAACAACACGGGGAGTCTGAACACCTCAGGAACTGTCTGTGCCAAAGCCAGGTGTGGTCTGGCAGCTGCTGTTCCTCATTTAAGGCTCAGTTGACACCTCGGTGAACCCCAGCTGAGCATGTCCAGCTGCTTTCAGGAGCAGGACGGGGAGGATCAGGAGAGGGGCAGCCAGGGAGCCAAGTGTGCCAGCACTGAGGAGGTGGGGTTCTCCTCTGCGTGTCTGAGGTGTAAACCAGGTGTAACTGGTGCTGCCCGTGGGCTCAGGGGGGTTATATTTGATACTGGCCGTTTAGAACGTGCCTTTCTGGTTTCCAGCAGAGGGTGTTAATTCACCTGAGGGGTGCAGGGTGTGCTGGTTTTATTAAAAAAGGAGAGAAAAGGTGGTTCGTGTGTTTTAACCTTTGGCTCCATGGGCAGTGCTGTTGGATGCTCCCTGTGCTCATCACTGGCGTGCTCGGGAAGCAGCAGAAAATGAGGATAATGCAGCCAGCTCCTGGAATGCTGGCCAGGCTTTTGGTCCTTCCCTGCCCCTTTGGAGCAGCCCAGCACATGGGTGCTGTGGCTCCAGCTGGAAAACCACCGGTGGGGACACTGGGGGAGGGACTGCAGGGCCTTCAGGCAGGTTATGAACTCCTCCCTCCTCCATGTCCATGACATGGAGCTTCCTGGAGGGTTTTTTAGGTTGCTGTGGGTGAGGCCAGTTCCACTTCTGCACTTGGTGTTAGGATGACAGTGTTTCTAGAATTCAAGCCCAGTAAATACAGGCTGTAACCAAGTATCAATGAATGGCGTTCCTGCTTTTGTGTGGGATTAGTTCTTACTGTCTCAGATTCAAGTTTTTTCTCCTCTTTTAGATTTTTTTGGGACTATGAGAATGGTGTTCCTCATGCTATGAAATGCAAGGGTGCTCCTATAGCTGAGTTTTGGAAGTGTTAAATGTTAGCCCTTCCCTGAAGCCTAGAACAGCAGGAGGAGCAGGATCAGGCCCTGAGAACTTGCTTAAAGGATCACTGAATCTGAATAAAATGCGTAATTTAAAATGAAATATTTCTTATTTAAAAAAAAAAAAATCCTCTGCAAGCTTCATCTCCACTGCTGCTGCACTGCTGGCTAATGGTGCCTCCACCACGTCTGACTCGATCAGATGCTGTTTGGGTTTTTTGCTTTTTTTTTTTCTCCTCCAAATTCCTGTTAGTGGTAGATTTCAAATCGTTCCCTCTGCCCTATAATTTCAGGCCTTTCAGTGCTCGGCGGCAGCACACGTCGTGCACCGATAGGTGATGATGCTGCCTTGAAAAAAACCCATAATAAATCTCTTACAGTGGCTTAGAGTTGGCTTTTCTAAATGACTCAAAGCCAGCGCAGCCTTCCCGGCGCAGGGTTTGGGAACAGCCCCTTGCCTTTGGACGCCCAGCCCCGGCTCCCTGGAGCCAGAGGGTGAACGAAGGAGGGAGGAAGAGGGAGAGATGTTTGCAGCCAGGCCGTGCCGCGGTTCCTGGGCTCCCCTGCAGCCACTCCTCGGGCTTTATTGCTTTCACAAGTGGTCTCAAACCCACTACTTGAGAATAAACATCCCTGCGAGCTCGGCCGTGGCACTTTATAAATTCTCCTTTGCCGCGTTTTGTCACTGAGCTGATGAGTGACCCCGGCGCAGACCCCGCCGGACCGGAATAAAAACCGTGGCTCCTCTGATGTCCCCCAGACAATAATTATCATGTGCCAGTTAAGCCCAAACTACAGCTGAGGGATTTTACTTTAAAGCGGAGGCTCGGGCGCAAAAATGCATTTATAGCTCTTTGTCTGGCACCTCATTATGTGTGGGCCTGATTCATTAAGTAATTGGTTTGCAGTTGTTTACATGAGTATTAAGGCTTTCTATTCAGCAGCCTTTGAGATACACATTGTGCAAATGTTGCATGTTATGAATGCGGAATGAGGGGCCGGGGCCCGGCCCTATTGGCTAAACACTGCGCGCTGTTGAAAAGCAAGAGAAAGACATTGGGTGCTGCTTTGCATAGCAATGACTTTCTTAATAAGCTTTACAGATTGATACACACAAGCTATAAAAGATGCAAAGAGATACTCTTAGCACATTTATCCATGCTCGTTTCACTATTATGGGCCTGGAGAAGGGAAGAATTGAGGGCTTTCATACTCGGGTTTTCAGTGCGTGTCTTCAGTGCATGAGACTTAATAGAATCCGATGTTTATTGTATTATAAATCATGGGGAAGTAGGCAGATCTGCAACAGTTTATTATTAAAGATTCTTTCAATGTAAATCTTTTTCTGCCATTGTATTTCCTACAGCAAAATCATTTTGTGGTTGAGTGGGGATGAAAGGCATAATGTACGACGGAGTGAGTCTTAATAGGAAACTGCTCTCCGAGTAAAGACCACTTGTTCCCTTTTGTTCGGCGGTGCATGCCAGAGCTTCCTCTCCTCCCGCAAACGCCGCCGGCTCTACCTCCGCCGCGGGCGCTGCTCGTCCCTGGCCCCCTCCGCCTCACCGGGGGATGTTCCCCGCACAGACGCACCTTTGGTGGGCAGCGCGGGCGCGTTTCACGGGGCAGAGGCGTCACAGCCCGCGCTCCCGGGGGGAGAAGGCATCAGAAGTCAGGGCCGAGCCGGGGCCGAGCGCGGGCGGGCGGCCAGCGATGTGTGTGGCATTCCGGGGGCTGTAGCGATGGATGCGGCCAGTGGAGGTCACTCGTTTTCTGGGAATTCCCCGTTCCGGACGCGAGCGGTTTTTTATTTTCCTTCGGCTCGTTTGGGCTGTCTCGTTTCAAAATAATCTGGAGATTAAAGATGCGTTATCAGCCGAGAACCAAAGCGGGGTTTGGATTTGTCGGGACACCAACGCGGTGTAAAGTGTTGTAAACTTTGATTAATCTGCTCAAGGACTCCGGGGGGGTCTCTGAAGGCTGGTTTTTAGCTCCTTTTTAGCCGAAAGGAGCCGTTTTACCCAACACAGATGTAGTGACATGCAAATAGAAGCTGGCAGAGTCTAATTCATCTCTTAATTACTCTCTGGGCGATGTCTAACGTGGCCCCGTTGGCTTTGGCCATCGGGGGGCACTCGGGCTCTGTGCATCCCCCGCCTCCCCCCTGCCCAAACCAATCCTGGCTCGGAAATCTCTGCTCGTCTCCGAGGAGAGTTCCCAGAGGTTTGGGGCTGGGAGTGCTCAGGAGACGCACAAGTGCATTTCTCCTGGAAATACAGAGAAAGTGGCACTGTGTGGGTCTGGATTCCTGAGAGGTGCACCCCGAATCCAGCCAGGATCTGATTGTTTCATCCCCCCGAGGTACTCTGTTGTCAAATGGCTTCCGTAAGAAGCTGACTGAGAATTCCAGCCCGATTTTCCACTGTCACAGCTGTTTCTGTGAGCTTTGTTTCCTCCCCCTGAGCACCCAGCTGTTGCAGAGGCAGCGATGTTGTGGTGGCGATGCCCTGCCAGGTTTGTGGGGAGAGGCACCAACATCTGCCTGCTGAGGACAGAAGGAATAGTGAATTTTTTGGCAGTGCCCCTGCTCTCCTGCACAGCTCCCTCGCAGCGCTGTGATGTGTCTTTGTGTTAGTGGGGTTTTCTGTTTCAGCCTGGTGGATCTAAACAGAGAATGGTCTCAGATGCAGCTCGATAGAAATCTCTGTGTCCTAAAATAAAGGTCATGCTGCTTACAGTGTAATTACTGAAATTCAATGTTATTACTCCAATTCCGGTGTGATGAATGGACTTTTGAGTCTACACTGACTCTGTGAATGTGTGTAGTATATGGACTGTATATATTTGGCTTTCCAGGGCGGGGAAATCTCTTGGCATTTGGGATTTCCCAAGTTGTTTTGTTGTCTTTTTCACTTGACACTAAAAAATAGAGGTTCAACAGGTGCTCTAGCAAAAAGGTAATCAGGTCAAAGTAAAAATTTTCTGCTGTTTTCCAGCAAGCCCCCTCAATTAACGTGGCTCTTGTTGTCCTGGTATTTTCCTCTTAATATTAATTTTCCGTATGGAGGAAAAAAATATTTTCTTGGAGCTTTTTAATTTCTTACTGTTGCAGCATCTTCAATACAAAAAAAAAAAAGCCTGTTTCATCAGAGAAATGGAGAGATTAAAAGGCCCTTTGAAGTGAAACTGGTTTGGGTTTTTTCTTTGTTAGGGCCTGGGCTGAGTTTGGAATTATTTTAGGGGAGAAGCAAGTGCGTAGATGGCTCTGGGAGGGTCAGGCCGGGGGATTAGTCGGGGCGGTGGAAGGGGCCTTGCTGCCTTTGCACCCCGGACGTTCCCGGCGGGGTCTGCAGTCATTGTGTGCTCCCTGCTCACTGCAGCTGCATCTCACAGCTTCACCCGGCACTCCAGCCCTAATTCCAGGATTTACTCCCTGTTCCCCAGCCCCTGGCAGCGTTTTCCAGCCTTGGTTTGGGGGAGCTGCCATTTCCCGTCTGGCCTCTCCGACGTCCTCGCTCCGTTTGCCGTATCCCCGCGGCATTTCCCTGCGCCGGCGGCTCCTTGCTGGCTCCCTGCTCCCTGTCTCCCTCTCTGGGGATGGCTGTGTCGTGCCAGCACCCGGCTCTGGGCTGTCTGGGGACACCTGTCTCCCCCCCTCCCCTGTCTTTCTCTTTGGGGGAAGCTGGCTTGGCAGCGGGAAGGTCTCCAGACCTTCCTACAGCCATGGTGGTCCTTCTCCATGAGACCACCAGCCTTTGGCCGTGCCTGGAGGACCAAATTCTGCAGCCTTGGGTGGTCCTGCACTGGTGGTCCCTTGGTGGTCCTTGGCAGGGTGTCGGTGTTGGGCCCAAATCACTGACCCACCGGTGTTTGTTCTAGGATTGAAGCATGGAGAGAAGTGGGACAAAAAGTCCCTCCTGGGGACCTCCTGGCATGGCTGAATAACAGAACCCCCTGCTCCCTTCCCAGCAGCGTGGCCGGAGGGGAAGCAGTGGCTGCTGCTGCTACCTGAGCTCCTGCTCAGCCACTGGGAGCTGAAATGGTTCCCGTGCCGGCTGCCCCAGGAGGCACCTCACCAGCTGGAGCTCTGCAACAAGTGGCTTTTTGCTCCACACCCAGGGGAGAACAGCACAGCCCCTTCAGCACATGGAGCACCTCCTGGGGAATGCTGAGGGTCGGGAGATCTCACCCAAGGGAGCAAGAGTTTGGGGTGTTCAGTGTATTCCAGAGGCTCTGGCTTCAAATGCTCGCTGGGAATTCTGTTGAGGGAACATCTCTGAAGGAGAAGTTGGGCTGTGAGGCAGTGTGGGGTTTGGCTTGGAATGAAAGGGAAAGGCACTGGGATGGTGTGCTCAGGGAATGTTGGAGAAACATTTGGAGCCCGACATTTTATAGTTTCTTACTGAATACATTAATAATTAGTGGTATCACTGTGAGTACTTCACTGGTGCTGCCACTTGGTTGCCATCTTAGTGGAACCTGGGCTGGGTTTAATGTTCTGGGAATTTCTGTCCACAAAGAGGGAGCCTGTGTGCCAATGGCATTCATAGCCTGAGGAGAAGGAATGGGATTGGAACAGCGTGAGCTTTCTCTGGGTTAAAAGGAAGAGTGGCTGCACCCTGGTAGCTGCAATGTATGAAACTCCCTGCTTTCTGTGTGGCTTTCCAGCTGCAATCCCAAATTCTGACTACCAGGGAGTAACACAAGCAAGGAATCATCCCTGCTTTTTTTTCGTCTCCTTCACAGATGCCTCCACAATGTTGAAATGTTTTTAACTCCCCTCTTTAAGGACTTCTGTATCGGCTGCCAGGTTTTTCCATGAAACACAGCAAATGGCAGGACATTTCAGAGAGCTGACTGAGTCCTGTTGTGGCCGTGGCCACAGCTTCCAGCTGCACCTTGACATTGGCTTGCATTTCACTGCTTGGCCCAGTGATGGCCCAAATATCTTCTATTTGATCTTCCTTATTAAAATCAGCTGAAGGTTTATTTTTAGGGCTTCTTGCAGGGCCGTTGCTGTAACAGTTAATTCTCCCCCATCGTTGCCCCCCGTGTGATTATTCCACAGCCCCAACACAATGCACGCGCTGCACACAAAAGATCAAAATGATTCCAGCTTGTTTGAGAGATTCAAAAGGGCCTGTGATGCTCCAGACACAAGAGCAGCCATTTACCAGAGCAGGCTCGGGCTGCACACACATCAAGGTAGATCAAAGGCAGCGGAGATTGCACATTTCCATGGGGCCGGGGGACAGCCGGGAATCGGGAATCGCGGGTCCGCAGGAGCGTCCGGGGAGGAAGGGAAGGAAGGAAGTGCAGGAGCAGCACTGGGGTGCTTTCATTTTTGTTTGGATTTTGTCTTTACATACTTTGTGTGCTCTGGAAGGCTGCAAAAGCTCGACAGGGCCCTGCTCCTTTGTACCTGGATTCAGTGCCGGTGTAGATCAGTGCTGTTACCTGGGAATGACTCCAGGAACAACTGCACCAGTGTTCCTGCTGCATGTGGATTTCTCCACCTTTTAGGTGAAGAAACCCTTGATAAAATAGTTATTTTAAAAAAAAAAGGAGTTACAAAACTTACTGATATTTTTTTAAAACCATCTCACAGTATTTTTTAAAAAGTCACTTTTAATCTGTGACATTGTGCTGATTATTTGAAATCTTTTACAGGACCGAGACACGGAAGGAGAAAGTAACTGCCATAAAATCCAAAGGTAAGAGACAAGCGTTACACTACTGAAAATCAGTGTCTTGTGTAATTTATACTGTAAAAACCCTCCCACAACTATGTTATGACCTGTATAAAATATGGAGACAGGAAAGAGTGGAATTGCCCTGTCTCAACATAGGAGCCAGCAGGAAGCTGAAGAGAACAAATTCTAGGACAGAGAGGAGGTGTTTGTGGTGCAGGTGGTGTGGAAGGAGTCAAGATCTTTGCAGGGTTTAGTCAAATGACTGTGAACTGCAAGTGGAGGAAACCCAGAGAAGGAGAAACCTGAGGTTTCCTTGGTTTTCCCACAGCAGGGCCACAGCAGGACATGGGTGCAGCTGGATGGTTTTGTCCATTGCCCAGCTGGTTTTGTTCTGAATTGGTGTGTGGACCCTGCATGTTTTCACTCTCCAGCATTCCAATTCTCCCTTTTACCCACCCCAAGGCCCTCAGGGGCCTGCAGACACCTCTAGCTGAGCCTCCTGCCAGCGAGGCAGCGCTGGGAGCCCTTTGCCTGGAGCCTTGCTCCAGGTGCTTGGCAGTCTGGAATGGCGCAGTCCCAGAGGCGTGGCACTGCACCGAGGTACGGATGCCATCAGCAGTGGCTGCTTTGGTGCCACTTGAAAGGCTCTCACATCCCCAGCCCCGTTCCTGGAGCCATTCCACACGGGAGTGAGTGCGGGGCTCACTCTGATGTTCCCGGCGGAGCACAGCCCTGCAGCCCAGGGGGCCGGGATGGAGGATGAAAGATGCAGCTGCTGCATTTGTAGATAAGGTGTTCGTGGAGCTGGTGCCGTCAGAGGCCTTAGCAGGGCCTCAGACACGAGCTGCAGTGTGTGTGTGAGCGTGACAGCCTTCCGCCCTCCGCCGCCTCCATCCCCGGGCCTCATTCCAGGCATCGCAGCTCCCACACTGCCTTTGGAGAGCCAGCAGCCTCTGGAATGGTTGGGAACAGAGAGCACAGCTCTGTCAGCCACTGCAGCCTTGACTTCAGGTGCCACACTTCCCACTGTGTTTTATCCCCGGGTCAAATGAATTTACATATTGAGAAATCTCTCAGGCGCTCTGAATTGCAGGGGGGTTCTGTTGATGTCAGGGAAAGGGTTTGCCAGTTCCCAGAGCTGTCAGTTAAAGCCATGTCTTCTGTGGAGACCAGGCCTGCCCGGGTCTGATCTGATCTCCAAGTGGTGGTTTTTCGCTTGTGACGTCACTGCCATGTTTGTGCCAACTCTGTGATGTCATGGCCCGCTGGTGACTTCACCGCGGGGTCAAGTAGCAGCGGGAGAAAGGGGAAGAGAATAGACAAAGCTGCAATTCAGGCAGCAGCTGGTCAAGTAAATTGGTTGGAGTGGAAATGTTCTGCCCAGCTACCTTGAGGCACAATGGAGTGGGAGTGCTGAATGAAGCCGCTGTCTGGGCACAGCCGCTCTGCCCCGGGCACCGTGCGGGGCCGGACGCACAACCTGGGCTGGGGGCTTCAGACTGCTCCTCCTCCGTCAGCCACGGGGCCTGGGGAGAGCTGCCCAGCGGTCGTGCCTGTGACAGAGGGCACCCCCGTGGAAAGGGTTTTACTGCTGTGGTTTCTGTGTCCTCCCCCGCAGCGTTCTGGGGCGAATCCGACGACAGCAGCTCCGAGCTCGAGGCCGCCCTGCGCCCGCAGACCCACAGCGCCCAGTCAGACGACTTCGATGACTTCTATGCTTGAGGTTCCCTGCTGGCTTCTGGGGAGAAGCAGAAGCGTTGTTTCAGAGCCCACTCACCCTCACAGTGAGTGTGCTGTGGGCTGAAGCACTGCTCGTCACTTTACGGGCAAAGGAAATGTAAATACCAAATAAACATCACGGGTCCTACACGCTGTACGTGTGCTCTCTCTGACCTGCTCTGACAGTAACCCTGCCCCCTGAGAACCCCCTCCTGAGGCTTGTCTGCATTCCACTGTTTGGACTCCAGAGCTAGACGTGGTTTGGAAAGCAGCAGACGAGCATTGTGGGTACGCAGACAGGCACTGCTGGGGCGGGCTGGCTTGTTTGATCTTTATCTTCTTCTGCAACAGATCAAGAAGAAGAAATGCATAAAATGTCCATTTGTAATTCAGCACATTTTGGAAGAGAGCAGCATTTACATGTGTAGAGCCCCAGTGCTTTCCTGCTTTTCCCTGCTTTGTGAAATCTGTGCTGGTGCTGCTGTGTGGACATCACAGTAATTGGATGACTCTAGGAGCTTCATGCATTTTTAATTTCCTTCTTTTCATTCCTTTTATCTAAAATTAAGTTCATTAAACATGAGATTTTCTTTCGAAGGGAGACATATTAAAAAAAAAGCTGTTCATCATGATGACAAGTTCAAAAGCAGAAACCAGCACCCCAATTAAACTGTGCTGCGCCGCAGCCCCACGTCTGCCACAGCCACCAATCTCCACACCCTGTCCCTCAAAAACAACTTAAAAATGGTAACAACATTGAATTGGATAAAAACACTTGGGCTGAGAGCTCAACAGTTTGAAATAATGGCTCACAGAAGGCTTGGAAATGAGCAGAAACCCTTGGTGCAGCTGGCTGCTGTGGGTTACAGTCCAGCATTGGTGAGGGTGCAGCCTGGAATGTTCTGGGATTTGGGAAATCAGCTGCACCAAGGATGGAGCCGGGTGAGTCCGGATGAGGTTTTTCCTTGTGCACTGCAGCGTCGCCTGGGAGAGCTGAATCACGTCTGAACCCAGCACGCGAGGGCCGGGGTGTCATCACCCCTCACTGCCTTTTCCTTATCATCCCTAATTCCTGGTAACTCACTCTGGATAGTCCTACCCATCTGCAGATGTAAGCTCCCCAGTATCCCAGCACAGACAGGCTGTGGTACGGGATGGCTCAGGCACTGTCAGCCCAAGGTTCAGCTGGAAAAGTCTCTCCAGCAGCCCGTGCTGCCATGTGACGTTGCCTCGGATCCGTGGTGTCTGTGCAGCTTTAAGCTCTTCCTGAGCGATTCCCGGCTGCTGATGTCAGCCCACTGTACATCTGCTGGCATGACACCAGCCTGTGGGGTTTCCATCCCTCAGTCCGGCTCAGCCCCCGACGTGTGGCCCGTGACAGGTGACGGATGGCTGCGGGAGCCGAGCGCGGGCAATCTCTGCCTCTCGGTGTCGGAGCGATAGCCGAGTTCCTCCGCAGCAGCAGCATTTGTGATGCTCTTATTGTGCACAGGCTCGTTACATGCAAAACATCCTGCCAGTCAACTCTGCTCCGCTCCTTCACGGCTGTCACGCCGCAGCCGGGGATGATGGCAGGTGACGGTGACGGACAGGGGGACTGGAATCAATACAGCCCGGGCAGATTTCCATCGGCACGCCACTCATCCCTGGAAAACACCCTAATGGGAAGCCTTCCCTGCTCCTGTTCGCGGTGACACGGCGCTCCGTGCGCTTCTCAGGGACACGCAGTTCGGAGGTGGGACCCGGGCTCGTGCCCCGGCGTGGCTGCTGGTGCTTAGACCAACTTTTCAAGGAATTGTTTGTTGCAGCATTAATTATTCCAGCACTTGTTTACCCAAGTAATTATAAGATAAGACGATCGCGTTTCATTTGCGTCCCGCCAGCCTTCTGTTTTTCTTTGGCATTATCAGAAAAACAACTGATTGCCCATCAATACAAACGAAGTGTTAATGCTAAGCTGCCCGCACGAAATTCCAGGAGGAGAAACACTACAATAGGAAGCTTCAATCAGGGAACTGTTTTGTAAGGAACAGATAAAGGACAATCTTTAGCTGATACCACAGGTGTGGTGCCACTACAAAGTTGCCGGGGAAATTTATTCAAGTCACAGATTTTATTGAGAGGAACGACAACAGAAAACGGCTTAACAACAGCCAAGTGAGGATAAGAATAATGAGAGACACAATATTGGGTTAATTTGTTCTACAGAGAATTAGCCCAGTACCAAGGTTCCCCTCCGCTCCCCAAATTGGCGGCATTGACTCAACAAGCACTGCTGAGATTTTGTTATTTTTGTTAATGATTCCCGGGCTGCTTTTCCCTGTCCTCGCCCCTGTCCCTGCCCTCCTGACGGAGCTGCCGTGCGGCAGCGGGACACGGCGGAGCGCAGAATCCTGCCTCGTGTTAATCCCGTTTAATTCCCGAATGTTTAATTCCATTCCGGCGCCGTCAAACAGCCACAAATTAATAGTATTTGCTTATGCCACGGGCAGAGCGAGGGGATGAGGGCTCTTTGCCTCGTGCCGCCGTCGTGGATCACATGGAGCCATTTCACACCGGCTGCGTCTGGAAACGTCCCCTTCAGAGGGGACAGAGCGGCCGTGCCCTGAATCGCTTTTGGTCTTGCAAAATGTGGAATATGTCAAGATTATTTTAGGATGTTCTTTGTTGTTTGATCTTTGTATACTTTCAGGCCTGATCAGCAAGAAAGGAGACCTGGTCAGTGGGACAGGCAGCAGCTGCATCCCTCAGCCAAGGGCATCCAGGAACTGACAAGTTTTAGGGACACAGTAAATCAAGATGTTAATGTCTGTCTATGTATGCATTATTGACTTGGTGAAATACTCAAGGTCTGTGTATCCTACAGCTGAACTGTGTTCACTGTAATACTAAAAATGATGCCTGCAGGTCGAAGAAGACCCTGCACAGGTGAAAAGGACGCAGGGAAGTTGATGTAACTTGCGTAACTTGCATGAAAATTACTGATCAATCCTAGTAGAGGGGCTGTGATTGGGAAGTTACTGACTCCGGCTTTCCGTGTATAAATAACGGCACATTTGTGGAATGCACCGAGCACTCAGGGTTGGGCAGCGCTGAAATAAATCACCGATGTCTCTGCCATGTATCGTTACTGGCTCGTTGGGCAACCCTGCCGTGTGCCACCGCCCGAACCACCCCACGGCGGCAGCCCGCGCTTGGCTTTTATTAGCAAGGAGCTAACGGAGGCTGTTTTTCCTGATAAACTGCCTGTTTAGGGCTGTGGGGCAGCAGCTCCCCGCCGGCTCCCTCCCGCCGCCATGGCGGTGCCCTCAGCCCGCACCCAAGATGGCGGCGGCGCGGCCGCGGCCCCGCCCCCTTCCCGCCGTGCCCCGCGCGCCCCCGCCCCTTCCCGCCGTGCCCCGCGCGCCCTCGACCCCGGAAGTGCCGGCGGAGCCGCCGCTCCCGATCCCAGCCCAGCTCCCGGTCACGATCCCAGCCCCGCTCCCGGCCCCGCCATGGGGGTCCCGGCCTTCTTCCGCTGGCTCAGCCGCAAGTACCCCTCCATCATCGTCAACTGCGTCGAGGAGAAGGTGAGCCGCCCTTCGCACCACCGCCCGCCGCGCCGCGGGCCCCTGGCGCTCCGCGGGGTCGGCTGGGCCGCAGCGCTGAGCTCCCCCCCCCCACCCTTCCCCCGGGGCCGCTTGTTTATGTTCGCTCGGTTTTATTTGTTTGTTTGGGGAGGGGTTCGGCGGTTCCGGTTCGGTTCGGGGAGGCTGTGGCGGGGGGTGGTTTGGGGTGGGTTTTTTTTTGGGGGGGCTTTCGGTGCCGGTGGAAGCGGCCCCGGCGCAGGGGGAGGCACCGTCAGGTTCACTCCACGTGCGCCGCTGGAGCACCGCGCACATGGAGCGGCGGGAGCGGGCACCGGGGGACAGCGGGGATGGACGGGCACCTGGAGCAGGGAACCGGCTTTCTCCCACGATTTCCCGGTCTCCAGCCCGTTCCCCGGGATCCCAGCCCTTCCCGGCGCGGTGGGCTCTGCCTCTGTGCAGCCCCGGGCAGGAAAAGCGGGATCTATGGCAGCGTTTTTGGGTTGAGCAGGGAACAGTGGCGGTGCTTTTCTTGTGTGTTGTTCCTAGTTCCTGCTTTCCACAGCTTTTTTTTTTTTTTCTGGGGAATTAGGAGCTGCAGCGAGCTCCGGGACTTGCTGGAAACGCAAGTGCAGCTGCCTGTCTTGGGAAGAGGGAGGAAATGCAAGGGAAATGGTTAAAAACAGTTTGAGGGTCTGGGAGCGTCTCAGTTTCCCCGAGACCTCCCTGTTGGCAGCAACATAAGTGCCAGGGTCCTGCTGGGGGTGTGGGATCGGGAGAGGGGATGCCAGAACACGGGGGAGGGCAGGAATGGGACACTGGAGGAGAAACTGGGCTGTCCCTTGGAGCTGCAGGGGGTTCGTGGGAGATCAGAGATCCCCACTGTGCACATGGCAGTCTGCCTCCTGGGGCTCTCAGCCTCCCGAATAACTCGCAGCTGGGTCATTTCCAGGTCTTACTCATTATTTTATCAGTCTTTTATTTCACATCTTAATTGTTCTGCAGCTTCCTGCTTTACCCTGGTGCTTTATTTTTGGAATACCCCCACGAACCCAGGGCATCACGCTGCATCCAGGACTCAGAACAAGTCTGGGCTTGTGCTCTGTAACTTCGAGCAGCCTCAGGAGTTTTTGTCTCACTGCTGGTGTTTTCTCTGTGCCGGAGAAACCCCTCCTGCCCGAACACAGAGCTGATTTTTCCAAAGGCACGCTGTAAAATCTGGCTTTCCGTGGCAGCAGGAGGTGGTTTTGGCGAAGGCTCAGCCCCAGCCTTGCTGCTGGGTCCTGCAGGTGCCCTTCAGGGCAGTAAGGCAGCTGGAATTATGTCTGTTTGCATGTTTTTATTAGGCTGGTTGCTTAGGGCACATCCCTGCAGCCACGGGAACGTTGTGCTGTGCCAAGGGAGGCGGTGGGAGGGGACAGGGAGGATGGAGGGGTCTCCCTTCCTCTGCAGCCTTTGAGTAGCTGCCCCGTGGTGGCTTTTCAGTGCCCTGTTACCCCAGAGCTAACTCAGTGTTTCTGAGCAGACAAACGCTGGAGTTCTCGCTTTCCAAACTGCTTTTCCCGTACGCTTTTCCAGATACTTTGTATTCTCTGTGGCCGTGTTGTGCTGGCTGAGTTCTGCCCTTCCAAACACTGCCTTGGGAAGTTCAGGTCTCTGCTGCTGAGCCTGTGCCTCCTCTGCCTCCTCCTTCCTCGGGAGAGCTGTGCCTCACCCTGGGGAAGCGCCTGGGAAGGGGATGGTGTGGGAGCAAGGTGGAGGAGAGAAGGGAAGAGAGGAATTCTGTGTTGAGGATGCACGTGTGCCCTGCCTGCAGCAGGTTTCCAGGTCGCTTTTAGTGTTCAGTTCCGTGCTTTTCAGGGTGTTTTTGCTTTTCAGATTCAAGCAGTGAAGCAGAGTCAGAGATTTGGTTAAAGCTGTGAGTGACTCTGCTGGTTTTATTGCAGTTGTTGTTTCAGCCTCTCTGGGTGTGAGGTGTGAAGTTTATTTTACCTGTGAATTTTTAACAGGTGGATAATTAAGATCTAAGTGTTTTCCTGGGGAACTATTCTAGAAAAAAAGGTGGGATTGGGGCTTAAAAGTTTCCCTCAATTCTGAGCTGCTGTGAGTTCTGGCTCTGATCTGAGCTGCCATGGCAGCACTGGTGGTTCTGCTGCTGTACCAAACTCCTGGGGGTTGTTATCCCTGAGGGGGTCTGTCCTGAGGGTTGGGGATCCCTCAGTTTAGGGGCTGTCATGGACACGTGCCATGTTCGTGCCTGCTGGAGATCCTGCTGTTTCTGGATAACTCTTTGAGATGTGTCATTTAAAAGCAGCCCCAATTTAAACAGCAAATACACCTGTAACAGTTGGGTGGGCAGGCGATTCACCTTTCTCATCACACTGGTAAACATTTGGATGAATCTCTGTGTAATCAAAGCTGCTCTCCTATTTAGGTAAAACAAAGGTTTGTGCAGATCTGGTTTTACTGATTAGGTCCTTTTTGCTGATCTTTAATATCTGAGCTCGTAACAGCCCAAGTTCTTTCTGTTAAGATGAACGGAAAGGCACAACAGCTCCTGTGGGGCTGAGTTCGAGTTGCAGTAACTGCAGTGGCAGCTGCTGGTCCCTCCCTCTCGGTGCCTTGTTCCTACTCAAGAGCACGTTGCAATTACAGCCAGGATAAATCGTGTTCATTAAGGTTTTTTATATTCAAATCTGGCCATAAATCTGAGAGCAGAGCAGGACAGCAGGGAGAAGCTGTAGTTTGTCTTACTGTAGATGAATTTAAGCTTCTCTCACGATGTAATCAGCTCCGTGTGTGTTTTAGGATTGCCATAAATCTCTCTAATCAGAAATTTTGTATCTGCCGGTAGCTTGTCTCTTTGAAATATTAAAAAGTTGATCCTTGTTCTCTTACCTTGCCAGATTAATCAGATTTAAGAAAAAGAAATAATCTTCTTCTTAAGCTGAGCAGGAAGAATGAGAGGGAGATCTTGAAGATAATAAAAAAATCCAGGAGAGAATATTCTTAATCAAATTGATACGAATTAATAAAGCTGCAACTAAAGTATCATGTTTGAAGATCTGTTTTCAATGGTTTCAAAAGAGGCTGTAGATTAGAAGTGAACAGTTTAGTTATATCACAAGAGATATCGCTGCCAGATACTTAAACCTTCTACAAGGCTGTTACATGAAAAGCCTGTTGGGTTTGTGGGGCTGTGCAGATGGAAAGTGGCTGCTGAAGGCTCTGAACGAGATCACACTTACTGTGCTTTGCCTTGGAGGCTGGAAGTCAGGTCTTGGCAGGGTGAGTTTGTTTTCCATATCACGTGGTCGTAAGCCTTTGATGTCCCCTGAGTCCCGTTCAGCTCGAGCAAGAGGGGGGGGGAGCGGTCAAGTAGAACCCAAGTGTTAAAAAGGTGTGAATTAGCAGAAATTTCTCCTCTTTAAAATAGGGGGGGTTAGTGTTCAGTTATTTAAAAATGACTTCACAGCTTGCCCTGAAAGAATTCCACACACCTGTGGCTGTGAGAAATGCAAATACCAAATGAAGACTTATGTTGCTTTAGAGGATTTCATTTTGGCCTTTTAAGACAAGGATAAATTCAGTCAGTTCACGCCTCAGAACATGCCATTCCTGTTTTAACTTTGCTTTATGCCAGGCTGTTCAAGAGCAAGTATCATTCCACCTTTGTGGGATGTTCCAGCCACAATTTCTCTGGAAATCATGGGGCTTTTCCTTGCTCAGGTCGTGTCTCTTCCGTGCTATTGGGGTTTAATCCGGTGCCTTATGTGTGTGGCTGGAGGTGTTGCCTTGAAAGGGAGAGGGAGTGAGAAGGGAGAGGGACAGGAGAATCAGTGCTAATTGCCTTTTGACCAAACTAACAAAAAAAAAAAAAAACCCAAACCACAAACCCAACAACAACAAAACCCCAAACAAAACAAACAAACCCCAAATTATGGTGAGGAAGCAAAATCCACCGTGGTCGCTGATCCACCTTGTTGAAGACTCCAGTGCTGGGGTAGCCCAGGAACACAGGTGGCTCAGGGGGTTTAGGGTGATGAGAAGTTCACGTGGCATTTCCCATCTGCACTGCGACCCGAGCTCCACGTTCTTGGGGCAGTAGAAAGAGAACCCAGGAAGAGGTGAAGCCTTAGAGGGACGAAGACAATGTCTGGATTTCTGGATTTTATTTAGCACTGCAGATCTATCCACAGGCAGGCTTGGAGGCAGGAGTTGAAGACTTCAGAGCTTTGAGCATCTCAGAGCTTCTGATGGTCGTGAGGAAAGGAAAGATGTAAAGACCCAATGCGGAGGCTTGGCTGGGGGATCCGAAAGGATCTCTCCTTCCTTCTTGTGGAGCAATCAGTGTGCTCCTGGCAGTAAAAGGAGTTGCTGTGGAAACTTCTGTTTTCAGCAGAAATTAACAACTCTGCCATAACTTATTGTAACATTTTCTGGTTGTGCTGGTTCACAAACAGCTTTTTAAAAGAAGGGCTATTTAACAGTGAAAGGTGCAGCTCCAAGTGATCGTGTGGGCGCTTGCTGCTATCTTTTTCTTCTACTGCCACTGGGGGGAAAAAAATAAAAATACTTTTTTGAGTCTGTGCATTCACAACTGCTGGTTACTGGTACTGAAACCTTTGTCCTGACTGCACCCCCAGGCTAAGGAGTGCAATGGAGTCAAGGTTCCCATCGACACCAGCAAGCCCAACCCCAACGAGGTGGAGTTCGATAACCTCTACCTGGACATGAATGGCATCATCCACCCTTGCACGCATCCAGAAGACAAGTAAGGCACTTCTGTCTCTTTACAGTTAGCTTGTCTCTTCAGTGACAGCATTCCAGTCATTGAACTGCATACCCTGTGTTTCAGGCCAGCACCCAAAAACGAAGATGAAATGATGGTGGCGATTTTCGAGTACATCGACAGGATCTTCAACATCGTGAGGCCGAGGAGGCTCCTCTACATGGCCATAGATGGAGTGGTGAGTACTGACACATCTCCTTTCCAGCTGTAAGATCAGGGTAGGTGCCATCAGGTCTCGTGAGATCCTTTGGGAAATGGTGTTCTGAAATGAAAAGCTGTAGGTAAAATAGACTGTTAATTGAATTTTGGTGAGGGTAATCATGAGCTGGCTGATGGAGTCTGCTGCAGCCTGAGCTTTGCTGGAAACTTGTAAAAGACAGTAACACTCTGAGACTACTTCTGCTCCTCCATTCTGTGGCTTTAGGAATAATTTACACCACAAGCTGGAAAGGACCAGAGCAGCTGGTTTGAGCAGCTGCACTTCAGATGGGCAGTGATGGAGTTGTGGTGTGGAATATTTCACAGCCTTCAGGGACCTTTGAGGCTGGAAGCTTGTCTTTCTCCCCACCTGATCCTCATCTCCCCTCGGTACCTAGAGTCATGGAATGGTTTGGTTGGAAAGGACCTTCAAGCCCTTCTCATTCCTTTTTTTAGGCCCCACGTGCCAAGATGAACCAGCAGCGGTCGAGGAGATTCAGAGCGTCGAAGGAGGGCATGGAGGCTGCTGAAGAGAAGCAGAAAATAAGACAAGAAATTCTGGCCAAAGGTGAACCAGTGACTGTTTTGGAGGTTTTCTGATGAGAATCACCTTGTTTTGAAAGATTCAGTAAGGTTTAGAGAAGGGATGTCTCTGCATTGCTGGGAGGAGGAGGGGATAACAAGCCTACAGAAGGCTGGATCAGTGTTCTCCAAAGTTAAGAACTAAGATAAAACAAAATGTCACTTTTTTTTCTTCTTCTGTCTCCTGCCTGAAATGAATTTGTGTTGAGTGCTCTTAATTCCTTTTGAAAATAAATTGAACAGAAGAGCAGGGATAAATGTAGTGAGGAAGCAACCAAAACCCTTATGGAAGGAAGTACACATTTGTAGGGCTCAATGCAAGGAGTGTTGAGGCTTAAAAGCAGGGATCAGATGGAAATACTCCTACACAGGGATAATGAGCTGCGAGCAAGGGTAGTTACTTGACAGTGGAAGCTCTAAATTCAGTGAGGAAACAAAAGTCAGAGCAACTTTCTGAGGGTGATGGTGACATGGCTGGAGTGAAAGGGGAATGTGTAGCAGTGTTTGCTGAAGTCACGTTTGTAGATGTACTGACACCTCAAACTTGGAGATGATATAATGGTAAGAGCTGGTTTAATTTTGGATGTGGGTGTTGGGGTTTTTTTGTTTGTTTTTTTTTTTTAAGAAACTGATTTCAGTGAGTTAATTGTTACCTGGGGAGCCATGTGGGGTTTCATCATGCAGAAATGTTTTAAATGGTCCATGCTGATCTGACTCTGCTCCCTGTTTCTGCTGCTCCAGGTGGCTTTCTCCCTCCAGAAGAAGTGAAGGAGAGATTTGACAGCAACTGCATTACCCCGGTGAGTGACCTGGCACTTCACCCAGCAATTGCCAGCGTCTGAGTGAAGGTTTCATTTATTTCCTTCCCACCCCTTCCAGGGGACGGAGTTCATGGACAATCTGGCGAAATGCCTGCGCTATTACATCGCCGACCGCCTCAACAGCGACCCGGGCTGGAAGAACCTCACCGTGAGTTCCCAGCTTCCTACTTGAGAGAAATGAAGGAGGTGTTTGGGCTGGGCTGGGATCTGATTGAAGAGCAGAAATTTAACAGATTTATCTCTTGGCCTGGCTCTGTGCTTTTATTAATAATGGGCCGACTAGCACGTCCTGCTGTGGCTTCAGAGACCATTTCGTCCTGATAACTCCATCCCCCAGCACCATTTGCTTTGATTTCACTGAAGAGCAAAGAGGAGGTTTGCCAGTAGAAGCCACAATTTGACATAATGGGAGACAGGGCTTTAGGAATACTTTTGCTTCTTTTGGGGGAAGCGTCAAGATACATTGTAGATGTATTTTTTGCACTGTTTCTTTTTTCTAAGTACTCCCTCAGTGGGCTGCATTTTCTCCGTCACTCTAATGATGGATGGCAGGCAATGAAAATAATACATGTCAGCTTGCTTGCCTTTCTGGACTTGGAAATTCTCTCTTCCTCTCCTCAAGCACTCCACTCCCACCGAGTTCTGTTTCTGACAGTCCTGTGTTTGCTCTGTACGAGGGGGCAGAGGATTCAGTTAATGCAGCTGCCTGTGCTATTTGCCATGAGTTGACTGTTCAAGTGGCCTAATTAGAGGGCAGTTGGCTCTGCTTGATTCCCTCCATCAGACCTGGGGTTTTATAAATGCTAATGCTTTATTAAGCTAGTGCTTAATAAATGCTTGTGCTAAGAATTGACGCCAGGGTGAGGAGGGGTCTGCTGTGATCATGTTTCAGGGCACCGATGAGTTGGGAAGGTCCAAAGGGAAGCAGACACGTGTGTGCTTAATCCGTGACTCCTCTAGTGCCTGTTTCATTGCCCTGGCAATTTATCAGGAAACAAAAATATGGCCTGATCACTTCAGTGGGGTTTGAATCAGTATGTCACCTTCATCCTGGAATTGGAGGGGGAAAATGAATGTCTGTTCATTGGTTCCAGGCTCTTAAATAATTTCATTTTGAAATAGTTGAAACTGCAGATTAGAATTTCAAGTGTTCATAAGTCAGGTTCTGTATTCAGTGTATGAACTGCATAAGTTGTTGATTTTTACTGTGGCAGCATTAATTACTGACACAATTGGAATGTGTTGCAGGTTATTTTGTCGGATGCCAGTGCTCCTGGTGAAGGGGAACATAAAATCATGGATTACATTAGGAGACAGAGAGGTAAAATTCAAATAAATGTGGACCTTTTGTTTTAAATTAAGGTATGGCCAGTAATAGTTTATTTTACATGACTTTGACTAAATGTAATTTTCTTTTGTACAGCTCAACCAAATCATGACCCAAACACTCACCACTGTCTGTGTGGGGCTGATGGTGAGTTCTCTCTTGCTAGAAATGTGTCCTGTTAAGCTTCCTTGTGCTGTTCTGGGATTGAATTGGACTGTGTCTCACTTGGGAATGTGTAAATAGTCCGGTGGATTTGTCAGTTTTGGAAAGCTGTGTGTAATGGATGGGGAAGGGTCCAGCCCTGCCCACAGCTCCCTGGGGTTGTCCTGAGGGGGTGGTTTGTGGGTAAAGCACATTGGTGTGTTCAAATCAGTCCAGCAGTTTAATTACCTAGGCA